>NW_022196905.1:131992856-132013397 GCF_008632895.1 Mastomys coucha
AATGTCCCATACTACATCACGAATCTGTACTATTCCATATCCTAACAGAAACAATTTAAGATTTAGGCAAATCCTCAGGTTCCATTTCTGTAATAAATATCATATAGTGCGTCAGGAATCTGTGATATTCCAAATCCTGACAGAAGCAATTTACCATTTAGGTGATATCTAAGGTTCCATTGCTGTAATTAATGTCATATACTGCATCAGGAATCTGAGATATTCCAAATCCTAACAGAAGCAATTTACCATTTACGTGGTGTCTGAGGTTCCATTGCTGTAATAAATGTCATATACTTTGTCAGGAACCTGTGACATAATAAATCCTAACAGAAGCATTTGACAATGTAGTTGAAGTCTTAGGTTCCATTGCTTGTAGTAAATGTCATATATGGTGTCAGGAATCTGTGATACTCCAAATCCTAACAGAAGCAATTTACCATTTAGGTGATGTCTTAGGTTTCATTGCTCTAATAAATGTCATATACTGTGTCAGGAATCACTGATATTCCAAATCCTAACAGAAGCAATTTACCATTTAGATGATGTCTGAGGTTCCATTGCTGTAATAAATGTCCTATGCTTCATCAGGAACCTGTGATATTCCAAATTCTAACAGAAGCTATTTACGATTTAGGTGATGTCTGAGGTTCCATTGCTGTAATAAATGTCATATGCTGCATCAGGAACCTGTGATATTCCAAATACTAACAGAAGCTTTTTACCATTTAGGTGATGTCTGAGGTTCCATTGCTGTAATAAATGTCATATACTGCGTCAGGAATCTGATATATTCCAAATCCTAACATAAGCAATTTACCATTTAGGTGTTCTCTGAGGTTCCATTGCTGTAGTAAAGGTCATATATTGCATCACAATCTGTGATATTCCAAATCCTCACAGAAGCAATTTACCATTTAGGTGATGTCTGATGTTCCATTGCTGTAATAAATGTCATATACTGTGTCGGGAATCACTGATATTCCAAACCCTGACAGAAGTAATTTAACATTTAGGTGATGTCTTAGTTTCCACTGCTGTAATAAATGTCATATTCTGCATCAGGAATCTGTAATATTCCAAATACAGGAGAAGCAATTTACCATTTATGTGATGTCTGACGTTCCATTGCTGCAATAAATGTCATATACTGCTTCAGGAATCTGTGATATTCCAAATACTGACAGAAGCACCTTTCCATTTAGGTGATGTCTTAGGTTCCATTGCTGTAGTACATGTCATATACTGTGTTAGGAATCTGTGATATTACACATCATATCAGAAGCTATTTTCCATTTAGATGATGTCTTATGTTCCATTGCTTTAATAAATGTCATATACTGCGTCAGGAATCTGTGATATTACAAATCCCAACAGAAGCAATTTGCCATTTAGGTGATGTCTGAGGTTCCATTCCTGTAGTAAATGTCATGTACTGTGTCAGGAATCTGTGAAATTCCAAATCCTAACAGAAGCAATTGCCCATTTATGTGATCTCTAAAGTTCCATTGCTATAGTGTATGTCATATACTGTGTCAGGAATCTTTGACATTCCAAATCCTAACAGAAGCAATTTATCAAATGAAGTTTACTCAGAACCTCAGCATCAGCCAATAATGTACAGTTACCCCATAACTAATAACCAATCAGGAAGTTTCACGTAAACCTTGTTGCCCCCAATAAAAGGCAGCTGTTTCAAAGAGTTCCACTCAGAGAAGCCTGTTTCTCCACAAGACTGATACTGGAAGAGATTCTGCAAAACCACCAAGATAATAGCCATTCATTTCATTCCAGCCAGGTGTTCAACTTATCTGCATGCCTCAAGAGCAGAAGAAAAACCAGGCCAGCAAGTGAAAATCTTACTCCAAGCTATGTATTCTTGTCAAATAGATCTTTTACATGCTTAGTTACAATTACACCAAGGTATTTTATATTGTTTGTAACTATTGTGAAGGATGTTGTTTCCCTAATTTCTTTCTCTACCTGTTTATCTTTTGTGTAGAGGAAGGACTCTGATTTGCTTGAGTTAATTTTATATCCAGCTACATTTCTGAAGTTGTTTATCAGGATAAGGAGCTCTCTGGTGGAATTTTTGGGATCACGTAAGTATACTATCATATCATTAGCAAATAGTGATAATTTGACTCCTTCCTTTTCAATTCATATCCCTTTGATCTCCTTTTGTTGTCTAATTGCTCTGGCTAGGATTTCAAGTACAATATTGAATAGGTAGGGAGAGAGTGGGCAGCCTTGTCTAATCCCTGATTTTAATGGGATTGCTTCAAGTTTCTCTCCATTTAGTTTGATGTTGGCTACTGGTTTTCTGTATATTGCTTTTGCTATGTTTAAGTATGGGCCTTGAATTCCTGAACTTTCCAAGACTTTTATCATGAAGGGATGTTGAATATTGTCAAATGATTTCTCAGCATCTAATGAGATGATCATATGATTTTTTCTTTGAGTTAGTTTATGTAGTGAATTACGTTGATGGATTTCCATATATTAAACCCTTCCTACATCCCTGGGAGGAAGACTACTTGATCATAGTAGATGAACACTTTAATGTGTTCTTTGATTCAGTTTGCAAGAATTTTATTGAGTATTTTTGCATTGATATTCATAAGGTAAATCTGTCTGAAGTTTTCTTTCTTTGTTAGGTTTTTGTGTGGTTTAGGTAGAAGAGTAATTGTGGATTCATAGAATGAATTGGGTAGAGTGCTTTCACTTTCTATTTTGTGGAATAGTTTGAGGAGTATTGGAATTAAGTCTTCTTTGAAGGTTTGATAAAACTCTGCACTAAAACCATCTGGTCCTTGGATTTTTTTGGTTGGGAGACTACTAATGATTGTTTCTATTTAATTAGCAGATATGGGACTGTTCAGATCATTGATCTGATCTTGATTTAAATTTTGGTACCTGGTATCTGTCTAGAAATCTGTCCATTTCATCCAGGTTTTCCAGTTTTGTTGAGTATAAGTTTTTGTAGTATGATCTCATGATTTCTTGGATTTCCTCAGTGTCTGTTGTTATGTCTCCCTTTTATTTCTGATCTTGTTAATTCGGAAAGTATCTCTGTGCCCTCTAGTTAGTCTGGCTAATGGTTTATCTATTTTGTTGATTTTCTCAAAGAACCAGCTCCTGGTTTGGTTGATTCTTTGTATAGTTCTTTTTTTTTCTATTTGGTTGATTTCAGCCCTGAGTTTGATTATTTCCTGCCTTTGACTCCTCTTGGGTGAATTTGCTTCTTTTTGTTCTAACACTTTCAGGTGTTCTGTCAAATTGCTGGTATAAGTTCTCTCCAGTTTCTTTTTGTAGGCACTTAAAGCTATGAGATTTCCTCTTAGGACTGCTTTCATTGTGTCCCATAATTTTGGGTATGTTGTGTCTTTATTTTCATTAAACTCTAGAAAGTGTTTTATTTCTTTCTTTATTTCTTCCTTGACCAAATTATCATTGAGTAGTGTTGTTAAGCTTCCACATGTTTGTGGGCGTTCACTGGTTTATGTTGTTATTGAGGAGCAGCCTTAGTCCATGGTGATCTGATAGGATACAAGGAATTATTTCAATCTTCTTGTATCTGTAGAGGCCTGATTTGAGACCAATTATATGGTCAATTTTGGAGAAGGTACTGTGAGGTGCTGAGAAGAAGATATATCCTTTTATTTTATGATAAAAAAATTCTATTGATATCTGTTAAATTCATCTGTTATGTAACTTCTGTTAGTCTCACTGTGTCCTGGTTTAGTTTCTGTTTCCATGATCTGTCCATTGCAGAGAGTGGGGTTTTCAAATCTCCCACTACTATTGTGTGTTGTGTGATGTGTGCTTTGAGCTTTAGTAAAGTTTCTTTTACAAATGTAGATACCCTTTGATTTGGAGCATAGAGGTTCAGAATTGATAATTCATCTTGGTAGATCATACCTTTGATGAATTTGAAGTGTCCCTCCTTATGTTGTTTGATTACTTTAGGGTGAAAGTCGATTTTCTTCGGTATTAGAATGGCTACTCCAGCTTTTTTCTTGGGACCATTGGCTTGGAAAATTATTTTCCAGCCTTTTATTCTGAGGTAGTATCTGTTTTTGTCCCTCAGGTGGGTTTCCTGTATGCAACAAAATGTTGGGTCTTGTTTATGTACCCAGTCTGATAGTCTATGTTTTTTATTGGGGAATTGAGCCCATTAATATTAATAGATATTAAGGAAAAGTAATTGTTGCTTCCTGTTATTTTTGTAGTTAGAGCTGGAATTCTGTTCATGTGGCTATCTTCTTTTAGTTTTGTTGGAAGATTATATTTTTGCTTTTTCAGGGATGTAGTTTCCCCCCTTGTGTTGGAGTTTTCCATTTATTACCCTTTGAAGGACTGGATTTTTTTAAAATATATTGTGTGAATTTGGTTTTCTCATAGAATACTTTGGTTTCTCCATCTATGGTGATTGAGAGTTTTGATGAGTATAGTAGTCTGGGCTGACATTTGTGTTCTCTTAGGGTCTGTATGACATCTGCCCAGGATCTTCTAGCTTTCATAGTTTGTGGTGAGAAGTCTGGTGTAATTCTGATAGACCTGCCTTTATATATTACTTGCCCTTTTTCTCTTACTGCTTTTAGTATTCTTTCTTTGTTTTGTGCATTTGTTGTTTTGACTATTATGTGGAGGGAGGAATTTCTTTTCTGGTCCATTCTATTTGTAGTTCTATAGGCTTCTTGTATGTTCATGGGCATCTCTTTCTTTAGGTTAGGGAAGTTTTATTCTATAATTTTGTTGAAGATATTTCCTGGCCCTTTAATTTGGAGGTCTTCACTCTCTTCTATATCTATTATCTTCAGGTTTGGTCTCTTCATTGTGTCCTGGATGTTTTGGGTTGGTATCTTTTTGCATTTTGCATTTTCTTTTACTGTTGTGTCAATGTTGTCTATGTTATCTTCTGCCCCTGAGATTCTCTCTTTTATCTCTTGTATTCTGTTGGTGATGCTTGTATCTATGTTTCCTAACTTCTTTCCTAAGATTTCTAACTCCAGAGTTGTCTCTCCTTGTGATTTCTTAATTGTTTCTACTTTCATTTTTGGTCCTGGATTGTTCTGCTCATTTCCTTCATTTGTTTATTAGTGTTTTCCTGATATTCCTTAAGGGATTTTTGTGTTTCCTCTTTAAGGGGTTCTACTTGTTTACTTGTGATCTCTTGTAATTCTTTATGGGATTTTTTTTGTTTCCTCTTTAAGGGCTTATACCTCTTTACCTGTGGTCTCCTGTATTTCTTTAAGGGAGTTATTCATGTTCTTCTTAAATTCCTCTAGCACCTTTGTGCTATGATTTTACATCCAAATCTTGCCTTTCCAGTGTTTTGGGATATCCAGGACTTGCTGTGGTTGGAGTACTAGGTTCTGATGGAGCCAAGTAGTCTTGGTTTCTGTTGGTAGGGTTCTTGTGTTTGCCTTTCACCATCTGTTGATCTCTGGTGTTAGATGCTCTTGCTGTCTCTAACTATAGCTTGTTACTCCTGTGGATCTGTAAGCCTATGTCAGTACTTCTGGGAGATGAGCTTTCCTCTGGTAAATCCTGGGTGCAGATGGGTGAGACCTTGGGTTAAATCATTTCCTGGAGGCAGGCTCTCCACTTGCAGGGAAGGGGCAGAGAGGTTTGCTGATCCACTGCCATCACTTGAAGGCTGAGAAGATCCTGTCCTTGCTTCCCTGCAACTCCCCTGCAATCTCTGAGGCCTGTGCCTCCTGGTTGGTCCCGTTTTAGAAAGTCACCAGAGAGAAACTGGAAGATCTCACCAGAGTCCCTGGATTAAAGCACTTCCTGGAGGCAAGCTCTCCACACGCATGGAAGGAGCAGAGATGGTTGCAGATACACTGCTGTCACTTGTAGACTGAGAGGATCCTGTCCCTGCAGCCCTGCATTTCTCCTGCAACTTATAAATTGAAATCATGTAACTTTTCTTATCATAATACAATAAAAGTTAAAAAAAAGACAAATCATTTACTTTTACAAACTGCAATTTGGAATCAAAAACGACTTGTGTTGAAATTTTAGATTGTGTGTGTGTGTGTGTGTGTGTGTGTGTGTGTGTGTGTGTATTTACATGTGTGTGTCCATGTGTGTTTTAAGGACTTACTGTATAAAATTTTATATTCTGCAAAAATATATTCTTTTTTTACTATTTACTTAACCTTTAATTTTTTTTTTGGGCAGTAGGCATGTATTGTAAATCTGGATGTGTGCACATACATGTGAATGGTCGAATACAAACTTGAAAATTGTTCTTCAGGAGCACTCCACTATAGTTATTGAGATGGGTTTGTCTTTGGCTTTCAGCTACCCATTACATAAGCCATGCAGTACAATGATTCCAAGGATACTAGTGAGTCAGCACGTCCATGTATCTGGCAAGTCTTTATATGTTTCCTGAGCATGAGCTCAGGTCCCAGTGTTTGTGGAAAAAACATTCAACTGAGCTACCTCTTAGGGTGTTTGTAAATTTGCTCTGTAGTGTTTTGTTTTAGTGTTCAAATTTTTAGCCTCTGTCAGTTTGTAGGTCTTTCGCTATACACTGTCTTTTCATATGTGGGTCCATTACCCACCTGCTCTTAATTTCCATTTTGATCACATATACCCAACTGAAAGAGATATGTATGTTCATAGATATCATTTCCTGTGACATGTCCCTGAATGTTGGTCTAGCATCAGGCCTTCTTTAGCAACCACAGCTCTTTCCAAATGAGCCATCAGCTCCTGAGGCTCCTGTGTGCCTCCTTGAATTCCTTAGCAGCAGGTACTCAGTTATTCATCACCTGCCCTACTAACTTCCATCTGTTCTGGAAGTTGAGCAGGCTCCAGGGATGCAGTTCTTGTGGAGTTCAGGCACATTTTCCTCTTGTTCTCTTTACTGTTCCCTGCACAAGCCTGCTCTACTCCATCTTCCACAGTTGATAACATGACCAGTGAGAAGCTCAGATGTGGCCTCCCTAGACCACTTATCCTAGCTTCCTACACAGGAATATCATCAATTCACAGACTGAGATTATGAGTACCACTTTGACCAGGACCATAGTGACCTTGATTTCCAGGTACAGCAGTGAAGGATTCCTCTGACCCTCTGTGTCCTCCAGGCTAGTTGTGGTGACTGCAGAGGTGATGATGGAGCGACTCCTCATGGTGGTGCTGAGTGCTATGGAGATATGAGAAGTGTGCAAACCCTCTCTGGATGGGGGAGAGATGGGTGGGTGTCACATTTTTTGTCCTCTGTGGGATGTGGGATGGGGAACAGCTGTTAGAATTTCACAAAGAGAGGGGAAGAAATGCTTAAGGCTGAAACTCTAGGAGAATAAGCTCAGATACATAGTCCCCAACTGTCCTGGCAATGTGTCTGCAGATTTTCATTTGTTCACACATAATTAAGTTAGAGAACTACAGTGATTTTTCCCCACTTAAATGTATGTACCATACATATATGGTTAATTCATAGAGATTTGCTGCTTGAGCCTTAGAAGCTGAGTTTGGTCCCTAATATCTATATCAAGAACCTGGCAAAGTAGGTGTGACCTTTAATCCTAGCCCAAGAGGCAGAGGTAGTCAGATTTCTGTGAGCTGACAGCCAGCCTGCTCTGTGTGACCAGTTCCACACCAAACAGAGCTGAATGAGCCTTAATCCTAGTACTGAGGATATGGAGACAGGCTTGTTCTTGTGGCTCACTGTCCAACCAACCTAGCCGCCTTCGGAAACTTAAAGCCAGGAAGAGAGCATGTCCCCTTAAAAAAAAAACGTGGATGAAACCTTAAAGTCTTCTCTAGCCTCTACATACATAAACATATGTGCACACACACATAATCAGGACACAAGCAAACACAGACTTACACCCAGAAACACAAAAACACATACACAGAGACTTACATACAGACAAACATACAAACATATACACACAGGTACAGAGTCATACACCCAGATACACACACACAGTCTCACAGACATAGAAATTTACACAGACTCACATCTGCTTTAACAGGCCCACATGTTTACACTCACTATACATACCAAAATATGACACAGAAAATTGCAATTTTAGTGGTGTGTATTCAGGTCAATCTAGGGCAGAATACACTCCTTTGCTATACAAACATCACAGAAAGAAATGTGTAGGGAGAACCTAAACTGCACAAGATGAGAAAGACTGGATACTACAAACCTAACACTACAGGGCAAAATTACCAAATGGCTACTGAGGTCTCTCAGTTGAAGTGATTTCCCCTCAGTCATATGAATATCATCTCAGGAGCCAGGAAAATAGTTGTCAGATACTTGGACAAGCAGAGGCACTAGGATTCCTTAGGCTCCCTGTGCTGCTAGCCTTACCTAGAGTCCGAAACTAATGACAGACCTGTCTTACAATCTAGAGAAGACAACTCCTAAAGGGCAATGCCAAAGGTTGTCCTCTTGCATTCACAACTGTATGTACATATTCAAATATGCACATGTGGAAAAATTAGGTCAAATAAATTTTTGATACATTAGGGAAATACTAAAAGTGTAAGTATATTTGCAGAATGGAAAATTCTATACATTGCCTCTTTATGAGACACAAAATCTAATAATACAATGCAACTCCTTTTTGAATTTGAATTGCATTTTGTAAAATTAAATGATTTACCACATAACACTCATGAGTACTTTACAAAACAAAAATGGGATACAGTGGGGGGACTCCATAATCCCAGCATGTGGTAAGGGCAGAGAGGAGCATCAGGAGTTCAAGGCCATCAGTAGTTACATAGCAAATTGAAGGCCACTGGGCTCTAAACACCTTGTACACACAACACAAGAGTGAAGTGTGGACTAAAGTCAGAGCAGATTTAAAGCCATGCCCTGAGCAGACTTTGGGCGCAACCTCCACAGCCAGTCCCACAACACCCAGAGGAAACTCTAATCCCACCCACTCTAACATGCCCAGGATCAGAGGTGAGGAGGATACATCTGTCTCATTACCAGGAGGAATAGGGACCAACAAGACCAAGGCACACAGGAAATCTACCAGCCCAGTGGCTCAGATTGCTTCTGGTCTGTCTGGGCTGGCTGGTGCCCTGAGCAGTCCTTGGGCCCAAAATCTGCATTCAGTCCCAAAACACCCAGAGGAAACTCCACTCCCAGGTGCTCTAAAAAGCCCAGGATCAGAGGTGAGGAGGACATAACATTTATCCCAACACTGGGAGTAATTGAGACCATTGGGATCAGGGACATAGGAACTCTGTGAACCCAGTGGCTCAGGTTCCTTTCAGTCTGTCTGGGCCAGCCTGTGCCCTGAGCAGACCTTGGGCACAAGTCTCTTAGCCAGTTCTGCAACACCCAGAGGAAGCTCCACTCTCCAGCACTCTAAGAGGCCCAGGATCAGAGGTTAGGAGGACACAACATCTGTCCCAATACCAGGAGTAACTGGGACCAACAGGACCCAGGCATACAGGAACTCTGACAGCCTAGTGTCTTGGGTTGCTTCCTGTCTGTCTGGGCTGGCTGGTGCCCTGAGTAGACCTTGGGCACAAACTCTTCAGTCAGTCTTAAAACATTCACAGAAAGCTCCACTTACAGAAGCTCTAACAAGACCAGGGTCACAGGATCACAGAATCACAGGATCACAGAGACACCTTGACTTTGAGGAGTTCTGACACAACCAGGATCACAGGAAGGACAGACACCAGTCAGATTTAGCAGTTGCAGGTTGCACTAGAGATAAACAGATAGCAGGAGGCAAGCATAAGAATATAAGCAACACAAACCAAGGTTACTTGGCATCATCAGAACCCAAAACTCCCACCATAGGAAGTGATGGTCACACTGTAAAAGTAAGATTCAGATATAAAATCACTTCTCATGATGATGATATAGGACTTTAAGAAAGACATAAATAGCACCCTCAAAGAAATACAGGAGAACACAGGTTAATTTAAATATAGAATATATGTATATGATGTACATGTGCATATACTTCAGACAATAAGGATCTTCCACTGTGAAATCTGTGTACATACTGGAAATCCTGGGGAACGCAGTGGGGCACTCTTCTCTATATATGTAGAGAAACTCTTCCAGCATGAATCCTTTCTTCACACATCTAACTTTGAATCTTCATGTATATACTAATTCCATTATATCAAATGGGGTTTGTGCCAATAGCTTATGGACACCTGAGAGAGAGCCAATCTACCCCATTTGTGATGGGTACCATTTTATTCTTGTGGTGTATTGTTTTAATCTTGGACTTGGATGACATAAGAATACTACAGAATACTACCAGGGACATGACATGATCCTCAACTATGTGTTTTCAACATATGTTTGTCATTTTTACAAAAGACCTCAGCTGTGAAGCCTGAAGGTTCAAGGTGCTGAAATTTTCTCCAAGGGACTAGAAAAAGCTGTGTTCTAATGACACTGTAGTTCAGAGGACTCCTATGTCTGTAACACTTATAAACCCACAGAATGGCTCAGATTCTCAACTACTGAAATTGAGCACATGGATCACGACAGATTACGTTTGTGCTCAAAGAAACTCTCACAATGCCCACTTTGATTTTTTTCATTTTTACCCTCAAGATTCCTATGCTCCTGTGCAAATTGTTCTCCTGTGAATGTTTTGTCTCTCTCTCAGACAATGTATACCAGGATGGAGATATAGTGATCAGTGTGTTCTTACCCCTTTATACCTATCAAATTTCCCAACACACTAAAGGGGCAGACAACAGTCCACGGTAAGTCTCTCCAGCTTGATCTTCCTAACCTTATTCTCCAGGGTGAAACTTTAATCCATCTCAATTTTTATTCTCAATAGCTTTTCTTCTATCACAATGACTTTTTAAATCTATTCTCTTCTATTTTTATGTATGTAGTCTGAGAATAAATCAATCTCAAGCCATTTCCAACACATGTGTCACTCTGAGAGTTGCCATGCAGGAGACCTAATGATGTAACTTAAAATCCTATTGTTTGGTATAGGTACAGGACAGTACTTAGAGATAACAAAACAATGTCCATTCTATAAAGACTTTTCACTGAATGTTTCCTCTGTGCATTTCCAATTGTTAGTACATTTAAGTGGGACTGTGCTGTGTGTGCCACATTTCTCATGACACTACCTACTCTATCTAGTTATTTCAAATTCTTTGAAGATCATTATTTCCTTCCAGATGTTTTCCCATACCTTGGTGTTACATGATAGATAGTTTAAGGACTATGAGAAGACAGCAGCAATACTTAAATTCCCTCTAGTATGTGAATTATACCTATACAGGAACATTCCTTTGAGTCAGCAATGTCACTACAGAATCAAAAAGCTATTTACTAAAAGACAAAACAGACATGCACAGAATTTGAACAAGAGACTTCTGGTGCTGTGAGCAGAGAATATACATTGAGAGCAGTTATTGCTCTTCCTGTCAGACATAGATGTGTCAGTGTTTCCTATGGCTGCTGTGCAACTTAATGAAGAGAGATATCAGGAAAGAAATACAATTTACATGTTTAGGATCTGTGATCTTCCCCCACAACACCTAATATTTTGCTGATATATTTGCCTTCTCTTTTACTTTCTGATGTCTTTTTCCCTCTTACTGTCTGTAATCCTGTCAGTGGCATATAGGTGCTATTGTCACTGTGCTACTCTGTTTCCTTAAGAGAGCTCCTTAAGCCATTTATTTTAGCCCTGAGTGAGCTGTATTCAATATCTTTACTGTATGTGTGTGTGTGTGTGTGTGTGAGAGAGAGAGAGAGAGAGAGAGAGACAGAGAGAAACAGAGACAGAGAGAGAGACAGAGAGAGAAACAGAGACACAGAGAGAGACAGACAGACACAGTCACAGAGAGACAGACAAAGAGAGACAGAGACACAAGGAGATGGAGAATGAGATACAGAGACAGAGAAAGACAGAGAGATAGTGAAATAGAAAGAGATTTATAGAAAGAGTCTCTGCATCTGTATGTCTGTGTGTGTCAGTGAGGATGAGTGTATGTCACATATCAAATGAGGACAAATTTAAATGATACCCTGATTTCTACTATCTTTGAAACATTGTTTGTTAATCTATTTAGTGCATTTTAGATATCTGACAAATGAGGTTTGCCTATACAGCCCATCTGCATGGAGAAATGTAAGGTTACAATAACCTTTTTAAATGACCATAATTTTGTTGGTTATAGGGATTACAATTTAGGTCTTTACAGTTTTGCTACAACAGTTTAACAAGCTGTGTCTGCAGCCCTCTATTAATTTTTAATTCATATCCATGTCCAAACTTTCCCATTTACTCAATACTATATATTTAAATATATTCAGTTTATTTGTAAGGACATAAATTCAACCCATTAATTCTGAATAATGTCATTACATTTATATTTCCAATGCTGACCATGTAGTATTTGTTTATCTAATCAATTGGCATGCTGTCTCCTGGGGAAGGATATTTCTCTCATTCTCAACATTCTTTATTTGATTGTATTTACTAGCCTTGGGTTGAGATCTCATGATCTTTCTCCTGTCTTAGTTAGGATGTCTATTGATGTCATCGTACATTAGGTCATGTTTTAGGCAGTCATGAGGCTTGGGTTCTGGTCTGAGGCTAGCACTTTAAATTTTTTCAGTCTAAAATTATTTTTAGTATATTGTTCACAAACATTTTAGCTCTACAAATAATATATAATTCTTTTTCTTTATATTTAATTTGGGGAACACTATCCTTGCTATAATGCACTGTGATCACATTCATCCCCAGTACACTCTCATCCTCCTTCCCAGGCCCAGCATTGCATCTTCCAACATTGGTGTCCTCTCATCACACAACCACCCCTTCATCATTCAGAGTCATCCCACTTTCGTCCCCTATCTTACTCCCATCTTTTTCATCTTCTAGAGTACTTCTCTCCATGTCCTCATGACTCATGCATTAGCCTGAATAAATTATCGTAATCTTCATAAGTCAGCTAGTTTAAAATCCATTCAGTACTGTTTGAAATTGGAGTTGTCCTAGGGTTAGTTTTTTGTATTTGTTTTCGTTTTTGATATTTTTTCAGAGGGGTGACCAGGAGAGGAGGTATCACTTGAAATGTCAATAAAGAAAATATGTAATAAAACACTTGGAAAACCTTAAAATAAAGGAACCATTTGAAAAATCCATTGCAATATTTTTATAATTTTTCAATTTGATTTAGAATTAGATAATTATATTTCTATTTTACATTAAATCAAGGAAGGAAATTTCAAGATTCTCTGCAAAACATTCAATGGGTGTACTTTTTTGAACACACCATCTCTACATACTGGCTTCCTAAAATAAATTTCTTCATCATTTTCCTAGGAATTGTTAGTAATTTAATGTTTTTTTAAAGAACTTAATTATCATTTTTCAATTTAAAAAAAATATTTCATGTTTTTCTCTAATTTATTACCACTCCTTTAAAAATCTTTGCAGTTGTCTGTGTGTGTGAATGTGTGTTTGCAAATTTTTGTGTTTGTGAATGTATATGTGTTTATATGTGTGAATTCATCTTGTGATCACCTGTATTTATGTCATGCTATTGTATGTGAAAGTGAATGGGAGTGGGTGTGTAATTGAACAAACTGTAAACTGAAAAAAGATTTCTACATTTTTAAGATAATTGTGTATTTTTTTTAAAAAAGGCTGAAATGTTATTAATATATGTGTACAGGATTGATGTTTCAGTGTCAAGTAGTAAGATCAATGCTCTACATGGTTTCACTGTGAACCTGTTTTGTTGGACAGGCTGCGAATATACTTATCCTTCCTATCAAAGCTCAGTACTACTTCTTTTTTAAAAAATTTAATTATTTATTTTATGCATATGAGTCCACTACCATTGCTCTCTTCAGACACACCAGAAAGGGCACCGGACCCCATTACATATGGTTGTGAGCAGCCATGTAGTTGCTGGGAACTCAACTCAGGACCTCTGGAAGAACAGTGCTCTTAACCGCTGAGCCATTTCTCCAGCTTCCAGAGTACTGGTTCTTTTAATAAATATTGCTAACTTTCTATTTTATATGTTGTTCTATAGCAACACAATTTTAATCTTGTTCAGTATGATTTAATTAAAATAATTTAGTTTGATTTTCTACATTCTCTTCCACATTTCCGACTTTCAGAGGTTGAAATTCTCAGGCAGTGGGACACACTTTACTTTGGATGACTATCTTGGAGTTTGGCCAAGATTCAGTGAATGGTCCTATCCACCTACATAGTGGCTGCACTAAATGAAGTTTGTCTCTTATGTAGGTGGTCTTAAAGTGATGAGAGGTTGTGGTAGATGGCCTGGTAAAAGTTGGAAGGTAGCATTTACCAATTACATGCATGTGTTAAAATTATCCCCAGATTAAACAAACTAAAAGAGCATGTTAAACCTGAGACACGCTTACATGGCAATTCACATGAATATTTCACATTTGACAATTTGTGCCTCTTTGTGGGAACAAAAAATTGTGCAGTCAACAGTAATACTAACTTACCTTTCCTTTCTCCTCTAGTTGGTATTCATCATCCATGTGGCTACACTAAAATACTTTCATTTCAATATATAATTTGATTTGCTTATATATGAATTCCCTGTAACATAAGATCTAGAAAGAAGAGTCATCAAAAAAAGAAGGAACTTCATTTTAGAAAATTTTAGAAAACCCCTAGATTGGCCTGTGTACAAGCTTGTGGTTCAGTTTGATGGTTTTGATTGATTATTGATGAGGAATTGCTGAGTGCACTGTGTGCTATGCAGCTTTTAGGCTGCTAGTCTGGATACAATATGAAACAGGTTAAGGAAGTCATAGGGAACCACCCATGTAAGCTGCATTCCCCATGCCCTTTGTGTTAGTTACTGTCTGGATTTCCCTCAGATATTGGATGTGACCTGTGCATTGTAAGCTAAAGTAACTGCTTTCCTCCCCTGCTTCCTTTTCATCATGTGTCCATCCCATCAACAGAAAAGTAAAAAAAGACCTTATCCTTACACATTTATACCCTCCCCTTTCACCCTATGCTCAGTTCTTCTGTTTTTCTACTTCATTTATGCCATACTAAACAAATAAAACTTTCACAGATAGATAGGATTATGTACATTGTGTACATATATATGATCTACTTCGTTGAGAAAGTGTAATGCTTGTCTCCTGGGAATTCTGTAATTATCTTCTTTGCTTGTCTGCCAGTTAAGCTACACATTCAACAGGAGGCAAATCAGGAAACTTAATTCACTGAAACCCTTCTTTATTTACTTTTTACAACCAAACTGTGTTCTTTTAATTTGAAGTTTTTATTTTCTCTTTAATGTATTTTATGTTATTTTATGTGTACAAATATTTTCAGCATGAATATGTATTTATAGTATGGTAATTGTGTACACAGATACAAGGAAATGGTTTTGTATTTCTAATGTTAGGACTACTGCACAGGAATTTTGATGTAGGTGCTCAAAAGAAAAAGTAGTCAGTGGTCTTTAATGTCATGCCATCTCTGCAAACACAAAATATACTTTCCACTTCTTAGGGTTTTAAATGTTTGTTTTTCCTGTAAGATAATTTTGTGCATGAAAATTGTGAGGATAGAGTAAAACAGTATTCATTCTATTGCTAGAAGTTTATAATATTTATATTTATTTCACTGCTTTCATCATTTCTCTGAAAAAATGGACCTCTGAAACAGTGAAATATGCTGTAGGCATGGACGTTTGGAAAGGCCAGGGACATTGGCAATTCCACACTCAGAATTTCAGATTCAGTAGAGCCTGTGTCCTACCATTACTGATACCTACCTATTTGTAAAATTAAAATAAATTAATCAAATTGATGGATAAAATGAAAAGGATGATTTCTTTTCTTACATACTTTATTGGAAGTTGAAGTAGATTTGTCAGAGAGATTGGATTAATTCTGGTCATATACACACATAGTACACTTGATTCACTTCAATTTTAAAGGATTGAAAGAGCCCAAAGCCCATAGACACACTGAAGAAATTTCACAACTCTTACTTGTTAACATTAAGTGCTTATAAATCCTTAGAAAGTTTGCATTTTATAATTTTACATTAATTTAGAAATTTGAATAAAGAAAATTCTGTAAGAAATAATCAAGTGAATTAATTCAGATGAAAACCAGGACATTAATCATTATAAAGGGCCAATAGAGGTTTAACAAATAGTGACTTGTAACTTGATTATCAAGCATTTCAAACCTTGGGCGTCCATATATTTACTGAGAAAGAAAAATTAAATTATCAAACTTTGCATTATTAAATGAGGAAGTTATTCACAAGCCAATGTAGTTTTTCTGCAGAGGAAATGATGATAAACCAAAATCTTTATGTTTCATATGGGGGAAATCTAATAGGGAAAACATTGAAAAAAAGATAATCAGACACACAGGGAAAGACAGCATTGTTCATGGAAATGAAACAAATTAATCCATATGTTTCATAACTTCAGTTAGTCTCACTGTGTCCTTGTTTAGTTTCTGTTTCCATGATCTGTCCATTGCAGAGAGTGGAGTGTTGAAATCTCACACTACTATTGTGTGCGGTGCAATGTGTGCTTTGAAATTTAGTAAAGTTTCTTTTATGAATGTAGGTGCCCTTGCATTTGGAGCATAGAGGTTAAGAATTGATAGTTCATCTTGGTAGATCATACCTTTGATGAATATGAAATGTCCCTCATTATCTTTTTTGATCACTTTAGGGTGAAAGTCGATTTAATTCGATATTAGAATGGCTACTCCAGCTTTTTTCTTGGGACCATGTGCCTGGAGAATTGTTTTCCACCCTTTTATTCTGAGGTAGTGTCTGTCTTTGTCACTGAGGTGGTTTTCCTGTATGCAGCAAAATGTTGGGTCCTTTTTACGTACCCAATCTGATAGTCTATGTCTTTTTATTGGAGAGTTGAGTTGATTGATATTAATAGATACTAAGGGAAAGTAATTGTTGCTTCCTGTTATTTTTGTACTTAGAGCTGGAATTTCGTTCATGTGTCTATTTTCTTTTAGTTTTGTTGGAAGATTACATTTTTTGCTTTTTCAGGGATGTAGTTCCCCTCCTTGTGTTGGAGTTTTCCATTTCTTACTCTTTGAAGGGTTGGATTTGTGGAAATATATTGTGTAAATTTGGTTTAGTCATGGAATACTTTGGTTTCTCCATCTATGGTGATTGAGAGTTTTGCTAGGTATAGTAGTCTGGGCTGGCATTTGTGTTCTCTTAGGGTCTGTATGACATCTGCCCAGGATCTTCTAGCTTTCATAGTCTCTGGTGAGAAGTCTGGTGCAATTCTGATAGGCTTGCATCTATATGTTACTTGACCCTTTTCCCTTACTGCTTTTAGTATTCTTTCTTTGTTTTGTGCATTTGTGTTTTGACTATTATGTGTATGGAGGAATTTCTTTTCTGTTCCAGTCTATTTGGAGTCCTACAGGCTTCTTGTATGTTCATGGGCATCTCTATTTTTAGGTTAGGGAAGTTTTATTCTATAATTTTGTTGAAGATATTTACTGGCCCTTTAAGTTGGAGGTCTTCACTCTCTTCTATACCTATTATCCTTAGGTTTGGTCTTCTCATTGTGTCCTGGATCTCCTTTATGTTTTGGGTTAGGGTCTTTTTGCTTTTTGCATTTTCTTTGACTTTTCTGTCAATGTTGTCTATGTTATCTTCTGCCCCTGAGATTCTTTCTTCTATCTCTTGTATTCTGTTAGTAATGCTTGCATCTATGTTTCCTGACTTCTTTCCTAAGATTTCTAACTCCAGAGTTGTCTCTTTTTGTGATTTCTTTATTGTTTCTACTTCCATTTTTTAGGTCCTGGATGGTTTTACTCAATTCCTTCACCTGTTTGTTTGTGTTTTCCTGCAATTCCTTAAGGGATTTTTGAGTTTTCTCTTTAAGTGCTTCTACTTGTTTACTTGTGATCTCCTGTAATTCTTTGTGGGATTTTTTGTTTCCTCTTTAAGGGCTTGTACCTTTTTACTTGTGTTCTCCTGTATTTCTTTAAGGGAGTTATTCATGTCCTTCTTAAATTCCTCTATCTGCATTTGAGATATGATTTTAGATCCAATTTTTGTTTTTCTGGTGTTTGGGGATATCCAGTACTTGCTGCGGTGGGAGTACTAGGTTCTGATGAAGCCAAGTAGTCTTGGTTTTTGTTGGTAGGATACCTGCATTTGCATTTTGCCATCTCTTGATTTTTTTGTGTTAGATGTTCTTAGTGTCTTTTGTGTCAATTTCTTATAATGTTCTGAATATCCAGAAATATCATAGAACTGTGCAGATTAAATTTTTTACATTTAAGCACACACATACACACACACATATATATACATACATATATATATATGTATAAATATATATATGTATGTATATATATACGTACATATATATATATATAGATAGATAGATAGATAGAGAAAATAGATGAAAATATAGAGTAGATAACAAAGAAATGCATGTAGGTGAAAGAATATATGGAATTGAAATACATAAAAATTTGTAATTATGAACCAAATTACCAACATACAAAAAAAACAAAACACAAAACTAAGCATTCAGATCTTAAAGGTTATACAATTTCATAATATGAAACAAAAACATTGATGCAGACAAGAAGTATAAGGAGCACAAAATATAGGCAGAACCCTCAAACCTGACTAATGTGTATTACTGTCTCCAGCCCAAGACAGGTCTTGATAAGTATAATACTTGTCAAGAGATTTAAACTATTTTCCTTTCATTTTGGCTTTCATTAGGAAATCTTTGTATGTATTAGTGCAGTCTGGCCTTCCACAACCTTCACATTCTCCATCCCTCAAACCACACAAAATATATTTTTCAGTTTTATCATTAACATTAGACATCTAATGTTAAAGATGAACATGTAGTGTCTGGTTCCATGAAAGATTAGAGACTTCTTTCTCTATGCTCAAATATTTACAAAGGCATTAGTCCCCATATGAACTATTAAACATGATGACAACCTGTGCTACTGACACCTGAACAATCTTAGGAAAAGAGATGCAGTTTGAACATTAAACCTGTATGTGGGTCAGAGAGTGGGGGTGCATTCATTAAATACATGATAGTAAGTGTAATCAGATTAAATCACCAATGGTGATTTGAGATTACTCTGTAATGACCCCTATGTCTTCTACACAGGATCAACCCAAACAACTACCAATTTGTGATGGCCTTGATTTTGCCTTAGAGGAGATCAACAGGAGCCCCATTGTTTTACCTAACATGACATTAGTATATAATATTTACAATGTTGGGTCCTTTGAAGAACAGAGAGTACAAAGTTTGCTCAAGTGGCTCACGGGGCAGAACAGACTCATTCGAAACTACACCTGCAAAGCAGAGGAAAAATCTGTGGCTGCAATCATGGGAACAACATGGGAAATTTCTTCCCTAATTGGCATATTTTTGGTTCTTTGTAAATATCCACAGGTGAGACTACATGGATTGGAGAAAAGGAAAATATTCTCATTTGATTTCATAATTTTGGTACTAAGAAAAATCATGGGAACACGCGAGCTGGGTCCCCGAAAGCGGTCACTGCTCTTTCTCTGGCGCCCATGTCCGTGGCTATGGTCTGCGCGCTGCTCTCCACCTCGGCCGCCCATGACCCCTAGACACTGGCACTTGCTCTCGGCTCGGACCGCTGGCGCAGAGCCGGCCCTCAACACCGTGCCAGTGCTGCCGTTCTAAGGGCAGCTTTGCCGGAGGTGATGTTCCTACAAGTCCTGACTGCATAGATAAAGTTGTGGATTATGTCCCAGGAGTTTTCCAAGACAATAGTTTCACAATCCAGTACATTTTGGATACCAGTGATAAGCTGAGTATTGAGCTCTTCCAAGACAAGAGTGAGGAAGCTTCCCTTGACCTTGTGTTTGAACTTGTAAACCAGCTACAGTACCATACTCACCAAGAGAATGGAATTGAAATTTGTATGGACTTTCTGCAAGGCACTTGCATTTATGGCAAGGATTGTTTGAAACATCACACCGTATTGCCCTATCATTGGCAGATCAAAAGGACAACCACTCAGAAGTGGCAGAGTGTTTCCAATGATTCTCAGGAGCACTTGGAAAGATTTTATTGTAATCCAGAAAATGATAGAATGAGAATGAAGTATGGAGGACAAGACTTTTGGGCAGATTTGAATGCCATGACTGTATTTGAAACAACTGAATTTGACCAACTCCGAAGGCTGTCTACACCACCCTGTAGTAGTTCAAACTCTATTATTTACCACACATTTTGGAAATTCTTCTGTAGAGACCACTTTGGATGGAGAGAGTATCCTGAGTCTGTTGTTCGACTAATTGAAGAAGCCAACTCTTGGGGTCTGAAAGAAGTTAGATTTATGATGTGGAACAACCATTACATCCTCCACAACTTGTTCTTCTGGAGAGAAATAAAACGGAGACCTCTTTTCCATTCCTGTTTCATACTGATTCCATATTTACAGACACTTGGTGTGGTTCCCACTCAGGGTTCTCTGCCTCTTGAAGCAACTTCATCACA
>NW_022196905.1:132013407-132014690 GCF_008632895.1 Mastomys coucha
CTGTACAGATGTCTTGGTGAATCAGTCTGTGTAAGCACTTATCAGGGCTTCCACACAATTATTTATTTTGCCCTAATTGATCCTAATGTTTGCTGCCATTGGCAGGAGGAAATGAGCAACTGTGGCAGTCATTCATTCGATTATAACTTGTAAACCAGTGATCTCCAGTCGTTTTCAAGTTAAGACATGTTACCATTGCTTGTTTGATTTTTATGGAACTTGTTCCTTTTTTTTCCTCCCTAAAGGAAACAAAAGCTTTATGACATATTTATTTTTTTAATAAAACTAAGCAAAAATAAAAGTTAATTCTTTAAAACTTCAAAAAAAAAGAAAAATCATAAGGGGTATGATTCATTTTGTTGTTTTATTTTTATGTTTATGGTTTTATTGCATTATGAGGAGAAAGGTTACATGATTTCAATTTATCTGAATTTGTTAACATTTTAATACATATTTTATGTAAATAGACTTAAATCACATTATTGTTTTCCTTTTGTACCCCAACTCCTCCCAGAGACCACCTTCAATATCTGTAACATCTTTGTCATATTCTTTAAAATTTATAAAATATTATAATAATGAAAATGAGTATTATAAAAGTTTTTTTAATATTAAAACAACAATCAATTTAACAGTCCTATGTAGATGCTTGTCTACAGCAATACTGAAAATACATGTTTTTCTCAATACAAATTTTAAATAACTCCAAACATATTAACTGTATATTTCAAAAGAATAAATCACTATTAGTATTTTCATAAATTAACATAAATATATAGTGTACTTTTGTTTGTTTGTTTGTTCTGTATTTAGTAGAGCTTAAAATCTTGGCTCTTACTGTGGTACCAGCCCAAAATAAGAAAAATTTTTTGACCTTACATTTTACTGTAATAAGGTAGTACTTCAAAAACCCTCCAATCATCAAAGAATTTTAACTCCATCATAGCTAAGCTGAGAGTTGACAGTTCTGCTGCACCGAGGGATGAATTATAGGCACAATTTTTGGATACAGACATCCTGTTACGTTAAAACTATTTGACTTGAGTGAGTGACTTTATTTTCAGCCCACAGAGAATAGGTTACATTCATTTAAGAAATGATGTGTGTATTAAGATGGTCTATCCATAAAGTCATTCACCAACGGTGTCAGTGAACAATGGTTCTGCTAAGAGGGTGGCAGAGAGAATAGGTGCAGGTAAGAATCTGGTTCATTAGCTGTGATAATTTGGAAAAGCATTCGTTTCAGAGAAAGAGTAACTTATAAAGTCCTCTTCTGGAAACTT
>NW_022196905.1:132015392-132019315 GCF_008632895.1 Mastomys coucha
CCTCAGATGGAATGGGGCTTAGGGGATGATCGATGTGGCTACTTTAGGGCAGTTGCCTGGTGTCAAGGCAGTGTTTAGATGGGTACTGACTTCCTCATTAGGCGGCACTGAAGGATGAGGGATAAAATCTATATATTTTTAAAGGAAACAAAACTATTTTACTTCATCAAAAAAAAAGCCAACAAATAAAACACCAGCTATACGTTTTTTAAAAAAATTCTTTTTTTATTAGATATTTTCTTTATTTACATGTCATATGATTTCTCCTTTCCCAGTTTCCCTTCCAAAAAACACACAAACAAACAAAAAAACAAAAACAAGAAAAAACCCTGTTGCCTCTACATGCTTGCCACCCCACCCTCTCCCACTTATTGGCTATGGCATTCACCTACACTGGGGCACAGAACCTTCACAGGGCCAAGGGCCTCTCCTCCCATTGATGATTGACTTTGCAATCCTCTACTATACACATTTTGCCAGAACAATCAGTCCCACCATGTATAGTCCTTGGTTGGTTGTTGAGTCCCTGGGAGCTCTGAGGGTACTAGTTATTTCATATTGTTGTTCATCCTAAGGGGATGCTAACCCTTCAGCTCCTTTGCTCCTTTCTCTAATTTCTTCATTGGTGACCCTGTACTCAGTTCAATGGATGGCTGTGGGCCCCTACATCTGTATTAGTCAGGTACTGTCAGTGCCTCTCAGGAGATAGCTATATGAGGCTGGCTTGTCCTTTTTTCATCTCTGCTCCATAGTTAGTCTCTGTACCTCTTTCCATGGGTATTTTCTCCCACATTTTAAGGAGAAATTGAGTGTCCACATTTTGGTCTTCCTTCTTCTTGAGTTTCTTGTGGTTTATCTAATAACCACTTATCAGAGAGTGCATACCATGTGTGTTCTTTTGTGATTGGGTTACCTCACTCAGAATGATATTTTCCAGATCCATCCATTTCCCTAAGAATTTCATAAATTCATTGCTCTTAATAGCTGAGTAGTGACAATCAACAACTTTCTAATTCCTCATATTTTTTTATTTCAATTGATTAAGATATGTTGGTAATATTAATTTTCATATTAAGATATTAAGAAAAAGTAATTGTTACTTCCTTTTGGTTTGTTGCATTTTGTTGTATTTGTTGTTATTTTGTATTTTAGGTTTGTGTGGGTTTGTTGAAAGATTACTTTCTTGCTTCTTCTAGGATGTATTTTTGCTCCTTATGTTGATGTTTTCCATTTATTATCCTTTGTAAAGCTGTATTGGTGGAAAGATATTGTGCAAATTTTGTTTTGTCATGGAATATCTTGTTTTCTCCATCTATGGTAAGTGAGAGTTTTTCTGGGTATAGCAGCCTGGGCTGGCATTTGTGTTCTTGTAGGGTCTGCATGACATCTGCCCAGGATCTTCTAGCTTTCATAGTCTCTCCTGAGAAGTCTGGTGTAATTCTGATAGGCCTGCTTTTATATGTTACTTGACCTTATTCCCTTATTTTTTAAAAAATTCTTTCTTTGTTTAGTGCATTTGGTGTTTTGATTATTATGTGATGGAAGGAATTTCGTTTCTGGTCTAGTCTATTTGGAGTTCTGTAAGCTTCTTGTATGTTCATAGGCATTTCTTTCTTTAGGGTAGGGAAGTTTTCTTCTATAATTTTGTGAAAGATATTTACTGGCCCATTACCTTGGGAGTCTTCAGGCTCTTCTATACCAATTATCCTTAGATTTGGTCTTCTACTTGCATCCTGGACTTCCTGAATGTTCTGGGTTAGAAACTTTTTGCTTTTTGCATTTTCTTTGACTGTTGTGTCAATATTTTCTATGGTGTCTTCTGCCCCTGAGATTCTCTCTTCTATCTCTTGCATTCTGTTGGTGATTCTTGCACCTACCACTCCTGACTCCTTTCCTTGGTTTTCTATCTCCAGGGTTGTCTCTTTTCTGATTTCTTTATTGTTTCTATTTCCATTTTTACATACTGGTGATTTTGCTCATTTCCTTCACCTGTTTTATGGTGCTTTCTTGTAGTTCTTTAAGGGATTTTTCTGTTTCCTCTTGAAGGGCTTCTAGCTGTTTACCTGTGTTCTCCTATATTTCTTTGAGGGTGCTATTTATGTCTTTCTTAAAGTCCCATATCATCATCATAAGAAGTGATTTTATGTCTGAATCTTTGCTTTTCAGTGTGATGGTGTGTCCAGGACTTGCTATAGTGGGAGTATTGGGTTCTGATAATAGCATGTAACCTTGTTTTTTGTTGTTCATATTCTTATGCTTCGCCAGCACCATCTGGTTATCTCTACTGCTACCTGCCCTTGCCAAATCTGACTGGATCCTGTCTTTCCTGTGATCCTGGTTGTGTCAGAACTCCTCAGAGTCAAGCTGATTCTGTGATCCTGTGATTCTGGTATTCTGTGACCAGGTGCTTTTTAGAGCACCTGGGAGTGGAGATTCTTCTGGGTGTTTTGGGACTGGCTGCAGAGTTTGTGCCCAAGGACTTCCTAGGGAACCAGACAGCCAAGAGAGACCAGAAGCAACCTGAGCCACAGGGCTGGCAGAGTTCCTGTGTGCCTAGTCCTGCTGGTCCCATTTATTCCCGGTGTTGGGGCAGATGTTGTGTCCTCCTCACCTATGCTCCTGGGACTATTAGAGCACCTGGGAGTGGAGCTTTCTCTGGGTGTTTTGAGACTGACTGTAGACTTTGTGCACAAGGTCTGCTCAGGGCACATGCCCGCCAAGATAGACTGGAAGCAATGCAAGCCATTGGGCTGGTGGAGTTCCTGTGTGCCTGGTTCTGCTGATCCCAGTTACTCCTGGTGTTGTCATTTTTGTATGATTCAAAATAGCAATATTTCACTGGAAGATGGGTCAAGTGTCAAGAATGGTTTCTGTGCAATCAGGATAATAGTTCTGATGCCAGCTTCACACATATCCTCATGGTAGAAAAGCAGATACAACATAATCCCTGTGGCTTCTTATCTTATAACCAGGTCAAGAAACATGAAGCCTAGGGATGAAGAGAGACCCTACCTCAAGAAGAATATGGGGGAAAATGTAGAGAACACATGATGCCTTCTTTTAGCCTTCAAATGCATACATATGGTGTATGGACTGTAGAAAGCTGGGCACACACACTTTTATGCACACAAACAAATAGAGTCAATTGACTGTCCAACCATTCATTCAAACTATAGCCTTAAAGCTACATTCTCTGTAACTTATTACTATATTCACATTTTTCCTTTTTGAAATATACATAGAGGCCTCAAGATATATACATGTGCCTACAATTGAATTGACTATTTAAACTCATTTTTCTGAATCATATCCCAGTACTAGTATTGACTTTAAATATAAATTTGACTTCCTAAACTTGAAGTTACTGTTTTACATGCAATGATTCTGGGATTTTCAGTTCCTCCTAATTAATTCTATCCCTGTTTTTAATTTTACAGCTGAGCATTGGACCTTTTGAGTAATGTATGAACAGCTCTGTGAGGTTTCTTTTTTTTTGTATCAGATGGTTGCCAAAGAATCTTCTTTGGCCTTAGGCATGGTCTCATTGTTTGTCCATTTTGGATGGAATTGGGTGGGGCTGATCATCTCAGAGGATAAGAATGGTGTTAACTTTGTCACAGACTTGATCGCAGAAATGGAAAGAAACACAGTCTGTGTAGCCTTCTTAGAATTTATCCCAGTTTCTTCCTTGGAAGACATGAAAAGTATTTTTGAATACCCTACTCGGATTGTGAGAAACCCAGGAAAAGTTGTTATCATTTATGCTAACACTTGACTCTTCTTTAGGTGTGCTCTTTAAAATATGGAAATACATACTTCCATGGAGAATATGGGTCACCATTTCAAAATGGGAAGTCATTACTTCTATGAGACATTTCATTCTTGATTCATTCCATGGGACTCTCATCTTTTCACAACACCAT
>NW_022196905.1:132019629-132029533 GCF_008632895.1 Mastomys coucha
AAACAAATACAATAGGGTTCTTTTTAGAAGACAAGTTTTCTAGACTATTTTACTGACTGGAAGGAAAATCTATACCTGTGTGAAATTCACAATCAACTTGCCAATCTCATAGAAATATACGCCAAGGAACTAAAGGGTTTGTTAAAGGTGCTGTCAGTCTCCTTCCCTTCTAAGGTTCTCAACAGTAAGAACTGGATCACTTCTTACTTTGTTCTTATATATGAAAAAGAGTGACATAGTATTTTAAGGTACTAAAGACTGTACAGTACCACCAAGTCAAATATTCTTAAAACCCTTCATGAATCTGTGTCAACTATAGATACTTCTTAGGATTTTTTTGTTGTTGGTGGTGTTTTTTTTTTTTTTTTCGAGACAGGGTTTCTCTGTGTAGCTCTGGCTGTCCTGGTACTCACTTTGTAGACCAGGCTGAGCTTAAACTCAGAAATCTGCCCACCTCTACTTCCCAAGTGCTGGGATTAAAGACATGCGCCACCACTGCCCAGTTCATGGGTTTGTTTCATTTGTTCTCATAAAATATGTGGACAAAGGCCAAATATGGAAATGGAATATTTTGCTCCTAATAAGTCTCTATAGATCAGCATCAGGAATGACTCTTTTTGACAGAATTTTAAGAAGGCTTGCCACATGAATTTCCATGGTCAAGAGCAAGTAGTTATGATTACACTATTGCTCAACTGCCTGACTTCAGTGTATTCAGTCCAGGCACAGATTATGAAAGGAGCCTGTTAAAACTCAGGATGTGTATTCACATCTCAGTTAAGCCAAGTTACAAAACTCTTAGACATGTTCAGAGTCCAAATTATCCTAAACACTGATAAATCAAAACCAGATGCCTATAGAAAATCAGTCTCATACCATAAACTTTGCTCATCAGTACTGAAAATCAGTAGGATGCATGAAGAATATGAAATTTATTTCAGTATTCTGTTAACATACTATTATGGTTATTAAGATATTAACTCAAAGTAAGTGTACACATTTTTCAAACATTTATGTGCGATGTTATTTCATTTTTTGGAGGGTTCAATGAAAATGCAAATGTGACATACTTTAGACCTTTACTTAACAATAAAATTACCATTATGAATCATAAATCTCCCTTAGCTGAACTCCATGCTGAAGAACACTAAATTCATGAATCCTGGTGGAGATCCAATAACTGAATCCTTCAGAGAAATTGCATGTAGATTATGACATTCTGAAACTCTGGGATTTCCCATAAGGTCTTGCACATAATGTGAAAATAGGAACATTTTTTTCCAAATTTTCCACCTGGTCAAAAATTGTCAATTTCTGAGGACAGGATAGAATGGAGCATAGTAATGGAGCAAGAGGTGGGTGAAATCTTACACTATTCTGTAAGAACACAAGTAAAAACCATGAAAAAAATCCTTTTGTGAGCTTCATGCCTCCTCATAAATTAAAAGATGGCTTCACTGCCAAAATTACAAACTCATTTTCCAGGTTCTAGTATTTTTCATGTGTTTATTATTGCCAAGAATCACTAATTTCCTACCAATGTTAATCATGATTCTAAAACTATTTATATCTATCTATCTATCTATCTATCTATCTATCTATCTATCTATGTACATAGATATAGATACATAAATATAATGTTCAAGAGCTTTTTGTTAATGTGTATTTATAGGCACATATAAGCATGTATAATATCAAATGCATTATTACCCAATGCAGTCATATAACTAATTTACTACATTAATGCTTATATGTCTTTACTTCTCTAATATCCTCAGGTTCCTATCTCTATATTCAGTGAAAGTTGTCATCCTGGATTCAAGAAATCTCTTCAGGAAGGAAAAGCTGCTTGTTGTTTTGACTGTGTCCTATGCCCAGAAAATGAAATTTCCAATGGAACAGGCAAGTGTGTGCATCAAAGATGAGGTACTCACCACTCTTTTTAATACATATACTGAAGTTGAAATCATCCAAAAGAGAAGTATACAGATTATATTCTTAAGATTTAATGTTCATAATTAATATAGTCAAATTCTTGACCTTCAGCATGCTGGTATTCTGCAGTGTCTGGATCACATTTCTCCCTGTCTACCACAGCACTAAAGGAAAGATCATGGTGGCTATGGAAGTCTTCTCCATCTTGGCCTCCAGCACAGCTCTTCTAGGTTGTATCTTTATCCCCAAATGTTATATTCTTCTCATGAGACATGATATGAACTTATTGAAATACATAAGAAATAGAGTTCAATGGAAATAGTTTATAGAACACCTCATGTTACATTTAGATGTTTGAATATTGTAAAGAAAGTTTCTCAGATTAAAATCTTGCACATTTGTGACACATCCCAGATGCCTGAGTGAGTGTTTATGTATTCTGTGATTTATAGTACTAGAGTGTTATATGTCAAGGACTAAATTATTTTGAGGTCTTTTAGACTTTTAATCAGCCAAATAGAACTCATCTTTCTATGTTAAGTTCTAGTAAAATTAACAGTGTGGTGCTGTCATGATTTCCAGATGAATACTTTCACAATGTCCAAATTTGGTCATAGAATTTATCAAACAAAAGATAAACATAATATATGATAATGTCCAAAATTTTTCCATAGACAGACTTACCATTGTAATATGACCACATAATTGTTCCTGAAATGTAATTTTAAACAGTCTTGATTTGTATATTAATTCATTTTGTTACTATTTTAAAAAAACAACATAAAAGCACCATCATATCTCAACACAGTATTTGAAGTAGCCTATATTTTCAGTCTATTGTCACTGGTATTTGTTGGTAGCATAAAGTTTTCCTTACAACATCCGAGGTAAAATCTCTTTGTGTTTTTTTTTTTATTTGTAGTATCAACAACCTTGGAAATGCTAAGTTCATTTTCCATTCCAGTTATTTGATTTACAGCACTAAAAGTCATCATTACATCACATTGTTAAATTTACTGGAATAACAATACAGCAAAATCTCATCTCTGATATGTCTATGATGGTATTGACAGAGTACTAACTTAATAAGAAGGATCCATCTTAACTCTTGGAAATACATCCCATAGACAAGATTTCAGTGGTGACAATAAAGAGAAAATAAACTAAGCACGACTCTTCATGAATTTCTTTTCTTAATTAGATATAACATAACCACTTTCTTGATGACATGAATTTCCCCTGTAACATACTGCTCCCTATATTGTGATTTGAAATAATTGTGCTTTTAAAATTATGTATTTAATGTTAAGATTACATTATAATCATTTTATATTATAAATTGTTATCATATTTAAAGCTTGTGGCCTCTGTTCTCATTATTTGTTGTAGCACATAACATTAATGTGTATATAAATATGTATTCCTCAATACTAAATGCTCAGTTCATATAAGATTACTTGAATGTATAATATTCGTATAGAAAACCAAAACCAATTAAAATAGAGAGTTTGAAGCCCAGTTTCAGCAGATATATATACAAAACAATTTTCCCACCTAAGGCTCAGGAAACATTCTGTAGATCGTGAGGGAAATTCAGTAGAGTCAGAGGATTGGAAAGTATGCTGTAAGGTCATGTCTCCTAGTAAGATCAGCACTCCGCAATCATGTTCTCACCAATATAACAGCCTAAAAAGAGTTGAATAAACTCTTAAATAAACAAATAAAGACAAGCCATGTGGTGATGTTCAGGATGCTGTGCACATACAAAGGTAACTACAGGCAACTGAAAATCTTATGGCAGGAGAAATAGTCTTGAGGAAAATGCAAACAATTAGTTACTAATTATCAAATATTTTCCTTAGAATACCTTTTGTCATGTATTTAATCACAGAAAATATTTCAGAAAATGACAAAAACACTGGCTAAAAGTAATGAGGACTTGGTGAGCATAACTTGCACTAGAGTCTGTTATACATTTGGAACTGTTCTCTGAGAAGAATACTGAAGAGTTTGCATATTCTAGATACAGAAGCCCTGAAATGTTATCAGGGGAGACTAACTAGCCATTTGATTAGAATATGGCATATGAGAATGCCAAGGGCAAAGAATGGTGGTCACACCCATTGGTTTTCATAGGGTAGCAATGAATCTAGAAGGTAACAGGTGTTTGGTCATTTATTTTATGTACTATTTATAAGTCAGTATTCATTCTGAACTGTACATAGAAGCTAAGTTAGGGTCAATTAAACAATAATGGCTATATTATTTAGGGGAGAAATCCTCAGGTCAGGTAGAGTTTAGGCTATGCCATGGTGAGTACTCATGGTTATCATTTCTAAGAGACAGAAAAATATGAAACAGGGAATTTTAAATGCTGTTGGAAATAAAGCAGTTACAACAGAAGGACATAGATATGAAAGATGTAAAAATACCAGTAATGTTAAAGGGCTCAGCATCTAGATAACTGTAATTTCATTGTCTATAATTCTTTGTTGCAAGTAGGGCCCAAGGGCACAAAGTGACCTAAGAAAAGCAAACATTTGTAAAACACAAATTTAATTCAAGTGGAGAGTTTGATGATAATCCAGGAGAAGTTGGTTTTCTTTATTAACCCCAGGATATTTGTTTAATGGGTTAGGGCCACAAATCAAAGAGACAGCTGCCAAAGTTCTGGTCAAACTGAATCAAGCTACATTTTACCACAGTTGAATATTGCATGAGCATATTTCAGGTGGCTCTTGAAGCTTATGCAATGTTTTTAGTTCCTAAAGCCAGGTAATAAGTGGCAGGCCAGAGAGTATACAATGTGATGATGAGAAATCACCCTCTAAACCTATAAAAGCAACACTTCAGGTATAAGTGGATCACTGGTATGTGGAAGATGCTTAGACTATGGGAAGTACAGCAGAAAAATAGATTAATTTTTCTTATTTTACACAAAACTAAAATTTAAGTGGATCAAATCCCTCAACATGAAATCTAATATAATACACTAAGTCTAATAAATTGTAAATTAGGGAATAACATTGAACTCATTGATACAGGAGATAACTTTCCTGAACAGAATACAAATACTCAGGCACTAAAATCAATAATTAATAAATAGGACCTCATGAAAGTGACAGCTTTTGTAAGCCAGAGGACACAAAAAATAAGACAAAAAACCACAGCCTAGAGATTGTGCAAAGAACTTTACCAACTCTACAACTAACAGAGGTTTAATATCTGAAATATATGGAGAACTAAAATTGAGAAAGCAACAACACAAAATAACCCAATTATAAAATGGAATGCAGAGGTAAACACAAAATTCTCAGTTGAAGAACCTTGAATGGATAAGAAATCCTTCAGGATAGGTTTAGCATACCTGTTCTTCAGTGAAATGCAAATTGAAGTATACTTGAGATTCCACTTCATACATATCAGAATGGATAAGTTCAAACCCTCAAGTGACAACAATTGCTGGTAATGAGTGGAGCAAGAGAAACACTCTTTCATTGCTGGTGGGAGTACACACTTGTAAAAAATCAATTTAACAGTTTTTTCAGAAAATTGGAAATATTTTCACCTCAAGATCCAGATATTTCACTCCTGTGCATGTACCCAAAAGATGCTCAAGTGCCACATAAGAATACTTACTTAACTATGTTCATAGCAGCTTTATTCACAATAGCCAAAAACTAGAATCAACCCAGATTTCCCTCAAATGAAGAAGAGATAAAAAATAAGTCAGATTTATACACTGATGTACTACTCAAATATTAAGAAATAAGCATATCATGAATTTGGCAGGAAAATGCATGAGACTAGAAAATACAAACCTGAGTATGGTAACAGACCAAAATGGACATGCATGATATGCACTCACTCATAAGAGGGTATTAGTCATAGAGTGTAGAATAGCAATTCAACTATCCACAGACCCAAAGAAACTAAATAACAAGAAGATCTCACTAGACTACACTTGAATATTTCTCAGAAAAAGAGATAAAATAGATACTGTAGCTGGATGGATGGAGTTCCCTCCTGAGTGAGAGAGGGGATTTTAGGGGAATAGAGTGGGGAGTCAGGTGCAAGGAAATTGAAGAAATAGGAGTGAAGGGGCATCTCTAGGACTGCTAGAGAATGGAATGGTGGGCCACTGGGAGTCTAGAGATAAACTGAGACTCTTAGCATTGGTGGATCTAGAGCCCAAAGTGGACATGTTCTGTATCCAGGCAGGACTCACAGTGGAGGAATAAAGGCAGAAAACTACCCACAAAATCTTCATAGTAAAATGTATCCTGGGACTAAGAGGTTCTGTACAAAGGATGGAACAGGGACAAGGATAAATCAATGACTGACCTAAATTGAGATCAATACCATGGGCAAGAACAAATCCCTGACACCATTCACAATACTGCTATGCTTTCAGACTGGAGCCGAGCATACCTGTCCTCTGGGAGGCTCAGTCCAGCAGAGGATGGAGACAGATTCAGAGACCCACAGCTAAACATGAGAAGGAGCTCAGGGAATCTTGTGAAAGAGATATATGAAGGAATATTGGATCAGAAGAGTATAGGGATTTTATAGGAAGGGCTAAACTTGGTCCATTGAGGGCTCTCAGATACTGAACCACCGAACAAAGACCTAGTCCATCCAATAATATGTAGCAGATATGGAGCTTGGTTTTCATGTGGGTCCTCCATTAACTGGAAAAGGCAATGTTCTTTTTTTTTATAACATTTTGTATTAAATATTTTATTTATTTACATGTCATATGATATCTTCCTTACCAGGTTCCCCTCTGAAAAAATTAGAAATAAAATAAAATAAATAAAAACAAAAATAATCCCTATTCCCTTCCCCCTCCTCCTGCTCACTATTCACCCTCTCCTGCTTCCTGGCCCTCGCATTCCCCTACACTGGGGCATAGAACCTTCACACTGCCAAGAGCCTCTCCTTCCATTGATGACTGACTTTGTCATCCTCTACTCTACATATGCTGCTGGAACCATTGGTCCCACCATGTGTACTCTTTGGTTTTTAGTTTAGTCCCTGGGAGCTCGGAGGGTACTGGTAAGTTCATCTTGCTGTTCATTCCAGTGGGCTGCAAACCGTTCAGCACCTTGGGTCCTTTCTCTAGCTCCTTCATTTGGGATCCTGTGTTCAGTCCAATGATTGGCTGTGAGTCTCTTCTTCTGTATTAGTCTGGCACTGACAGAGCCTCTGAGGAGACAGCTATATCAGGCTCCTGTCAGTCAACACTTGCTGGCATCCACAATAGTGTCTGAATTTGATAATTGAATATGGTAAGGATTCTCAGGTTGAACAGTCTCTGGATTGTCCTTCCATCAGTCTCTCCTCAAAAATTTGTCTCTGCAACTCCTTCCATGGGTATTTTGTTCCCCCTTTTAAGAAGGAATGAAGTATCCACACTTTGGTCTTCTTTCTTCTTGAGTTTCTTATGGTTTGTGGAATTCTGTACTTTTGTACTTTGTGTATTCTGATCTTCTGGGCTAATATCCACTTATCAGAGCCTTCCCTCCTGAGTCCCTGGGTTAAAGCACTCTTTAGAGGCAAGTACTCCACTTGTGAGGAAGGGGAATAGACAGGCTGAAATTTCACATGCCATTTCAACAAAGGGAAATAAAGCCTTTGATACTGAGATAGAGAGAGACAGTTGTCTAGATAGACAGGCATCCATCTCTCACAGAGGACTTGATGAGCTCAGATTCTAGCATGAATATCAGAAAACCAGAAGCCTCCTCAAACTTCAGGTCCGGGGATAAAATGCCCAAGGTCACAGAAGTTTGAACCTACACCCAGAGCAGACCTGGGATGCTAGCTCTATACCCGCTCCTACAACAACAAGAGTGTTGAATCCCAGGTGCTTTGAAATGCCCAGGATAATAGGAGAGGCATCAACATGTTCCTCAACACCCAGAACAACAGGGTCTGCCAGGATCCAGGGATGAAGGAATCCCCACTTTGCCAAAGTCATGGATTCCTTATGGTCTGAACCTATGCCCTGGGCAGACCTTGGGCACTGGCTCTACACCAATGCTTACAGCACGCAGAGGATGTTCTACTCCCAGGTTCTTTAACATGCCCAGGATCACATGTGAGGAGGCCACAATATCTACCCGATCACCCAAGGTAACTGGGTCTCCCAGGATCCATGGACACAGGAACCCTTAGCCAGCCAGTGGCATATGTTCCTTCAGGTCTGAATCCATCTCCTTGAGTGTCATCCTGATTTACCAATAGCAGTGAATCTTCCCTATAGCCATGATGCTTTCTCAGGGGTGGGGCATTTTATGGAAAAATGCAACCTGTGGTTTTGGCATGCACACAGAAAGCTTTTGTGAACCATGTGACTATGGGGTGTGTCAGACTGCAATGTGGGAACTAAGAATTCAGAAGCACATGGCTACCCTGTCATGCACAGAATAAATATTAAATGAAATTTAAACAATTAAAAACCTATACAGGACTAGGCATAAGGGTACACGTCTTCAATACTAATATTTGGGAGACAGAGATGAAGGAATGTGGATCCTTGTAGGTTTGAGGCTACCCTTGGTTCCTAAAGCTATACATTGAGATATTTTCTCAAAGACAAAACAAAATAAAAAATCAAAATAGATGTGTTGGTCTACTTTTTTCAAACCCGGCCATTTTCTCTCCACTGAGTTTCTAAGACAGGAACAGCCAGCCTGGAGGCACAGGCCCCACAAGTCGCAGGGGAGTCACAGGGTGACAGGGACAGTATGTTCTCAGCTTCCGAGTGACAGAGATGGATCAGTGACCCTCTCTGCCCCTTCACTGCAAGTAGAGGGACTGCCTCCAGGGAGCACTTTAACCCAGAGACTCGGGTGAGATCCGCATTTTCTCTCTGATGAGTTTCTAAGACTGGAGCTGCCAGCCAGGAGGCACAGACCCCATGAGTCGCAGGGGAGCTGAAGGGCAGCAGGACAAACTCTAGTCAGAGACTCTAAGAACATCTAACACCAAATATCAAGAGATGGCAAAAGAAAAAACCAAGAAACCTACCAACAGAAACCAAGACTACTTGGCTTCATCAGAACTTAGTACTCCCAACCCAGAAAGTCCTGGATATCCCCAAACACTAGAAAAGCAAGAATTGGATCTAAAATCATATCTCACAATGCTGATAGAGGAACTTAAGAAAGACATGAATAACTCCCTTAAAGAAATACAGAAGAACACAAGTAAAGAGGTACAAGTCCTTAAAGAGGAAACAAAAAAAATCCCATAAAGAATTACAGGAGATCACAAGTAAACAAGTAGAAGCACTTAAAGAGCAAACTCAAAATTCCCTTAAGGAATTGCAGGAAAACACAAACAAGCAGGTGAAGGAATTGAGTAAAACCATCCAGGACCTAAAAATGGAAGTAGAAACAATAAAGAAATCACAAAAAGAGAAAACTCTGGAGTTAGAAATCTTAGGAAAGAAGTCAGGAAACACAGATGCAAGCATCACCAACAGAATAAAAGAGATAGAAGAGAGAATCTCAGGGGCAGAAGATAACATAGACAACATTGACAGAACAGTCAAAGAAAATGCAAAAAGCAAAAAGACCCTAACCCAAAACATCCAAGAAATCCAGGACACAATGAGCAGACAAAACCTAAGGATAATAGGTATAGAAGAGAGTGAAGACTCCCAAGGTAATAGGCCAGTAAATATCTTCAACAAAATTATAGAATAAAACTTCCCTAACCTAAAAAAAGAGATGCCCATGAACATACAAGGAGCTTATAGACCCCAAATAGACTGGACCAGAAAAGAAATTCCTTCATCCACATAATAGTCGAAACACCAAATGCACAAAACAAAGAAAGAATAATAAAATAACTAAGGGAAAAATGTCAAGTAACATATACAGGCAGGCCATTCAGAATTATACCAGACTTCTCACCAGAGACTATGAAAGCTAGAAGATCCTGGGCAGATGTCACACAG
>NW_022196905.1:132030636-132033892 GCF_008632895.1 Mastomys coucha
AAAAGACTCCTATTGTGAAGGCAAATAACAGAACTCTCAGCTATATCTTGCTCATCTCCCTCACCTTCTGTTTTCTTTGCTCATTTCTATTCCTTGGTCAGCCAAGCACAACCACCTGCATTCTGCAACAGACCACATTTGGTGTTGTTTTTACAGTGGCTGTTTCTACTGTCTTGGCAAAAACCATTACAGTTTTCCTGGCCTTTAAGAGCACAGTTCCAGGAAGAAGTTTGAGGGGGTTGCTTACATCAGGAGCACCGAAATTCCTCATTCCCATCTGTACCCTAATACAAATTGTCTCCTGTGGAATCTGGCTGGGACTATCTCCTCCATTTGTGGACACAGATGAACACTCTGAACCTGGTCATATCACTATTGTGTGCAACAAGGGCTCAGTAATAGCCTTCTACTGTGTCCTGGGATACCTTGGAGCTCTGTCCATTGTGAGCTTCACAGTAGCTTTTATGGCCAGGAACCTGCCTGACACCTTCAATGAAGCCAAATTTTTGACCTTCAGCATGTTGGTATTCTGCAGTGTCTGCATCACATTTCTACCTGTCTATCATAGTACTAAAGGAAAGATCATAGTGGCTGTGGAAGTCTTCTCTATCTTGGCCTCCAGCACAGGTCTTCTAGGTTGTATCTTTATCCCCAAATGTTGTATTATTCTCATGAGACCTGACATGAACTCATTGAAATACCTAAGAAATAGAGTCCAGTAGAAATAGTTTTTAGAACACTATATGTTACATTTAGACGTTTGAGTACTGTTAAGATTCTCAGATGAAAATCTTGCACATCTGTGACACATCCAAGACGCCTGAGTGATTGGTTATGTATTCGGTGATTTGTTATGTTAGAGTGTTATATGTCAAGGACTAAATTATTTTGAGCTCCTTTAGACTTTTAATCAGCCAACTATAACTCATCTCTCTAGGTTAAGTTCTAGTAAAATTAACAATGTGGTACCATCTTTATTTCCAAATGAATACTTTCACAATGTCTAAATGTGTTTGTAGCATCTATCAAACAAAAGGTGAAGATAATATAAGATATTGTCCCAAAATTTACCATAGATAGATTTACTAGGTTTGTGGTATGATGACCACATAATTGTTCCTGTGATGTAATTTTTAAAGTCTCGATTTGTATAATAATTCATTTTGTTACTATTAAAAAAACAACATAAAAGCACCATCATATGTGAACACAGTATTTGAGGTAACCTATATTATCAGGCTGTGGTCACATGTATTTGTTGCTCTTATAATCTTTTCCTTACAAAAATTGAAATAAAACCTCTTTGTGTGTTTATTTGTAACAACAACAACCTTGGAAATGCTAAGTTCATTTTCCATTTCAGTCATATGATTTACGACATTAAAAGTCATCAATACATCATATTGTTAAATTTACTAAAATAATATTACAACAAAATCTCATCTCTGGTATGTCTATGGTACTGACCGAGAGTGATAACTTAATAAGAAGGATCTATCTTAACTCTTGGAAATACATCCCATGGACAAGACTTCAGTGGTGACCATAAAGAGAAAGTAACCTAAGTACCACTCTTCAGGAATCGCTTTTCTTAATTAGATGCAACATAACCACTTTCTTCAGACTCTTGCTGACATGAATTTTCCACTGTGACATACTGCTCCCTATATTGTGATTTGAAATAATCGTACTTTTAAAATTATGTATTTAATGATAAACATTATATTATAATCATTTTATATTTTATATTTTTGTCATATTTAAAACACATGGCCTCTATTCTCATTATTTGTTGTAGCACACAAAAATGAATAAATATATAAATATGTATTTCTCAATACCAAATGCTCAGTCCTTATAAGATTAACTGAATGTATAATATCCTAACAGAAAACAAGAACCAACTAAAATGGAGAGTTTTGAATACCAGCTTCAACAGATACATATACAAAACAATTTTCCCAATTAAGGCTCAGGAACCATTCTGCAAATTGTGAGGGAAATTCAGTAGATCCAGAGGATTGGAAAGTTAACTAACGGCATGTCTCCTAGTAAGGTCAGAGCTACACAATCATCCTCTCACCAATATCACAGTCTAAACAAGAGTTGAATGAGCAGAATAAATATAGACATGCCATGTGGTGATATTCAGCATGCCATGGACATACAGAGGTAACTACAGGCAACTGAAAAATCTTATTGTGGGAGAAATAGTCTTGAGGAAAATGCACATCAATTAGTTACTAATTATCAAATGTTTCTCTTGGAATACTTTTTTCATGTATTTATTCACAGAAAATATTTAAGAAAATGACAAAATCACTGGCTAAGAGTAATGAGGACTTACTGGGCATAACTTGCACTAGAGTCTGTTATACCTTTGGAACTGTTCTTTGAGAAGAATCCTGAAGAGTCAACAGATTTGAGATATAGAAGCCCTGAAAATTTATCAGGGGAGATTAACTGGCCATTTGATTAGAACATGGCATATGAGAATGCCAAGGGCAAAGTGCAGAGTGCTGGTCACAACCACTGATTTTCAGAGGGCAGCAATGGCTCTAGAAGGAAACAGGTGTTTGGTCACCCATCTTAAGTACTATTTATGAGTCAGTACTCATTCTGAACTGTACATAGAAGCTCAGTTAGTGTGAATTCAACACTAATTGCTATGTTATTTATGGGAGAAATCCTCAGGTCAGGTTGAGTTCAGGCTATGTCATGGTGAGTACTCATGTTATTCATTTGTGAGAGGCAGACAGAAATGAAACAGGGACTTTTAAATGCTGTTGGAAATAAAGCAGTTACAATAGAAGGACATATATAAGAGAGATATAAAAGAAGCAGTAATGTTAAAGAGCTCATCATTCAGGTAACTGTAACCTCATTTTCTTTACTAGTTTGCTGCAAGTATGACCCAAGAGCACAAAATAACCCAAGAAAAGCACACATTTGTAAAATACATATTTAATTCAAAACTGAGAGTCTGATGAGAATGCAAGAGAAAGTATTCATTCCTTCATCTAATCTAAATTCCCATGATATTTGCTTAAAGGATTTAGGCCACAAATCAAGGAGAAACCTGCTAAAGATATGGTCAAACTGAACCAGGCTACATTTTAGCCCAGTTGAATGTCATACTAGAATAATTCTGGTGGCATTTGAAGTTTATACAATGATCTTAGATCCCAAGGCTAGGTAATAAGTGGCAGGTCAGAAATTATACAATGAGATAATGAGAAATCTCTCTCTAAAATTA
>NW_022196905.1:132035068-132035825 GCF_008632895.1 Mastomys coucha
CATTTATATTCTTTTCTCAGGAATTTTGACACAACAACTAGGTAAGTAACAAAGACACCATGTAAACAATCAGATATCCCTCCTAATTTCCCCCAAAAGAAATTACTAATCAATGATAATCCATTTAATTCATGCTTAGAAACATGAAAATTAGAAAAATTGTTTGCTTTTTATAGAATATAGATTTTTAGAAGAGAATTTCTGCTCCTCAGATGACTTCCCAAAGAAATGTTCTCACTCTCCAAGATGTCTCAAAAATCATTTAAATTGAATGTCCTTCCTTTCTACTTCCTGTGTGTCTCTTTTTCTCTTCTTGTGACATCCTTTTATTCTCTATGGATTTTCCTATGTCCACTCCCTGTCAACCTTGTTGATTTTCCATCTCTTAACCTAGCATTAAGTTCATTTATTGTTGTTTACAATAAGTAGAATTACAGATGTATACTAGGCACACCTATGACTCTTGATTTTTATAATCTGCCAAAACCAAACAATGGGAAAAAGAAAGTATTTTTCACAAGTGGTGCTGGCATAACTGGATGTCTACATGTAGAAGAAGGCAAATAGATTCATATTTCTCACCTTACACAAAATTCAAGTTTAAATGGATCAAATGCCTCAACATAAAATCTAATATAATCCACTAAGTCTAGTAAATCAGAAATTAGGGAATAGCTTTGAACTCATTAGTACAGGAAATAACTTTCTGAACAGAATACACATATCTCAGGCACTAAAATCAATAATTAATAAATAG
>NW_022196905.1:132036445-132041544 GCF_008632895.1 Mastomys coucha
TCCTGAGTGTGGTAACACAGACCAAAATGGACATGCATGATATGCACTCACTCATAAGAGGGTATTAACCATAGAGTACAGAATAGCAATTCAACTATCCACAGACTCAAAGAAACCAACTAACAAGAAGATCTTACTGGACTACTCTTGAATATTTCTCAGAAAAAAAGATAAAATAGATATTGTAGGTGGATGAATGGAGGGAAATGAGTGGGAGAGGGGATTTGTAGGGAAATAGAGTGGGGAGTCTGGTACAAGGAAATTAAAGAAATAGTAGTGAGGGGGCATCTCTAGGACTGCTAGAGAATGGAATGGTGGGGTCCCCAGGCAGTCTAGAGAGAAACTCTGAGACTCTTAGCAGTGGTGGATATAGAGCCCAAACTGGCCAAGTTCTGTAGCCAGGCAGGACTCTCAGTGGAGGAATAAACGCAACAAAGTCCCCACAAAATCTTCATCCTAAATCTTCATCCATGTATCTTGGCACTAAGAGGTTCTGGGCAAAGGATGGAATAGGAACAAGGATAAATAAATGACTGTCCTAAATTGAGATCAATACCATGGGCAAGAACAAATCCCTGACACCATTCACAATACTGCTATGCTTTCAGACTGGAGCCTAGTATAACTGTCCTCTGAGAGGCTCAATCCAGCAGAGGATGGAGACAGGTTCAGAGACCCACAGCTAAACTTGAGAAGGAGCTCAGTGAATCTTGTGAAAGAGTTATAGGAAGGAATATTGGACCTCATAAAATTATAACGCTTCTGTAAGTCAAAGGACACTGTCAATAGGACAAAATAATAATCAACACATTGGGAAAAGATCTTTACCAATCTTACAACAGACAAAGGGATAATACCCAATGTATACAAAGAACTCAAGAAGTTAGACTCCAGAGAACCAAAATAACCCTATTAAAAAATGCAGTACAGAGCTAAAGAAAGAATTCTCAATTGTGGAATACTGAATGGCCAAGAAGCACCTAGAAAATGTACAACATCCTTAGTCATCAGGGAAATGCAAATCAAAACAACCATGAGATTCCACCTTACTCTAGTCAGAATGGCTAAGATCAAAAACTCAGGTGACCGCAGATGCTGGAGAAGTTGTGGAAAAAGAAGAGCACTCCTTCATTGCTGGTGGAATTGCAGGCTGGTACAACCACTCTGGAAATCAGTTTGGTGATTCCTCAGGAAATTGGACATAGTACTACCTGAGGACCCAGCTATTCCACTCCTGGGCATATACCCAGAAAATGCACCAACATGTAATAAGGACACATGCTCCATTATGTTCATAGTAGCCTTATTTATAATATCCAGAAGCTGAAAACAACAAAAATGTCCTGTAACAGTGGAGTGGATACAGAAAATGTGGTACATTTACACAATGGAGTACTACTCAGTGATTAAAAACAATGAATTTATGAAATTCTTAGGTAAATGTATGGATCTGGAGAATATCATCCTGAGTGAGTTAATCCAATCACAAAAGGACACACATGGACACTCACTGATTAGTGGATATTAGCCCAGAAGTTCGGAATACACAAGATACAATCCACAAACCACAAGAAACTCAAGTAGGAAGACCAAATTGCGGATACTTCAATCCTTTGAATGGGGAACAAAATGCCCATGGAAGAAGTTGCTGAGACAAACTAAGGAGCATCGACTGAAGGAAGGACAATCCAGAGACCCCCATACCTAGGAATCCTTCCCATATCCAATCACCAAACCCAGACACTATTGTGAATGCCAGCAAGAGCTGGCTGACAGGAGCTTGAAATAGCTGTCTACTGAGTGGCTCTGCCAATGCCCAACTAATACAGATGTGCCATCTATTGGACTGAGCACAGGGTCCTCAATGAAGGAGAATATTACCTTCTTGCTATTCTAGGGTGGTTTCCTTACTTGTGTTGGCATTTTACACTTATTATCCTTAGTAGGGCTGAGTTTGTGTAAAGATGTTGTATAAATTTGGATCTGTCATGGAACATCTTGGTTTCTCCATCTAGAGTAATTGAGAGTTTTGCTGGGTGTAGTAATCTGGGCTGGCATTTGTATTCTCTTATGGTCTGTTTGACAGCTGTATGACCTTTTGGCTTTTAGAGTCTCTGTTGAGAAGTCTGGTGTAATTCTCATAGGTTTGTCTTTATATGTTACTTCACCTTTTTCCCTTACTGATTTTAATATTCTTTCTTTGTTTTGTACATTTGTTGTTTTGACTATTATGTAAGGGGAGGAATTAATTTTCTTGTGTTATATATTTAGAGATTTTTTTTTATTTTTATGGACATATGTTTCTTTAGGTTAGGGAAATTTTCATCCACAATTTTGTTAAAGATATTAACCTGCTCTTTAAATTGGGAATTTTCTATCTTCTCTATACCTATTTTCCTTAGGTTTTGTCTTTGTGTACTGGATTTACTAGATGTTTTAGGTTAGGAGCTTTTTGCATTTTGCATTTTCTTTGACCATTTTGTCAGTGTTTTCTGTGGTATCTTCTGCCCCTGAGTCTCTTTCTTCTATCTCTGTATTCTGATGGTAATGATAGCATCTATGACTCCTGATCTCTTTCCTAGGTTTTCTATCTCCAGGGTTTACTCTCTTTGTGCTCTCCTCATTGAATTTATTTCCATTTTTAGATCCTGGATTGTTTTGATCAATTCCTTCACCTGTTGGGTTGTGTTTTCATGTAATTCTCTAATGGATTTTTGTGTTTCCCCTTTAAGGGCGTCTACTTGTTTACCTGTGTTTTCCTGTATTTCTTTAAGTGAGTTACTTATGGCCTTCTTATATTTTTGGTTGTAACCCTAGCCTTTAATGGCTCAGGCATCTCTTCAGCCCATGTCCTTCTTAATGTCTTCGATCATCATCATCATCCTGAGAAGTGATTTTAAACCAGAGTTTTCCTTTGCTGGTGTGTTAGAGTATCCAGGGCATGCTATGATGGGAGAACTGGGTTTTGGTTATACCATGTAGCCTTAGTTCCTGCTACTTATGTTCTTACCCTTGCCTCTGGACATCTGGTTATCTCTGGAGCTAGCTGGTCTTAGTGTCTCTGACTGTGGCTTCTTCTTCTTTAAAGTCTGTGTATCAGTACTCCTGGGGAACCAGATCTCTCCCAGAGGAATTTGGGTATGCAGAGCTGTATCACAGGGTCAGCTCCAGGGATCAGATGGAAATGGAAAGGATCCTGTCCTCAGCTTTTCCTTGGTTCCTGTGTCCTGATGGCTCTGGGCAGGTCCCTTTTGGGCCTGGAATTTGAGCAGAAGTGGTAATCTTCCCTGTACTCACAGGCTTGTCAGCACTCCTGGGATACCAGCTATCTCTAGATGGTATTTGTGAATGGAGAGCTGTAGTGAAGGATCAGTGTCGGGACCTGTCTAGGGCACTAAGGCACAAGATCAGCTCTCAGCACAGACAGAAACCACAAGAATCCTGTCCCAGGACGATCCTAGGTTCCTGTGTCCTGGGGGCTCTGTCAGATTCCTCAGAGCAGAAATGGTTGTCTTATTTATGCTCACAGGCATGTCAACACTCCTGGGAGACCTGGTTTCTATCAGAAGTATTTGAGTATGGAGAGCTGTAGCACAGGATCAGCTCTGGGGGCTTTTGAAAAATAATTTTTGATTTGTAATAAACGTTACAACTTGATATTTGTGAGTGACTCTGAGACTGAGAGGAAAATTGTCCACAGTCAGTTTTTTTCATGTACCATTACAGTTCCAACAAATCATACCCAAGTCATTTGGATAGGCATCAGACCCCATTTCACACTGAGATATATCACTGGTACACACTAATGTTTGTCCATGAATAAATAATTTGACATTATTCACTACAAATAAATATAGAAAATGTTATGACCATGATTTATAACCTTGAGAAATCCACCTTGTTTTTAAAGACATGACCCTTCATTGGCCCTGGAACTCACTAATTAGGCTAGATTATCTGGACTGCCAACCCATGCCTCTTCCTGTCTCTTGTTTGTTCAGGGCTATGATTACAAATTTGTGGCACATCCCAGAGTTATGATGTGTGGGCTCATGTTCAAACTCAGTTTTTCCTATCAATGTCTCATGTTTTTCTGTCTGAATCATCTCTCTGCCTACCTAGCATACCTCTCATTATACACTTCCTAACACACTCTCAACTGCCCCTTGAGATGACAGGCACAAACATGGCTGGGGATTAGGCTTTAATCTGCTGGCCTGAAGGAGAAGAAACACTGTTAGTGTGTAGCCTCTCTATCATGCCTCTCAGCAGTTCTCTGTGTTCAGAAGATATGAGTGGCCCAAGGCAGCAAACAGCTGTGCTGCAGCCAGGCAGCGACAGGTCTGAGAACCACCAGGACCTGAGGCTATTAGTCAGCTGACCTTCTGTTCAACAAAGCAAGTCAGACCAATGATTACTAGTATTCTTATCAATGTAGTCTCCCTTTCCTTCCTTCCACCCCCACTCTAATTCTTGACTCATCTCTGCCTTCCCAGCTCTGCACTGAACATGTCTTCCTTTCACATCCCTGGGAACTTCCTCTCTAGCTCTCCCTCTCAGAGCTGTTTGCTGCACCCTGCAGATTCAGCTCATGGTTTGTGTCCTAGTCAGATTTTGCTTTCTCTGAGGCTGCTGCTCTACTTCCTCTCATTTTTTTCTACTTATTATAATGGAGGGCTGAGCCTGTCTGAGACTGGGGGATGGATATTTAAATGATTATTTGTAAGCTTCCATTATACTCCATCATTTATGTATCTCTGTCCTCATCCTGTAGTCTTCTAGTTTCCATGGCTTAAAATCTGCTCTGACCTCAGTTGAGTCTACACTTGGCTTTTTGATGTTTGTACAAGGTCTTTGGAGCCCAGTGGCCTTCATCTTGCTAAGTAACTGTTGATGGCCTCAAACTCCTGATGCTTTTCTCTGACATTCATTCCCAAGGGCTGGGATTATTGTGTCTCCCTCTTGTCCCCATTTTTAGTCACTTAATCTTTGACAAAGGAGCTAAAACCATCCAGTGGAAAAAAAAGACATCATTTTCAACAGATGGTGCTGGGTCAACTGGAGGTTAACATGTAGAAAAATGCAAATCGATCCATTCC
>NW_022196905.1:132042773-132076909 GCF_008632895.1 Mastomys coucha
ACCAACCAAGGACTGCACATGGTGGGGTCTGATTGTTCAGGCAGCATGTGTATGGTAGAGGATTGCAATATCGATCATCACTAGGAGGAGAGGACCTCGGCCCTGTGAAGGTTCTGAGCCCCAGTGTAGGGGAATGCCAGGGCCAGAAAGTGGGAGAGGGTGGGGTGGCAGGCATGGGGAAGGGGGAGGCAACAGGGGTTTGTTTTTGTTGTTTTTGTTTGTTTCTTTGTTTTTTGGAGGGGAAATTGGGAATGGAGAAATTTACATGTAAATAAAGAAAATATCTGAAAAAAAATACTAATGAATGTTAGGAGATAAATAATTTAATTATACAAAAATGCAATTGGATATAGAAAGTAATTTTATTGTATTTTTAATTTCTTGTGTTGGGAGGTGATAATATGTACAGTTTTCCATTCTGCAAATATACTTACATTTACAGTATTTCCTTAATATATCAAAAAAATTATTTTGTCAGTATGTTTACACATGTGTATATTTGCATATGTGAATGCTAATAAAACCTTGGGCATTGTCTTCTTGGAGGTGTTCTCTCTAGATTTTGAGACAGGTCAGTCATCAATCTCACCAAGTAAGGAAGGCTGGCAGCACAGTGCACCCCATGAATCCTACTATCTGTCAGTCCAAGCATCTGACAAGCTCTTTATGTAGCTCCAAGGGTGATATTCATTTGCCTGTTTGTGGGGCACAAAGCTCAACTGAGCCACATCATTACCATTTGGTAATTTTTCTCAGGATTGTTAGGTTTCTATGGGTCCAATTTTTTTCCATCTTGCAAATTTTAGGTTCTCCCTAAACATTTGTTTCAGTTGGTAGGTCTATTAAACACAATGTTCTTAATGTCCATTTTGACCTCACATGCCCAACTAAAACAGATGTATCTTATTATAGATATCACCTCCTGTAAAATGTTGTCCACACATGCTGGTCTATATCAGACCTTCTTTTGCAGCCACAGATCTTTCCAAGTGAGGAGTCATTTGATGCTCTTCTAAACATCTTTGAATTCCTTAGGCACAGGGTCTGTGTTTATCTGCAATTGCTCCGCTAATTTCTAGCTGGTCTGGAAGGACAGAAGTCTCCTTGGATGCAGTCCTTGTGGAGTGTAGGCACATTTTCTCCTTCTGTTCTCTGTACTCTTCCATGAACCAGCCTGCCTTTCTCCATGTCCAATACCTGAAAACATTTGTAGAGGGGAAGTTAAGGTGAGTCCTGTCCTGGACCACTTACCATTATTTCCAACACAGGAAGGTCATGAATCTATAGATGAAGATTATAACCACAAATTTGTCCATAATCAATGTGATCATGGCTCCCACGTTGAGCAGTGAAGGATTCATCTGGCACCATGTGTCCTCCAGACTAACTGTGGTGAGTACAGATGTGATGATGGAGGGGCTCCTCATGGTGGTGCTGTGTTCTGTGGAGAATTGAGAAGTGAGCAGATCCTACATAGATGAGGAGGGATGGATGAGTATTATGTTTTGTCTCCACAGTTTGATGTGGCATGTGGAACAGCTGTTATATGTTCACACAGAGAGGTGAACAAATACTAAGGCTGAGACTCTAAGAGAATAAGATCAAATGCATAGTCCCCAAATATCCTGGCTGTGTGTCCATAGATTTTCATTCATTCACAGATAACTAAGCCAGAGAAACACAATGATTTTTGACATAAATGTAAGTTACATACTGATATGAATAAGTCCACAGGAGGCTTGCTGCTTGAATCTTAGAAACAGAGTTTGATCCCTGGTATCCATATAAAGAGCTGGTTAAAACTTTAATCCCAGCCCAAGAGGCACAGGCAGGCATATTTCTGTGATCTGACAGCAAGCCTGGTCTTTGTGCCTAGTTCCACACTAAAGAGAGCTAAATGATCTGTATCCCTAGTACTGAAGAGTTGCGGACAGCCTTGTCCCTGCTGCTCACTGGTCAGCCAACCTAGTCTCCATATGAAACTTGAAGTGAATGAGGGAACATGTTCTATAAAATAAGGTGGATCAGACCTTAGGATCTATCTTCCACATGTGCACACACACACACACACAAACACACACACACACAGACAGGCACAGACACACACTTATAGACACAGACATATGACTTTCCATACTTACACATTCATATATATTATATACATAAATGTGTATAACAGGAAATATATCATTTAGGCATAGAAAACAGCTCTGTGTAAGCAGATGACATTCCTTTCCTCTACAAACATCACTATGGATAATTTACAAAACATTAATCTATTTAGAAATTCTAGATCAGCAGTTCTCAACCAGTGGATGATTACCTCACAGGGGTCCCAGAACAGGTATCCAGCATATCAGATATTTTCAGTATAACTCATAGAAGTAGCAAATGATTTTTTTTTTGGTTGGGTGCCTCAACATGAGGAACTATGTTAAAGTATGGCAGCATTAGGAAGGTTGACCGATGACATAGCCACATTCTCTCTATGAGCACTGGCAACAGTTGTGGCCTGTACATCAGGTCAACATGTCACCATTAGACTGCATGGATAAATGAGCTATGGGCATCCTCTCATAGGCTGAACTTGATGTACTCAGGAGCCACCTATGGAGTTAGTGGCACATGCCTCTAATGTCAGCAATTATGAGCCAGACTCTAAATAGATTTCTGTCAGTTCTAGGCCAGCCTGGTCTAAATAGTGACTTTTAGAACAGCCAGAGTAAATACTAAGACCCTGTCTTACAAAAAGTTAAACAAGGAAACAACAATCAGAAGAATCGCCACTGAGTAACTTCCTAATAAACACAGTAGTGCCTAGCATCCCCAGATGCTGTAGAGCCATGTGCAGACCACTCAGTGACTTGGCTTGGCCTCAGTGTTCAATGCATAGGGGTGTAGTTACATCTGCTTCTGAAGAGCTACAGGGACCAGAAGACAGAGCATTCAAATCATAAAAATGGGGACATTATTACTGAAAAGCCTGGGATCTTATATGTGAGAGGGAGAGCATAGAAGGAGACGGGAGTTGAAAGCAAAAAGGAGACAAGGACAGATATATTCTGGGGTAGTTGGACGGGAAATGAGAGAATGTGGAGACCTGTGGCACTTACACTTTTACCAGAGGACAAGAATATCCAGTGGTACCTTCTGCATATTCTACACTTAGGTTGGAGCTGTGTGGAGATGCTGAATACACAGGGACCAATGAGAGTCCTGCCACAGGACCAAGAGTGCCATCTATATGTTGGAGAACTTCATCTACCTTGAGGTCATGGGGAAGTGTGTACCTGGACAGGACAGCACTTAGAGTTTGATAAAAGGGTATGATACAGTGGGTAGAGCATATGTCCAAGCCTAGGTAGTGTGGTATGGTTTTGTCTGAGCATAGAATGATGGACAAGACCAGAAGAGACATCAAAGTCTTGTCAACAATAAAGAAAAGATGCTGTTGGCAAAGGTGTGGGCAGATCCAAGGGAAAGGTATATGAAAGGAAGCTCAGAGTTATGCAGCTTGAGGTGACATCTAGAGGACAAGCAAGCCAAAGCATCAAAGCCTGAGTCATGGTGGCAAACTAAGGACAATGGTGAGTTGGGTCCCAGGAATTGAATGCCAAAACTTCATGCCTTCTATTGTGCTCAGCCAGATATTCCAGAAGTATGTGGCCTGGTAATTCTCCTTCAAATTATGTATTCTTAAGACTTCAGATGTCCAACCCTGTGTTCAGTTCAGGTGTAGTCATTCCTTGAAGTGCTCATGTATGAATGACAGGGTGGATTTGTAGATATATTCCTCATGGAGCCGCTTCCATCTCCAGGCTATGCTCTTCTGTGAATCCTTAGCCAACTCACAGTTGAAGTAAAAGGAGAAGGGGAGAGCTTGTTGGTTGATGCCAAAGTCATTTTCTCTGTTGGATCCTGCAGAGTTCACTGGGAAGGATGAAGATAACATGAAGCTACTGCAGGAATGCAAAGGACAAGCAAAAACCTCCTTAGCCTTCATCCACAGGCAATAGTGGGACACAGGGCAGGACTTTCATTATGACTTGTGAGACAGCAAACATAGAGGAGTGTTGGGTTGTTTGTACTGGTGAATGGGATTTTTATTGAGGAAGAGAGGAGAGGCTGGATCTTCTAGAAGACACTTGTCCATATGACAGTCCATTCTTCCTAGCTCTCTTGTGCTCACCACACACCAGCATGCAGACAGGTTGCAGACAGCAGATTAAACAGGATCTAAGCTATGGACAGAGTCCCTCTAGGAAGTGAGACCAGCTGAGCTGTAAGGCAGGACAGGAGACCCTGTCTAGTGTCACTGGGGTACCCAGGAGTCCATTATTGTCAGGGTAAATAAAACATATCCTCAGGCTTTCTCTAGTGGAAGACTGATAGGAGACAGGATCTCTGAATCTCTACCTCCTTGTGGACAGCAACTTCTTTCATTGATCTGGCTTCTTCTTTTCCCATGTTGCAGAAGATACACCCTTCTGGCCATTGACAAGGTGATTGGCCCCTTGATTCCAGCCAATAATGTCTTTGTTCTCTGCAGGCAAACCTATCCTTTCTTATACTAAATACTTCCTTCTCTCTTATCTACTCTTATCCATTTACTATGTGGTTTGTAATCTCTCAGTCTCCTTTCCTCTATATTTTCTATATTTGTTCCCTCCCCCTCCTCAATCTATTTCTTTTTATTTCTCCCACCATGCTGTTTGTCTGTGTCTCTCTCTAATAATCTTATGTAAAGAAGTTGTCATTTTCTAAAGACCTCAGGCACAATGAGGAAAGTTATGATGAGAAAAATCATTCAGTACCCAGCCCTAGAACAGGGATCCCTCTTCTCTCCCTTTCACTTACAATCTCAATTGTGTTCTTCACCATTTTCCTGCCTTGCAGGGACCCTTTTAAGTTCTCAGGTAGAACCAAGGCCTGATTAATCCCCACTACATTGTATTCATCGCTGATGCAAATTCTCCAACTTCCCTTGGCTACTTGGACAGTGACTTTAAAGCTACTCCAGTTTTTAAAGGAGCATTTCTACCTGCATCCCAACCTTCTCACACACACCATTATAATACTCACCCAGAAGAGGATATTAATTTCAGTGAAGCCCTGTCACATGTCACACAGCAGCCACATGACTGATTGACCAAGACTTTAGTCATATTAAATACTTATAGTCTTCGATTCCACACAGAGACTTTTGTTGGCTGGCTGAGTGTAGTCTCTGAGGAGACTTTCCACAAAGCTCTAGAGTGACTCCATCTAGTTATGATCACACTAGAACCTTATTTGGACTAAGTGGGTAAAGAAGGCTCAGAGCAGCCATGACTCAAGACCTAATGTCTGGGACTGCTCTGACTTTGGACACAGCTGGCTTGTGACTTGGGTGGAGACATGAGCTGTTGGGGCAGAGGCTGCAATGACCTCAGTACTAGTCCTAAAGAGGTTCATCCTAACATTCCTCAGGATATGGTGCCATCAGCTTCCTGAAGGAGAGGAGGACATGATTTTGGCAGAGAAAGTGGCATCATTCTCCCTGAGTGACATATGCAAAATAATCTTGCCATTTCCTGAGCTTTCCTGGCATTGATCAGCTTGTGCGTGCTTCCCTGCATTTGACTATGCCGCCTGCCCTCTTTCATATCTGTTCCTCTGACATCCTCACAGTCCCTGTGGTCCTCAGATTTTTTTACCTTAGCTAGACACAACCTTTCACAGCCTCACTGCCAGCTGCACACAGACAGACTTCTATAACCATAGTACCCTTGGAGACACTAAGGCCCAGAATCTTTGGGATGATTTGGCTTCAGGTGGAAAGTCTAAGGCTATGGTCCTTCTCAGAAAGAACTTTGAGTCTCTCTCTCCCTGTCTCTCTCTGTCTCTCTCTCTCTGTGTCTCTCTCTCTTTCTGTGTATGTGTTTACACTTTATTTCAAGTGGCCTAAGCTGGTCATTGAACTTGTTATGTAGACAGGGATGACCATGAAGATCCTCTGGATTGGTCTCCCATGAGCAAAGATTACAGGTGTACACCGTTTTGCCCCTTTATCTATTGTTGGACATAAAACCTTTGTTTCTGTGCATGCCAGGCAAGTAAGCACTCCACCAGATGAACCACATTCTTAGCTCTAGTGAGGTCTGCAAGCATACCTTCCAGGTCATGAGTCCTCACTTCTAGATTTCATCTGTCTTTCCTTTACTCTCTAGGGTCTATGGGCAATTGGTGACTAGATTTGTAACACACTCAATAAGGGGCTGGTCATGACAAGACTGCCATATGTCAGCTGCTGGACAGGAACAGTTTCCCATAACAGGTACTACTTGGTTCTACAGGAGCCCAACTGCCCCTTGTCCCCTGTTCCACTGCTGCCACTTGCTGGCTTCTTAATCCGAGGTCATGGTCTCTGTTCCTGTTTCATGTTTTGGACTCTGTTGAATTCCTATGTGAACCCTGCTGTGGGGAGATACAAACAAATGCATCTTTCTGACATTGAGTCTAGCCTGGTCTATATATCCAGTTTCAGGGCAGCAAGCACTACATACTAAAAATTTGTTTCAAAACAACAACCAAAACAACAACAACAACAAAAAAACAAAACCCAAATAAACCAAACCAAAACTACAACAATAAAAAACCATCACATATTAAAATACCAAGAAACCAAGCAATGAAACTCAAGCTTAGTAGTCAAGTTGGTTAGTGTCCTAATTATGATGACTGAGGGTATCCTCTGGACTCCATATATCTGAGCACACATTTACATAGGTATGCACCTGAGTGTGCATTCATGTAGACGAACACACAAATACACACATACACTCAATTGCACAAAAATACACTCAACATATGCACACACAAACACACACTCACACATACACTCTCTCATACAAAGAGAGAATGAGAAAGATAGAGAGAGAGGAGAGAGAGAGAAAGAGAGAAAGTCTATTCAAGACACCTTTAACAGTTAAACAGCTTCCATGACTTCATCCTGAGTAAAAATGGCCTCCCTCACACCAGGCTCATTGACTCTACAGGCTCCTGTAGATTCCTGACAATGTCCAAAGCATTCAGATTCTCTGGTTTTATGCCCATATATTTATCCTATGTCAACAATGACAGCGAATAGGCTCAAGGATTCCTATTTCTCTCTGAACTCTCTTATTCAATAAACATCCCTCAGATAAGACATACTGCAGACTCTGTGATCCCCATTCCAGTAGATGACCTGAGAAAAACAGTGTCCCACTCTTCTCTTACCTACATACACACTCTTTGATTTCTCTTCCCTAGTGACGACACAAACACCACAGCAGAACCTCAAAATAATCTACCCAGTGAGTGGAGGAGAATCTAGAGAGGGAGAAAGAAGAATGATGGCTTGTGGTATAGACAGGGTGCTCAGGCTGAAGCTGAAGCTTTACAATAGCACTGTTGCCCTACTGACATCTGACCTGGTGTTTCTCCCCTAGAATGGCATCATCATTTTCATCTGCCTCATCCACTGCTCAGCCTCAGTCTGAGCACCTGTCTGCGACCGTGCCCCAGGGAAAGACTCTATACTGTGTTCTAAAGGCCCAGTGAGTGGTGCTGGGGAACCAGCTCAGTCTGGTATGACATCTGCCAGTTTCTGCTGATAGCCCAGGACAGTAACATTTATAATGTGTCATCGTTTTATGTTCACAGAAACAGTGAAGCTGCCTTCTCCCTCCTCAACATTAGGTATATAGCTTAAAACAAAACAAATCACAACTTAAAAAACTCAGTAACTATTAATAAGCCAGGCATCGAGGTCAGGACTTCATCTCATTTTGTAAGATGCAGCAGCAGGGGTGTTGCTAAATTTGAGGCCAGCCTTGGTCAACAAAGCAATTTTCAGAACAGGTATATCTAGCGCGTAGAGACACCTCTTTCCCAAAAACAGAAACACAAAACAGTGAACAATCAAACAACAAAAACCTAAAGTATTGATATTCCCATTTTTAGAATGTAAATCTAAAGAAAAAAATGGTATCAACTTCAAGTTCTCCATCCACAATAAAAAAGGAAAAACCAGATGACCTTTCTCCATGACTTCTCTGTACTGTTTGGAGTTTTGATTAGCTTTGCTTTTGGTTTGAAAACAAAGACTCATGTATCCTAGGCTGGCCTCCAACTCAAGAAGTCCTATGAATAATTTCCCTCTTGAGATTAATAATGCTGGGACAACATTTCCTCATTTTGGGGTGATTCTAACAATAAAATCATTTACTAGTTATTTCATGACTGATTTTCCTATTGTTGTGATCATCATATAAACATCTTATACTCAGGATATCTGACATGCCACTCCTGTGAAAATGTCTAGCCTCAGGGAGGTAGTGACCCACAGGTTGAGGACTAGTGCTCCATCTGATAATCTTACTACCTCTACCTGTCAATAGTCAGGATGACAAGCATGTTATGATGCCCAATTTCCTCTGGCACTTTGTCTTACTGACCAGCTCAGTCCAGGGAACAGACATTCTAAACACTGGTACCAAACACAAAAATGAATATCTCCTCCTCATTTGGACCATCATGTTCCCTTTGGCAGATCAGAGAAACAGTCTGCTTATGTGCACTCAACCACAGCTTATGCACCTGTGTGATGCTAAGAATATTTTTCTCCTATGGTTTCTTCTTTTGAACAACAGAAAAGAACCTGGGAAGTCATATGACCATTTGAACAACTGCATTGTGGTCCCTTTTCTCTGTGCAGATGCTTGAGTTATGGACCTGACAAATGCACTCCTTTAGATAACTGGACAGATCACAACCATGACAGTCGGTTGTATGAACACTTCATGGGTGCTCAGAAGAAATATCACTCCAGCTACCAAGGCCACTGTACTTATGAGAGGTGCTGAGTTCAGTCTCAGGAGGCTTGGTTTCAATCACAACCACAGCAGACACATTAAGCCTTGGTGACCTCTCCATGACCTCAATGATCTCCAACCAGTCTTTGGATGTGTTTTTGCAAAGATTTGGAAAAAGTCCATGAAAGAGAGTCATTTGAGCCTTGTGATTTTGCACTAGAGCTACATCTGTGCTACACTACTACTATGGCTCACTTGGTTGGTATATCTATCAAGAATGGACATATACTGCTTCTGGCCATAAGAGAAACCTAGTTTCTCTCTTACTGAGTCATTCTGGATGGTTTCCTGTGTTCCCACAGGGTTGTTATTAGAAGCTGACCTGAACTGCTGACTATCAAATGTTAACACAGAATTGACTTGGTACAAAAGTCCTGTCCTAGGTGAGAACTCAGAGTCCAGAATATCATCATGGCAAGAATTGAAAAAGTGAGTGCATATAGTTGGATTGCGAGTGAAGGAAGCATGACATATGACCCAAGTAAGCCATGGACTGTCACTGGATATGGAGCAGACAGGGCTCCAGGCTGTGGATGATATTACAGTGTCCTGGGAGGAAGAGGGGAACCCTGATTCTTAGGCTGTGGTTCTCAACATGGACGATGGTCCTTGCCCCTCTCTTACTGACTTGTGTTCTAGATACAATTTGTCACTCTATTTAAGAGAAACTCTGTGTTAGTTGGCTGGTAATAAGATATTTATTTGCTGGCCTTGTTCTTCCACTGACCTCGAGGTATGCAGGCAATTTGAGCACCCAGCTGGAATGAAGGGGACCAGGCTTATCTGGGTTGATGATTTCACAAAATCTCTTATAGATTGAGTCCTGTGGAGAAACAGGCTTCTCTGAGAGGTTTTCAGTGTAACAGCTGTATTTTATTGGGTGGGGGAGGTAACAAGAGCTACATGAACTTTCCTGAGTTAGTTTTAGAGGTGACTATACAATATTGACTGGTGCTGAGATCCTGGGAAAGCTTCATTTGCATAAAGAGACATTCCAGGTGCTTGCTGGCCATGTCCTTATGGGGAGAAAGGAAGTTAAACCTGTAGTTTGGCCATCTTGTTATGAGTTCCCCAATGTTGGCAGAGATGGGGTCATAAGATATACTTGCATGTGAGCATGCAGTCCCAGAGCAAAGAGGGAACTGTCCTAACTCAGCTGGTCTCAGGATGTAATTTTCATGGTATTCACACTTCTAGATCTCCACTGTGCCCTGAACTGGCTCCCTAAGTTGCTCAACTTTTTGATCCCACATTTATTAAAAAGTATCATTAACTCCATGAGCACAGTCAGGCTCTCAGAATCAGAGACAGATAGAATGATCTGTGTCCCAAGGACAAGACATTAGAGCCCATGTGGCAGAAGTGGAAGTTATCTTTCTGTCCTTGCCCAAGAACAGGGATGTCTCACAGAACAGTCCTGCAGCCATACACATTGCAATTCCAAGGAAGAAGAATTTGAAGAGGTGGGATGATGATGTGTAGTCACCAATCACTACCTTCATGTAAACTCTCCTCCTTGGTGAGAGATCCAGATACCTGGAGGTGTGTTAACTGGTCACAAACAAACAATATCTCACCAGAAGCCTGTGGGTGATGGAAAGGAGAGAGGGGGGAGAAGGGAGGGAAAGAGGGAGAGGGAGAGGGAGATGGAGATGGAGAGGGAGATGGAGAGGGAGACAGAGACGGAGACAGAGACAGAGACAGAGGAAAATGGTCTGGAGTCAGTTTTATCCATGAACCATTTAGGTCCCCAAACATCCCACCCAGGTCGTTCGATTGGGCAGCAGGCTCTACTTCCCCTGAGATATTTCACTGGTATATAATATTGTTTGTCCTCTAATATATAATTTGCAATATTTCTCTGTGGGGCAATGGGCAATTCTGACAGCTGGAGTCCAGGAGAACATCTACCATGGAACCTGGAGAGCCATTTAGCATCTGCCCAGAAGGGAGAGTAGGCATTTGGTGATTTGTGTCTGAGACCAATGGCTCAGATTTCAGTCCAAACCCCCAACAACGACCCCAGCAGGAGAGCTGTGTAATATTGGTCAAGCCCTCTTATATGCAAATAAAGATTCTCAGCCCAAACCAATGAGAGATAACTGCTGCCGGAATCTGAATGACCCCACAAAACTATATATGTATGGTTTCCAGGGAAGTAAAGCATGTGAAAGATCTACTCCATGGTCTGAGCCTTCTGTTCTTAGAGCTGTTAACACTCTGGAAGAGATCTGCTTTCCCAAAATGTCGCCTGAATCTGCACCTCACTCCTCACTGGCTAATCGGACTGTTGGCCCAGACCAACCCGACTCAGTACAGGGCAGCACGGAGAAACCGAGCATCTTGAAAGACAGGGCAGAGATGCCCCATCCGAGCTTGCTCGATTCTCTGAACAAGGGCTTCCCCCAAAAAGCTGGGCCAGAGATCTCGGTGGAAAACTGTCGGCAATAAAACCCACATTTCTCTTCAAATAAATTTAGAAAATGTTATGACCATGAGTTATCACCTTGAGTGAACTCCTTGTTTTAAGACATGATCTGTCACTGGACCTGGAACTCACCAATTAGGCTAGACTACCTGGACAGCCAACCTATGATTCTTCCTGTATTTTGCTTGTTCAGGGATAGGATTACAAATATCTGGAACATCCTTGGATTATAACCAGTGGGTTCAGAAACAAGCTCAAGTCCTCCTACTCATGTCCCATGATTATCTGGCTGAATCATCTCTCTGGTTCCCTTGCATGCCTCTCATGTTAAACTCCCATATAGCCCCTCAGCTGCCCCTTGGGATAACAGGTGCTCACCTGGCTGGGGTTTAGGCTTCAGTCTGCTGGCCTGTAGAAGAAGGAACAGTGTCAGTGTGTCAGCCATACTGGTTCACCTTCCTGCCTCTTAGCTGTTCTCTGTGTTCAGACAACATGAGGGGCCCAGGGCAGCAAACACCTCTGCTGTAGCCAGGCAGCGACAGGTTTGAGAATCACCAGGAACTGAGGCTGACCTGTACATCCCATCCTCTGACTTCTTGACTCATCTCTGCCATCTTTGCTCTGCAATGACCATGTCTCCCTTTTGCCTCCCTGGGTACCCACTCTCTAGATCTTCTTCTCAGTGCAGGTTGCTGCACCCTGAAGATTCAGCTTCATTGTTTGAATCCTGGTCACACTTTTGCTGACTCTGAGGCTGCTGCTCTTCCTTCTCTCAGTTTTTCTACTTACTATAACGAAGGGCTAAGCCTGTCTGAGACCATGGGATACACATTTAAATGTTTATTTGTAACCTTCTATTATATTCCACCATCTATGCATCTCTATATGCATAAGACTCATCCAGTAGTCTTATACCTCCCATGGCTTTAAATCTGCTGTGACCTCAGTCCACACTTTGCCCTTGTGTTTTTTTTTTCCCTTGTGTTTTATGTACATGATCTGTGGAGCCCAGTGGCCTTCCGGCTGCTATGTAACTGTTGATGTCCTTGAACTCCCAAATTTCCTTTTTGCCCTTCCTACATGCTTGCATTAAGGTGTTCCCAAAAGTGTCCCCATATTTGTTTTTTTTTTTAAATACTCACAAATGGGACAAACAGTGGTGGCTCATGCCTTTAATCCTAGCATTTGGTAGGCAGAGGCAGGCAGATTTCTGAGTTTTAGGCCAGCCTGGTCTATAAGGTGAGTTTTGGGCCAGCCAGAACTATACAAAGAAACCCTGTCTCAAAATCAACAACAAAATACTCATGAATGTTGGGAGGAAAATATTTGATTTTACATAAATGTAATTAGAATTCAATAATGAGTTGCATTTCATTTTTGCTGTTGTTGTTGTTGTTGTTGTTGTTGTTGTAAGGAGGTAATATATTGGGTTAAAGGTGTCCTGTGTCCACTCAGGGCTCAGGCCAATCACAGACTGGACACTGGAATTCTTGAATGTTCTTACCCGACATAGGTGCCAGGCAGGTGTCTGGCTATGTGAAGCTGCTGGACAGCACTCTGGTGGTGGGAGAGTGCAGACTGTTTTCTAGGTAACTGCTGGAGCTGGCTTAGAGTTCCCTGGGCCTGCAAGGAGGCCAGGGCCATCTGGTTCTCAGGCTGCTGGGCAACCTAGGTGCCACAGAATGCCCTGGAAGAGTTGAGAATATAGTGGGGGGCCTGAGGGCTACCTAGCTAGTGTTCAAGGGGGAAAATGAGAGAGCTGTTGGGTCCCCTGGGGAAGAGAATACTTGACTTGTCAGGCAGGCAGCTTGGCTTGGGGGAGGTCATGACTAGGAGCACTGAGAGGCTTTCTGCTGGAGATTAGGAGGCTAGCTCTTTAGGCAAAATCCTTCTCCATTGCTCCCCACAGTGGATCCCAATGAAAAGAGATGGTCAATGGTTTAAAGGCCTTCATTGTCATGACAGAGAGTGGTGATGAGTAAAACCCTACCCCACTTTCTCCGAGTGTGCCTGAGGTGAAATACCTTTTGCAAGGAGGAGTGTCTGGAAAGAGGAATTTATTGGCTAATCTCCAGGCCAGTACCTCACTAAAATGGAGATCTGTCTTGGGTCTACATCACCTGTGGTTACGTTCTCTACCTGTGAAGAAGTTTAGGGAATTGCCCTATGTGACTGATGGCCATAACCCAATGGGGAGCTGTGGCCTTATACCAAGAGCCTGGTGTCCAGGAGCACTGTAAACTGCCTAGCGTTTCTTGCAGGGTTATCCCCTGCAGGGTCACCAGGGTTTCAACACTTACTTCAACCAGAAACAAGGCTGCCTTTAACAGTCCCACAGTAATTTATAGATATTTTCGTTCTGCAAATACACTTATATTTTTAGTATTTCCCCAAAGTTTTATAAAACTTATTTGATCAGTATATTTCCGCATGTGTATATTAGCATAGATGAACACAAGTGGATGCTAGAGGACAACGTTGGGCATTGTCCTTTAGGATCTGTTCTCTCTAGATTGTGAGACAAGTCAATCATTGGTCTCACCCTCTAAGTAAGTCTGCCAGCACAGTGAGCCCCAGGGATCTTAGTGTCTCTGAATGCCCAAGCATCAGACAACTCATTATATGGCTCCTGGTATGATGTTCTTGTCACAGTTTGTGGGGCAATCACTTCAACTGAGCCACCTCAGTGGCTATTTGATAATTTTGTACAACAGAGTTAGGTTTGTAGTGCTCAACTCTTTTGCATCTTATACACTTTAGGATCTCCCTACACATTTCTTCAGTTGGTAGGTCTATTATACACCAAATTCATAATTTCCATTTTGATCCTGCACACCTTACTCAGAGAAGTGTCTTATTAATAAATATTAATTTCTGTGAGATGTAATCCATCAGTCTATCTACTGTCAGATATTCCTTAGCAGTCACAAATCTTTCCAAATGACCAGTCTGCCCCGGAAACTCCTATGTGCCCACTTGAGTTCCTTAAGAGAATGCTCTCTGTTCATCTGCACTTGCTCCTCTAATTTCCAGCTGGTCTAGAAGGACAGCAGGCTCCAGCGATGCAATCCTTGTAGTGTTCAAGCACATTTCTCTTGTTCTGTTCTCTTTACTGCTCCCTGCACAAGCTGGCCCATAGCTGAGAAAAATGACAGTGTGAAGATTGGTTGAAGCTTCCTGTGACCTCTTACTATTTCTTTCACCACAGGAAAATTATAAATCTGTAGACCAAGATTTTGACCACAACCTGAACATCCTGACCATGACTCATAAGTTCAGCTGTGAAGGATTCCTCTTGCCCTCTTTGTCTCCCGGCCAGTTGTGATAACTGAACAGGTATTGATGGAAGGGCTCCTCATTATTGTGCTGAGTGTGTGGAGAGATGAGAAGTAAGCAGACCCTCCCTGGATGAAGAAGTGATGGTTGAATGTCATATATTATCTCTTTTTGGGATATAGGATGGGGAACAAATGTTAGAAACTCACACAGGGAAGGGTACAGATCCTTAAGCCTGAGAATCTAGAAGAGCAAGCTCAAATGCATAGTCCCCAACTGTCCTGTCTATGTATCCACAGATTTTCATTTGGTCATAGATAACTAAGTTAGAGAAATGCAGTGATTTATTCCCACTTAAATATATGCAACATGCAGATATCATTAGTTCATAGAAAGTTTTCTCTTCGGGCTAGGGGGAGATGCGTTCTGCCACAGGACCAAGAGAATCAGCTACATCCTGGAGAAGTTTTTTCACCTTGAAGTCATGGGGTGAAAGTGCTCAGTACAGTAGTAGTTAGTAGTCAAACTAAGTGAGGAAACTAGAAGGTAGGACAGATGCTAAAGTCTAGAGTCAGGTGTGTTTCCCCAGTGCAGACAAAGACAGACCACTACAGAGGAGGCAGCAAAGACTTGTCACAACTACAAGGAAAGATGCTGTTGGCAGAGGTGTGGGCAGAGCAGAGGAAATGAATATGAAAGGAAGCTCAGAGTTGTGAAGTCTGAGGTGAAATGTAGGGGACAAGGAAGATACAGGCACTAAAGCCTGAGCCATAGTAACTCAACATGTGTTTTGTTGAGTTGGGTTCCAGGAATTGGTTGCCAAAACCTCATGCCTTCTGTCATTTGAAGATAAATTTGGTGGAAGTATGTGGTCTGGTAAGTCTCCTTCAAGGTCAGGATTCAGAGGACTCTGGATGTGAACTGTATCCAGTTCAGGATGATTCAGTCTTTGAAATGCACATGAATGAAAGCTAGTGCAGAGTTGTAGATGAAATACTCATGGAAATGCTTCCATTTCCAGACTATGTTCATCTGGGGATTCTTGGCCAACTCCAGGAGAAGTAGAAGATAGGGAACTGGATGGAATCACACTGGGCACCATAAAGGCTTCCTGGATGGTTGCTCTCATTGTTCCGTTCTCTGTTGGATTTCATACAGTTCTCTGGGAAGTATGGGAACAATCTGAAGCCACTTCAAGGTTGTGACAGACAACCCAGAATATCCTGAGCCTTCATACACAGGCAAGGGTAGGAAACAGAGCAGGACTGTCCCTATGACTGTTGGAACATATAAGAGAGTGAAGGATTGGCATGGGCTCGCTCTGAGGAATGAGGGTTCTTGGTGCAGAGGGGAATGCTAGCTCCTCTAAGGAACATCTATCCACATGACAATCCACTCTTCCCAGCACCTTTTTACTTAAATCTCTGATACTGAGGTCCCCACTAGTTTCCAGTTTGCAGACATCCTGCTGATAGCAGAAGAAGCAGGATCCAAGCCATGGCCCAAATCCACCCATGAAATAAGACAAGCAAAGCCATAAGGCAGGAGTCTAAACTCCCTGGAAGGTCCCTGCTTTTGCTTTTGATTCAGGAGACACTCAGACACATTCCCCTGGCCCTTCTCTTTTGGAGAAATCAGTGGGGTCTGGACCTCCCTCCCATCTCCACTTAAATGACACTATCAACTTCTTTTATCGATCTGGCTTCTTCTTTTCCCATGTTGTGGAAGACATGATCCTGTGGTCACTGACAACATGGTCCAGTCCTTAGCCCAGCCTCCTTTCTATGACTTGGACATGTACTCTTTAACTAGTCACACTGGGCCATCCTCTGGTTAACTTGCTCTCCTTTCTTGCCCAATCCTTCATAAATGTGATGCTGTCCACCTCTCCCTCCTGCTTTTGCTCTGCCTCCTTTCACTTTCCCTCATATCTTCATCTATATTCCTTGCTTCTCTGTGAGTTTCATGCTCATACTCTACCCAGGAAGAGGCTGTCTGTTCAGCAATATAATTTCAAGAAAAAAAAAAGGTGACCCATGTCCTTGACCAGCTGAGCCCTATATTCAGCTAAGGGATACAGATCAAGATGGTGCCAAAGAGGATGCACCCAAAGTTCCCTAGTCTAGAACTGGGTCCCTTCCTCTGTTCCTTGCCTCTTTGCTTATCTTCAGTAACTCCTCATAGTCCCCAGGCTGTATCAGGCCCTAGTGGATACTTCCTGCCCTTGCCTGTTCCCTAAATCCTGTTCAAAATATTGATAGGCTTCACAACTTCCTAGGTGACAGAACTAGACTGTTATTCTAAAGCCTATGTTTTATGTTCCTAGGAGACTTATTTAAAATAGCAGAAGCTGGAAAGAATCCATCAACAGAGGAGCGGATACAAAATATGGTACATTTTCTGTAGAATACTACTCAGCTATTAAAAAATGAATTCTTTAAATTCTTAGGGAAATGATTGAAACTATAAAACATCATCCTGGATGAGGTAACCCAATCACAAAAGAACACATAGTATACACTCACTGATAAGTGGATATTAGCCCAGAAGTTCAGAATACCCAAGATAAAATTCACAGACCACATGAACTCAAAAAGGTGGAAGATATTTTAGTCCTTTTTAGAAGGAGGAACAAATTACCCATGGGAGGAGATACAGAGGAAAAGTGTGGAACAGAACCTGAAAGAAAGACCATCTACAGACTGTCCCACCTAGAGATCCATCCCATAAGTAGTTACCAAACCCAGACACTATTTTGATACCAACAAGTGCTTGCAGACAGGAGCCTGACATTGCTGTCTCCTGAGAGGCTCTACCAGTGTCTGACACATACAGAGGTGGCTGATCTCAGCCAATCACTGGACTGAGCACAAGGTCCTCCATGGAGGAGCTAGAGAATGTACCAAAGGGGCTGAAGGAGCTTGCAGCTCCATAGGAGTTACAATAATATGAACCAACTAGTACCCACAATGCTCCCTCCCAGGGACTAAATCATTAACCAAAGAGTACGCATGGAGGGATCCATGGCTCCAGCTGTGTATGTAGCAGAGGATGGCCTTGTTGGACATCAATTAGAGGAGAGGTCCTTGGTCCTGAGAAGGCTCGATGTCCCAGTGTAGGGGAAGCCAGGACAGGGAAAGGGGAGTAGGTGGGTTGATGGGCAGGGGGTGGGTGATGGGACAGGAATTTTTTTGGAGGGTAAACCAGGAAAAGGGATAACATTTGAAATGTAAATAAAGAAAATATCTAATAAAATAGTTTAAAAAAATAAAAAATAAATGTGCATCTTATGGATTTCAGACTGGCTTAGCCCTCCACTATGGTAAGTAGAAGAACTGAGGGGCAGAAGAGCAGCAGCCTGAGAGACAGCAGAAGTGTGATAGGCATTCAAACCCTGAGGCTGAATCTGTATGGTACAGCATCCTGTACTGAGAGGGAGAGCTAGAGTGCTGGCTTCCGGGAAGGAAAAAGTGAAAGAGTGAGTGTAGAGCAGAGAAAGTAGAGATGTGTCAAGAGGTCACAACAGGGGCAGGGAAATCAAGGGAGACAGGACATGGGTCAGTACACTAGAACTCAATTCCTCTCACATGCTGTGTTGTACAGAAGGTCATCTGACTACTTGCCTCAGGTGCTGGTGGTTCTCAGACCTGTCCCTGCCTTGCTGCAGCAGAGCTGTTTGATGCCCTGGACCCCTCATGTTGTCTGAGAACACAGAGAACAGCTGAGAGGCAGGATGGAGACCCATCATGGCTAACACCCTGACATAGTTTCTCCCCCTACAGGCCAGCAGACTAAAGCATAAACCCCAGATACTTGAGTGCCTATCATCCCAAGAGTCAGCTGAGGGTTCAGAGGGAATTTTCTTATAAGACGAATTCAAGGGAGCCAGAGAGATGATTCAGTCAAGAAAACATGGGACAAAGGTAGGAGGACCTGAATATGATGGATCTGGAGCTCACACAGTATAAGCCAGGGATTTTGGAGGAATTTTCAATTCCATCCCTGGTTAAACATGAGACAGGTAGAGTCTTGGTTTAGATGTTGTCCATTGAGGCTACAAAAATTGGTGGGTTCTGTGCAAATAACAAAAAAAAACATGCCTTTAAAATGAGGGGCATTGGTGAAGAAGGTGATAAATTACTGTAATTAAATTTCCTAAATTGATTTTATATTAAGTATGTTAAGTTACATAATAATGGGAAAACATAGTGTATACCAGTGAGATAGCTAAGTGGGAAATGCAGCCTGCTGCTTAGCCCAATGTCCTGGGTGCACAGAGAAAACTGTCTCTGGATAATTGTCTTCTGCCTCTTAGGGTAACCCATAGGTTCATGGTATGACACTGTTCTCTTATAAAGACATTCTGGTTCCAGGATTTCTTACCAGGGAGTGTGTTTATATATAGGGAGTTAATGGTAACAACACTCCCTGTATACCACCCTCTTTCATGTCTTCTCTCTGGGAATCAGAGCTTATAGCTGTAGGATTCTGCTGTGCAATATGACCATTATTGGACAGATAAAAGAAGATAACCACTTCTTCTGCCATGAGCACTCTAATACCTTCTCCTCAGAATCAAAGTCATCCTGTGTTTCTCTGGTCCTCAGAGCCTGACTGCATTGCTCTCTTTATGCTCATGTAGTTATAACACTTTTAATAAATATCTTTCTCCAAGGAGTTCATCTCAGTGTCTCTTTTGAGGCCCCTTGCTCCACATTACACCTCTTAGAAAGTTGCACAATGAGTCCAGGATGCAGGTTACAGGGAAAGATGCAAAGACTATGGTCTGCATTGAAAATCACTGCCTTAGAATCCACATTCCCCTTTCGCTTAAAACCAAGATGCGTTGATCTCATCCACAGCTCTGATGTTTCAATGCTTCATATCAGGTGACAGACCATGGCTTTCTTGGATCCCATGTTGGACTCCCTTTGTTCACAAACCCAACCATCTGAACTCAATTCTGTTGTTTCAAGAAGAGGTACGTTGCCATATGTGATAGAGATATATCAACCATAGTGAACTATTAATGCAGTGGCACACAGATGCAGCTCTAGTCTTCCAATCAAAAGCCTCAAATGAGTGCCATTCATGGGCCTTTGCTGAGGCATTGGGAAAATGATCTCCAATCCCATGAGACCAGCTGAAGCTAATTGGGATCATGCAGAATTTTCCAAGACTTCTTGTGGCTAAAATGAGGTGTCCTGGAGCAGCTGTGAGGCTTCTGCTCTGGTTGTGACTGCATCCAAGACTCCTGACTTGCTGTAGGACTCGGATGGGAGAGGATATCAGGAATCTATGTGAATGACCTTATCTTAGATTGCTACCAGAAAGGGATATAGAGACTGAACTGACCACCTCCTGTAGTTAGGAAGGACATTTAGAGTAGGGAGTAAGACATCAATCCACCCACAATATCCTCAAGCCAAAATTTGTCTTCTCTACAATCTGTACAAGGATTAAGGTGGAACAGTGACTGAGGGAACATTCAACAAGTGACTATATCAACTTTAGACCCATCCCATGTGTTTGCCAAACTTTGACACTCTTTATGATATTCTACCATGCTTGCAGACAGGAACCTGCCACAGTTATCTCCTCAGAGTTTTCATTCAGAAGAAGATGGTGGCAGGTACAGGGACCCAAAGCCAAACAACAGGCAGAGCCTGGAAACTCTTTGGGAAGATTAGGGAATAGAAGTAAATACATCAGAAAGACTAAGAATGCTCATAGAATCAACTAACATAGGACTATTGGAGCTCACAGAGCCTTGGCCACCCACTTGGGAGCATACAGGAGTTGAACCTATACCCCATAAACATTTGTAGCAAATGGGAAAATTTGTAGTCATATGTGTCCCATAACAAATGGAGCATGGAATATATCTGTCTCTTTTTTCTGCCATTCGATATCCTTCCCACAATCTGAACTGACTACTTTGGCCTCAGTGGGAGAGTATGTGCCTATTCCTGGTGAGACCATATGGCATACAATGGAATGTTATCTCTGAAAAAAAGAGGAGGAGCCAATCTGGGAAATTTTTTTTGTATGGGTGGGACTGAGAACAGAAGAGGGAGAGAGCCTGTGATGATGATGTAAAGTGAATTAAAAAAGTACAAATAACTTTTGAAAACCAGTCTAAAGTAGAGTAGACCAGGCAAGTATCTACAGAAGGTAATTATTAAAAGTATGATGGTGATGGAACTAATGAAAAGTGGCTGTCTTTAATTGATTGCATCTGATAGAAGTATGTCAGGAAAAGGATACAGTTCTATTTGACAGTCATTCTACTAAGGGTTTTATCATGATCCAGTGAGTATATAGATAACATGACTGGACTTGCTTCTTTTGGGAGGGTGAGTCACAAAGAAGAGTAAAAATGGAAGGACTGGGTCTTCTAGCTTCTGCCTCTGCTAGGAACAGAGCCCTGGCACTGGACCTAATCCCACCCAGCCCACACTCCAGTCCTAGTTGGACTTCTCAGGTACTCTGACACATCTGGGATCACAGAATTACAGGAAGGACAGGCTCTATTCAAAGACAGGGTGGCCAGATAACACCAGAGATAATCAGATGGCGAGAGGCAAGCACAAGAACATAAGTAATAGAAAAACCAGTTTGACTTGGTAACATCATAACCCAGGTCTCCCAAAACAGGAAGTACTGGACATCCCAACACTCTTGTAAATTAAGATTCAGATCTAAACTCACATTTCCTGAAGATGATAGAGGACTTTAAGAAGGACATAAATACATAAGTTAACAAGTAGAAGCCCTAAAAAAGAAATGCATAAATCCCTTAAAGAAATACAGAACAACCAAACTGGTGAAGGAATTGAAAAAAGCTGTCCATAATATAAAAATTGAAAGAGAATTATTAAAGAAAAACTCAACGGGTGACAGCCCTGGAGATGGAAAATCTAGGAAGGAGAACAGGAGTCACAGATGTAAGCATCACCAACAGAATATAAGAGATAGAAAGGAGTAACTCAGCAGCAGAAGATACAAGAGAGGACATCAACACAATAGTCAAGGAAAATACAAAGAGTAAATAGCTCCGATCTCAAAACATTCCAGAAATCCAGAACATAATGAAAAACCCAACATGAGAATAATATATATAGAAGATAGTGAAGATTCAAAGGGCTAGCAAATATCTTGAACAAAATTATAGAAGGAAACTTTCCCTGTAAGACATGCATGTCTTTGTGCATGAATTATAGGGATGGAAATGGAGAGAAGCCTAAGGAAAAGGTTAAGCGACAGGCCCAAAATGGGATCCAGCTCAAAGGGCTGTCCCAAGGCCTGACACTATTATTGAGACTATGGAGCCCTCTCAATATGGGACCTATCAAGATTGCACTCCAAAAGACCCAAAAAGTAGCTGAAAGAGTCAGATGCAGATATTTGCACCCAACAAATGGACAGAAGCAGCTGACCCTTGTTGATTAGGGAAGGCTGAAAGAAGCTGAGGAGAGGGGTGATCCTGTAGGAGGACCAGCTGTAGGAATTACCTGGACCCCCGAGATCTCTCAAACACTGAACCAAAGAAACAAATAGCATTCACTAAGAGATAAGAGGTCCCTAACATACATATAGTAAAGGACTTCTAGGTCTGCATTCATTCCAAGATGATGTACCTAACCCTTAAGAGACTGGAGGCCCCAGGGAATTTAGATGCCAGGTAGGGTGGGAGGTGTTGGCATCCACGTGGAAACAAGATGTTTTGGGGAGGTGTGAAATGTGGAGCTGTCAGAATGTGGATGGGGAACAGGGAATTTAATATGGAGTATAAAAACATAAATGAGTTCAATTAAAAAAAAACTTTCCTAACCTAAAGAAAGAAATGCCCATAAACATACAAGAATTCTACAGAATACCAAACAGATGGGACCAGAAAAGAAATTCCTCTGGTCACATAATAATTAAAACACCAAATGCAAAAAACAACAAATGAATATTGAAAGCAATAAGGGGAAAATGTCAAGTAATATATAAAGTCAGACCAATCAGAATTGCACCAGACTTTTCAACAGAGACTCCAAATTCCAGAAGAACTGGGACAGATGTCAACCAGACACTAAGAGAACAAAAATGTCAGCCCAGGCTACTCTGCCCAGCAAAACACAAATTACTATATATGGAGAAACCAAGATATTCCAAGACAAAACCAAATTTAAACATTATCTTTCCACAAATCCAGCCCTACAGAACATAATAGAAGGAATCCAAAACTAGGAGAGAGACTACATCCAAAAAAAAGCAAGAAGTTAATCTTTTCACATCAAACCCAAAGGAAGAGAAACACACAAACATAATTCTACCTCTAGCAACAAAAATAACAGGAACCAAGAATCATTGATTCCTAATTCTGTCAACATCAAAGGCCTTAATTCACCAATAAAAAAACACAGCCTAACAGATTGGGTATGTAAACAAGATCCAGCATTTTGCTGCATACAGGAAACATTCCTCAGAGTCAGACAGACATTACCTCAAAGTAAAAGGATGGGAAAAAAATCCAAACAATGGTCTGATGAAACAAGCTTGAGTAGACTTTCTAATATCCAACAAAATAAATTGTCAACCTAAAGTTATCAAAAAATATAAGGAAGGAGACTACATAGTCATCAAAGGAAAAATCTACTAAGATGAACTCTCGATTCTGAACATCTATGCCCCAAATGCAAGGGTACCCCCATTTGTAAAAGAAACATTATTAAAGCTCAAAGAATATATTGGACATCACACAATAATAGTAGGAGATTTCAACACCTCACTCTCACAAATGAATAGATCATGGAAACAGAAACTAAACAGAGACACAGTGAAACTAACAGAAGTTATGAGTAAAATGGATTTAACAGTTATCTACAGAACATTTCACCTGAAAACAAAAGAATATAACTTCTTCTCAGGAATTCATGATGCCTTCTCAAAAATAGACCAAAATGGACAGAAAACAAACCTCAACAGATGTAAAAACATTGGGTAAATCCCATGTGTTCTATCAAACCACCACTGACTAAGGCTAGACTTCAGTAGAAACAAAAACAGCAGAAAGCCCTCATACACGTGGATGCTGAAGAACTATCTACTCAATGATAACTCAGTCAGAAAAGAAATAAAGAAAGACATTAAAGACATTTTAGTATTCCATTAAAATGAAGGTACTAAGTATCCATGCTTAAGAGACACAATGAAAAGCATTGCTAAGAGGAAACCTCATAGGTCTGAGTGCCTCCTTAAAGAAATTTGAGAGATTATACTATAGCAGCTTAACAGTTCATTTGAAAGCTCTAGACCAAAAGAATTGAACACACCCAAGAGGAGTAGAAAGCAGAAAATAATCAAACTCAGGGTTGAAATCAAGGAAGTAGAAAATAAGGAATGAGAAACAAACAAACAAACCAGAAAACAAACAAAACTAGGAGCTAGTTCTTTAAGAAAATAAACAAGATAGATAAATCCTTAGCCAGAATAACCAGATGACATAGAAAGAGTATCCAAATTAACAAAATAAGAAATGAAAAGAGAGACATAACAAAAGAGACCAAGGAATGTCAAAAAGTTAATCAGATCCTACAACAAAATGGGAAAACCTGTATGAAATGGATGATTTTCTAGACAGATACCAGGTATGAAAGTTAGATCTGGATCAAATAAACCATCTAAACAGCCCAACAATCACCAAGCAAATAGAAGCAGTCATTAGATGTCTCCCAACTAAAATAACCGCAGAATTTAGTGCAGAATTCTATCAGATTTTCAAAGAAGATCTAATACCAATACTCCTAAAACTCTTCCATAAAATAGTAACAGAAGGAAGACTACCCAATTCTTTCTATGAAGCCATAGTTACTGATACCTAAACCACAAAAGACCCAATGAAGAGAGAGAACTACAGACCAATTTAACATATGAATATTGATGCAAAAATATTCAATAAAATTCTTGCAAACCGAATCCAAGAACATTTCAAAATAATCATCCACCATGATCAAGTAGCCTCATCCCAGGAATGCAGGGATGGTTCACTGCATATAAATCCATCAATATAATCCAATATATAAACAAGATCAAAGAAAAGACATATGATCATCTCTGTAGATGCTGAAAAAGCTTTTGAGAACATACAACATGCATTCATGTTATAAGTATTGGAGAGAGATACCTCACTCAGGATAATATTCTCCAGATACATCGATTTCCTCAAGAATTTCATAAATTCATTGTTTTTTAATAGCTGAGTAGTATTTCATTGTGTAGATTTACCACATTTTCTGTATCCATTCCTCTGTTGAGGGACATCTGGGTTGTTTCCAGTTTCTGGCTATTATAAATAAGGTTGCTATGAACATAGTGGGGCATGTGTCTTTATTACATGGAGCATCTTCTGGGTATATGTCCAGAAGAGGTATAGCTGAATCCTTTGGTAGTACTATATCCAATTTCTGGAGGAACTGCCAAACTGATTTTCAGAGTGGTTGTACCAGCTTGCAATTCCACCAGCAATAAAGGAGTGTTCCTCTTTCTCCACAACCTAACCAGCATCTGCTGTCACCTGAGTATTTATCTTAGCCATTCTGACTGGTGTGAGGTGGAATCTCAGAGTTGTTTTTATTTGCATTGCCCTGATGAATAAGGATGTTGAACATTTCTTTAGATGCTTCTCAGCCATTTGGTATTCCTCAGTTGAAAATTCTTTGTTTAGCTCTGTACCACATTTTTTATTAGGGTTATTTGGTTCTCAGAAGTCTAACTTCTTGTGTTCTTTGTATATATTGGATATTAGCCCTCTATCAGATATAGGTTGGGTAAAGATCTTTTCTCAATTTGTTGGTTGCTGTTTTGTCTTATTGATAGTGTCTTTTACCTTACAGAAGCTTTATAATTTTATGAGGTCCCATTTGTCAATTCTTGATCTTAGAGCATAAGCTATTGGTGTTCTGTTCATGCATTCTCTGATAAGTGGATATTAGTCCAGAAGATCAGAATACACAAAGTACTCAAGAAGAAGGAAGACTTAAGTGTGGATACTTTGTTCCTTCTTAAAAGGGGGAGCTAAATAACCCTGGAAGGTATTGTAGAGACTAACTATGAAGCAGAGACTCAGAGGACAACCCAGAGGCTGATCCACCTGGAAATCTATCTATTCAGTTATCAAATCTGGACACTATTGTGGAGGCCAGCAAGTGCTGGATGACAGGAGCATGATATAGCTGTCTCCGGAGAAGCTCTGCCAGTTCCTGACTAATACAGAAGTAGAGGTTCACAGCCATACATTGGACTGAGTACAGGTCTGCCAATGAAGGATCTGGAGAAGGGACCCAAGGAGCTGCAGGGCTTGCAGGCCCTTCAGACAAACAACAATCTGAACTACCTAGTATCCTCAGAGCTCCCAGGGATTAAACCACCAACCAAAGAGTACACAAGGTGGGATTAATGGCTCCAGTGGCATGTGTATATCAGAGGATGGCCAAGTTGGTCATCAATGGGAGGAGAGGCCCTTGGCCCTGTGAAGCTTCTATGCCCCAGTGTAGGGGAATGCCAGGGCCAGTAATCAGGAGAGGGTAGGGTACTGATCAGGGGGAGGGGGAGGAAACAGGGTTTGTTTTTGTTTTTGTTTTATTCTTTCTTTTTTTTGAATGGAATCTTAGAAAGGAGATATTGTATGACATGTAAATTAAATAAATAAAGAAGTAGCCAACACCCACATTTTGAGCTTTATTCAAACTCCGCTTGAAGTGAGGTCATCCCACACATATTAATATCCAGCAATGGTATCTCTTCTATTTCTCTGGGGCTCAAATGGGGTTTTCTAAAACAAAGCAAGAGAAATAGTAGTTTAGTTAATAGCTAGACCATTATGCAATTGTGTACCTATGTACATTTCATAGACTAGAGTTTGGGTTCTGGGAAATATTACACATTTTTTTACTTAGTATCATTATTGTATATGCAATCCAAGCTCACTTCATAAAAATTACAAATGGTTCTGAAAAAAACTAGGAATATGTTGACTAAATCCCCATCATCTATAAATAGTCTATGCCCTAAATATTCTGTATCTCTATGTAGAATTTGTATAAAATCATGAATACATTTTTTTTTAAAAAAAGTAGTGGAGTGATCAGGAATTCAAGGTGCAAACCTAAATATAATAAAAGCAATATACAGCAATCCAACAACAGTCAACATCAAACTAAATGCAGAGAAATTCAAATCAATTCCATTAAAATCAGGTACAAGACAAGGCTGCCCATTTTCTAACAACCTAGTCAGTGTAGTAGTACTCAAAATTCTAGCAAGAGCAATTTGACAACAAAAATATGAAAGGCATACATATTGGGAAGGAAGGAGTCAAGGTACCATTATTTGCAGATGACATGATAGTCATAAGCAACCCCCACAATTCCACCAGAGAGCTCCTACAGCTGATTAACAAGTTCAGTAAAGTGGATGGATATAAAATGAACTCTAACAAATCAGTAGCCTTCCTCTACTCAAAGAATAAAAGGGCTGAGAAAGAAATTAGGGAAACAACACCCTTCACAATAGTCACAAAGAATATAAAATACCTCTGTGTGACTCAAACCAAACAAGTGAAATATCTGTATGACAAGAACTTCAAATCCCTGAAAAAAGAAATTGAAAAATATCTCAGAAGATGGAAAGATCTCCCATGCTCATGGATTGGGAGGATTAGTATACTGAAAATGGCCATCTTACCAAAAGCAATTTACAGATTCAATTCAATGCTCATCAAAATTCCAACACAATCCTTCATAGAGTTATAAAAAGCAATTCTCAAATTCATTTGGAATAACAAAAATAAAACAGGATAGGGAGAGCTATTCACAATAATAAAGAACATCTGTGGGAATCACCTGACATCAAGGTATACTATAGAGCAATAATGATAAAAACTGTATGGTATTGGTACAGAGACATGCATGTAGATCAAGGGAATAGATTTGGAGACCTAGAAATGAATCCATACACCTAGGATCACTTGATATTTGACAAAGAAGCTAAAACCATCCAGTGGATAAAAGAGCATTTTCAAGAAATAGGGCTGGTTCACCTGGTAGTCTGCATGTAGAAGAATGTAAATTGATTTATTCTTATCTCCAGGTACAAAGCTCAGGTCCAAGTAGATTAAGGACCTCACATGAACCCAGATATGCTGAAACTAGTAGAAGAGAAAGTTGGGAAGATTCTCAAATACTTGGGCACTGGGGAAAACTTCCTGAACAGAACACCAATGACTAATGCTTTAAGAGCAACAGTTGACAAATGGGACCTCATGAAATTGAAAAGCTTCTGGAAAGCAAAGGACATTGTGAATAGGACAAAATGGCAACCCACAGAATTGGAAAACCAACCCTGTTTCCAATAGAGGGTGAATATCCAATACACCTGAAGAACTCAAGAAGGTAGACCCCAGAGAACCACGTAGCCCTTTTTAAAAATGTAGTACAGAGCTAAATAGAGAATTTTCAACTGAGGAATCCTGAATGGCTGAGAAACAATTAAAGAAATGTTTAACATTTTTATACATCAGGTAAACACAAATCAAAACAACTCTGAGATTCCACCTCACACCAGTCAGAGTGGCTAAGATCAAAACCTCATGTGGTAGCATTTGTTGGTGAGGTTGTGGAGAAAGACGAACACTTCTCCATTGCTGGTGGGACTGCAAACAGGTAAAACTCCTTTGAAATCAGTCTGGGAGTTCCTGAGTAAATTGGAAATAGTCCTACCTGAGTACCTAGTTATAACACTCCTTGGCAAATACTGAAACAATACTCCAACATATAACAAGGACACACGTTCCACTATGTTCATAGCAGCCTTATGTATAATAACCAGAAGCTGTAAACAACCCAGATGTCCCTCAACAGAAGAATGGATACAGAAAATGTGGTACATTTACACAATGGAGTACTACTCAGTGATCAAAAACAATGACTTCATAAAATTTGAAGGCAAATGGCTGGAACTAGAAGATATCATCCTGAGTGAGGTAAAAAAAACACAAAAGAGCACATATGGTATGTACTCAATAATAAGTGGATATTAACCCAGAAGCTCACAATGCCCATGAAACAACCCACAGACCATATGGAGTATAGAAGGGAGGAAGACCAGAGTGTCGATGCATCAGTTCTACGTTGAAGGGAGAACAGGATGCTTGTCGAGGTGGGGGGAGTGGGGAAACAGGGAGGGGGAAAGGAGAGGTAAAAATAAGTGTGGCAATATCAGGAACTGGAGGAGATGTGAGAGAGGTACAGAGGGTCAGGAAATCTAACAAAAATATGTAGCAAGGTGTATGAGGAACTGGGATAACCAGTGGAGGATCTCAGACACCAGGAAAATGTGAGGCTCCCAGGTCCAAAGGAGAATGACTTTAGCTGAAGTGCACAGAGAAGGGGGAGATAGAACCTATTGAGACCACCTCTGTTAGGTAGGCACAGGCCCTGGTGGAGGGATGGGGCCACTCGCTCGTCTCAAAATTGTTAATGTAGAAATGTTCCTGTTCAAAAGAGGAACAGGGACAAAAGATGGAACAGAGACTGAAGGAACAGTCAACAGGAACTGCCCCACCTGGAGATTCACCCTGTCTGCAGACATCAAACCCAAGACTTTGGCATGGTCAAGAGGTGCTTGCTGACAGAAACCTAGTGTGGTGGTTCCTTTGGAGGTGCTGCCAATAATTGACCAATGCAGATGTGGATGCTTTGAGCAAAACATCAGACTGATCTCAGAAATCCTGTCAGAAGGACTGGAGGAGTGGAGGGTAATTGCAGCCCCATTGGAAGAACAATATAGGCTGGCCTGACCACCTAATTCTCCCAAGGTTTAGACCACCAACCAAGGAGTGTACCTGGAGGGATCCATGGCTCCAGATACATACATAGCTGAGAATAGCCTTGTTTAACAGCAACAAGAGGTGAGGCCCTTGGTCCCAGGAAGGTTTGATGCCCCAGTATAGGGAGATGCTGGAACAGTGCGGAGGGAGAGTGTGGGTGGGTGGGAGAGCACTCTCATCCAAGCAAATGGAAGGGGGAAAGATGTAGGATGGGGCAGGGGGATGACCAGGGGTAACCAGGAAGTGAGATATCATTTGAAATGTTAACAAATTGAAAGATTAATAAAAAAAGAAAAATTGAAAAAAATGGAAGTACTGAAAGGGGATTATGGTCTGTGTTCTTCATGGAAAACTCTTAAGAGAATGTATAAAACTGTTTTGTGGGAAAATACATTGAACATTTGATTCTTAGAACAGAGGAAAATTTCAGCATTAAATTGCTATGTGCTATACAGTATCCACCGAAGAGTTTTTTAAAAAATAATATTATCAGTATCAAAGTTAGAGACATACTATATGAATCACTAAATAGACAATGTCATACATCTCGTGAAAAATAAGTGTTTGTTCATTAATTGTTCCATATGTCCTCTCCAAAATGTGAAGTGCCAGTGTGGGGAAAATCTGTGAAGACATATGGTGCTCATATTGGCACATGGTAAACAGCAATGTCTTCCCTGCACTTTAATCTAAATATTCTGATTGAAAACAGTACTGCTCTACTTCAGGGTGATTTACATTTTTATCATGTAACCAAGAGTCCTGCATTAGTAGTAGATACCTGAAATATAGTTATTCTAAAAAGAAAATGCTCCAAGTAGAAATTATAGAAGATATATGCAGGATGGAGAGATGTCTCAGTGGTTAAGAGCAGTGACTGCACTTCCAGAGATCCTGAGTTCAATTCCCAGCAACTACATGATGGCTCATAACCATCTTTAATGCTATCCAAAGCCCTCTTCTGGTGGGTCTGAAGACAATAAATGTTTAACCAATCATGACTTTTATTTGTTCCATGTAATGAATCTGTACCTTACTTTGGATTATACTTGTTATAAGTATTAGTGGTGTGTGTGTGTGTGTGTGTGTGTGTGTGTTAACATGATAACATGAATGTATGTATATTCAGAGGACAGAGGCATTTCATCCCTGAACCTGGAGTTTGAGGTGGCTCCTGTTTTTCTGAAATTTGTGCTAAAATCTGAGTTCTTTTTTTGTTAGATATTTTCTTTATTTACATGTCATATGATTTTTCTTTTCCCAGTTTCCCCACCCAGAAACAAACAAACGAACAAAAACAACAAAAACAAACTCCTGTTGACTCCCCTTTCCCCATGCTTGCCACCCCACCCTCTCACAATTCTCAAATCCACAGTGAGAAATGCATGCCTGTCTACCTAGACAACTGTCTATCTCAGTATCAAAGTTTTTATTTCCCTTTATTTAAGTGACATATGAAATTTCAGCAATATGGCTTCCTTAAAAAAAGACATTCACAATGACAACATTATTTGGTATCACAAACTGGAAAGGACAAATCTCACAAGGCCCTAGTCCTACATGAATAGATACAGACAAATACATATGACTTGGAGGGGAATACATCTTCCACAAAGGTGATATTCGTAAGTGATCACCAGAGGCCTACTACTCAGCACTAAAACTGTATGTATGTTATTAATCCTAAATCAACACAACAATTTTTACAGATATTTCTTGATGTCTGCTCTTGAACTAACTTTAAACACAGATGAAATCATAAACTTTTCAGGTAAGTGGATAGCACTAGTGAAGACCATATTTAGTAATGTATCTTAACCACCCAGAAAGAAACACATTCTCTTTCCTGGAAGTCTCCCAGCTCCAAATCTATGACACATAGTATATCTATCATATATCACCAAGAACACTTCTCTTTGTAACAAATGGAGATGATTCCAGAAAACCACATCCAATCAAACACAATGTTGAAGCATTCAATCACAGTGAATAATTATGTAAAACATACTGGTAGCTAAGCCTCAGGAAACATTGGTTAAGAGACAGGATATATTTGTAAAAATGTCTGAGGATTAGGACATTGCTGTGTGATTATGTTTTCTATTAATGTATGAAATAAAATGCATTAACTTTTACCAACATGACTTCCTAAACATAAGTTGAACAAGTCAATGCCCATAGATATGCAAAATGGTTGGGGGATTCATGCTGTGTAATGATTTCAATATGTTTTGAAGAATATATTTTTGTGGTTACAGTCCCTAGAAAATCTGAAACTTGTGGCTTGAGCTAATTTTGCTTCCATTAGAAAAGCTTTGTCTTATGAAGAATAAAATGGTTTTATGAAAAAACAAATTGCTGGAGCTTGTCTTTTGCTTCAACCATTCTCTCTCTCTCCCATGTTTACTGAAATTTCTTATCATTGGTATTGGAGCATCTGCTTCTAAGAATTATTAACATTTTACCATGATTCAGGTATTATTTCCCCATTATTTTTACATTTCTTTCTCTGCAGCTTTGACATTTAATTCAAGGAAACTACTAAAGATAAAGGGAGCAATTTTATTTAGTTTTTGATTCTCACATTTGCAGCTTCTTAAATTGTACTTCTTCACATATAACACATATAAGATACTTTTTTTTTGGGTTTTTCGAGACAGGGTTTCTCTGTGTAGCCCTGGCTGTCCTGGAATTCACTCTGTAGACCAGACTGGCCTTCATCTCAGAAATCCACCTGCCTCTGCCTCCCAAATGCTGGGATTAAATGTGTGCACCACCACTGCCTAGCTCTTAAGATACATTTTAACAACTCTTCTAGAGACTGTGGAGACATTTACTCCCAAAGGAATATCCAGCTTTACACCCTTGCACACATATACACATGCACATCTACCATTACACACACAGACACATTTAAACACATGCCTACATAGATGTATATAGTACCATTCCCATTTGTTCATATAAACATACTTATTCTAATGCACACTTTCATATACTTATGAACACACTCAGAATGAAAATATAATTCAAAATCTAGACTACATATCACACTATGCATCATACTCAAGAGTAGTTTCAACATTGTGTGTCTGCGTGACTTTTGCATGTCTCTCTCTCTGTCAACTTCTTGTTCAGGTGGGCTCACTTGCTAAGAATTTGTGATTGCACTAGCTATGTCACATTATGCAGACCAAATATTTTACTCCTCCAAATCCTCTTTTTCCTTACCATTTTTGTCTGATGAAAATTACTATTTTAACAACTTGTTGGGGATAAGTATTTGAAATTCTGTTATTAATATTACTTTGACCAAATATTAGTCTCTGTTTTCCCCTAAAAACTCTATGAAAATACATCCCTGCCTACAGCACAATACTGAGGTTCCCTCCTCTCAGATGATTTTCTCTTCTGTCATGGTGACATAAACTATCCAGCATAACTGACCCTGTGTCATCCTGACTCACAAACACAATGCTGTTAAATTACAGCCTTTTCCTTATCATTTATTCCTAATATCTCTCATTAAATTGTAAACAACTTTAAAATTCACATTTATTTTACATTCAACATGAAACTTTTAGTCACTTTAAAATACCATCCTCTTTTAAAATCTGACATCTTTTAATATCCTTTCCCTAAACTGGGGCTTCACAGAAACTTAAAAGATAAATTAAATACTTTCATACTTCAAGAGTAGAACCAGTGCAATCTGCGCAGAACAAAACCAAATTTGAAAAGTGTAAACAACTTAGTATACATTTGTCTTGGATTAAGTCATAACTTCTGGGTTTCTCTAAGGACCATGGAACAATTCTCCAGCTCTGCTCTCTGCCGCACACACTAATTGTCTTCTGCTCTCTGGCAACTCTGGTCTGCTGCTGTTGATGTTCTTGTTGTTCAGGCCATCATAACAGAATCCCTAAAACTGTTGGCCTCCCTTGCTGCAGCTGGACTATAATTTCTCCGATGGTCTTTCCATGGTGCTCGTAAAGAACTCTAGCCCTGACACACAGTACCAACCCTCATCCACTCTCAATGGCTCCTTCATACCTTCAAACCAACACTACTTGAAGACTCTTAAATTTTCAAGTTTGGCTTCCAGAATTAGTTCCAATACATCATTTCTAAAACATAGCTTCTGTGTGATTACACTCGGAAAAAAATTTCCATTACATTTTCCTTCAAAAAAAATTTATGTCTTTTCTTAGTGAGCACAAATTTCTCAGATCAAACTAAACAGTATCTCAGCAAAGTAGATGTTTTGCTTTAGTGTTTCTAGTAATTTGGTATTAAAGCTGACTCTTTGATCCTAACTAACCAGAACTGTAGATTTTTCACATAAAAAAATCAGTCTTTATTGCCCTCTAAAATTCCACAAGCCAAGCCTCTGTTTGTCTCAAAAAACGAAGCAAAAAATTTTTTTTCATCCTTCACCCTCCTCAAAAACAAATCAATGTGTTTTCAACTCTCAATGGTATTTCTAGGCCAAAGGTCCAAAATCTTTCCACAACATCAAATCCTAATCCAAACAACTCTGTCAGGTCTCTCAAAGTAATAACCAACTACACTGGTTCCAACTAGTCTTAGTGTTTTCAACAGATGGTGCTGGCTCAACTAGCAGTTAACATGTAGAAAAATGCAAATCGATCCATTCCTT
>NW_022196905.1:132078121-132078442 GCF_008632895.1 Mastomys coucha
AAGAAGGAAGACCAAAAGGTGGACATTTCATTCCTTCTTAAAAGGGTGAACCAAATACCCACGGAAGGTGTTGCAGAGATTAACTATGGAGCAGGGACTGAAGGAATGGGCAAGCCAGCTTAAATATAGCTATCTCTTGAGAGGCTCTGACAGTACCTGACTAACACAGATGTAGAGGCTCACAGCCATCCATCGAACTGAGTACAGGGTCCCCAGTGAAGGAGTTGGAGAAAGGATCAAGGGAGCTGAGGTTTTTGCAGCCCCTTAGGACGAACAACAATATGAACTAACTAATACCCTCAGAGCTCCCAGGGTCTCAAC
>NW_022196905.1:132079569-132093542 GCF_008632895.1 Mastomys coucha
ATAGTGGCTAGCATTATCAATGTGAATTGTCATTCTAAAGAGAATAAACACTTATCTATTTTTAATTCCAAAAAAAAGGAAAAGGGTGAAACTATGTAGATGTTCATGCCAGTGTAAATTTAACTATAGCATATAGTTACATATTGTGTACATGTGCATATTCACCTTGTAATGAGGATCTTCCACTGTAAAATCTGTGTACATAGTGGGAATCCTGGGGAATGCAGAGTACCTCCACTGATCTTTGTATACAAGAACTGACCCTCATTTTCTTGAACACTGTGGGGCACTGTTCTCTATAAATGTAGAGAGACCCTTCCAGCAAGGATCCTTTCTTCACACACCTAATTTTGAATCTTCAGGTATATACTAATTCCATAATATTAAATGGTGTTTATGCCAATAGCTTATGGACACCTGAAAGATAGCCAATCTTTTCCATTTGTGATGGGTACTTTTTATTCTTGTGGTGGAATTTTTTAAGTCTTGGATTTAGATGACATAAAAATACTACAGAATACTACCAGGGACATGAGATGGTCCTCAACCATGTTTATTTAACATGTGTTTGTCACTTTTACAAAAGACCTCAGCTGTGAAGCCTGAAGATACAAGATGATGAAATTTTCTCCAAGGGACTGGAGAAAGCTGTGTTCTAATGACTATGTAGTTCAAAGGACTCCTATGTCTGTAACACTTATAAGCCAACAGAATGGCTCAGACTCTCAACTACTGAATGTGAGCACCTGGATCATGGCAGATTACATTGGTGCTCAAAGAAACCCTCACAATACCCACTTTGTTATTTTTCTTTTTTACCCTCAAACTTCCTATGCTCCTGTGCAAATTGTTCTCCCGTGAGTGTTTTGTCAGTTACTTAGACAATGTATACCAGGATGGAGATATGGTGATTAGTGCATTCTTACCCTTTTATACCTATCAAACCTCCCAACACACTAAAGGGGCAGACAACATAGACCTCAGTACACGGTAAGTCTCTCTTGCCTGAGCTTCCTAACCATATTCTCTAGGGTGAACCTTTAATCCATCTCATTTTTTATTCGCAATAGCTCTTCTTCCATCACAATTAATTTTTTAATCTATTTTCTTCTATTTTTATGAATGTAGTCTGAGAATAAATCATTCTTGAGCCATTTACATCACATTTGTAGCTTTGAGATTTACCACACAGGAGGCCTACTGATGTAACTTAGAATCATATTTTTTTTGGCATAGGTACAGTTTAGTACTTAGAGGTAACAAAACAATGTCCATTCTATAAAGACTTTTCACTGAATGTTTCCCCTGCACATTTCCAATTTTTGGTACAGTTAAGTGAGACTGTGGTGTGTGTGCCACATTTCTCGAGACTACCTACTCCATTTAGTTATTTCAACTCTTTAAAGATCATTATTTCCTTCCAGATGTATTCCCATACCTTGCTGTTACATGATAGATAGTCTAGGGACTATGAGAAGACAACAGTGATATTTAAATTCCCTCCAGTATGTTAATTACACCTATACAGGAACATTCTTTTGAGTCAGCAATGTCGCCACAGAATCAAAGAACTATTTACTAAAAGATGAAACAGACATTCACAAAATTTGAACAGGAGACTTCTGGTGCTGTGAGCAGAGAATATATCACTGAGAGCAGTTATTGCTCCTCCTGTCAGACATAGATGTGTCAGTGTTGCTTATGGCTGCTGTGCACACTAATGAAAAGAGTTATCAGGAAAGAAATGCAACTTACATGCTTAGGATCTCTGATCTTCCCCCAGAACACCTAATTTTTTTCCTGATATATTTGCATTCTCTTTTACTTTCTCATATCTGTTTCCCTCTTACTATCTGTAATTCTGTCAGTGGCATATAGGTGTTATTGTCACTGTGCTACTCTGCTTCTTAAGAGAATGATTAAGTCATTCATTTTAGCCTTGACTGAGCTGTGTTCAATATCTTCACTGTGTGTGTGTGTGTGTGTGTGTGTGTGTGTGTGTCTGAGAGAGAGAGAAACAGAGACACAGAGAGAGACAGAGAGAGTCAGACACAGAAACAGTCACAGAGAGACAGAGACACAGGGAGATAGAGAATGAGATACAGAGATAGAGAGAGACAGGGAGATAGTGAGATAGAAAGATAATTAGAGAAAGAATCTCTGCATCTGTATGTCTGTGTGTTTCAGTGAGGGTGAATGTATGTCACATTTCAAATGAGGACAAATTTATATGATACCCTGATTTCCACCATCTTTGAAACATTATTTACTAATCTATTCAGTGCTTTCTATATATCTGACAAATGAGGTTTGCCTATCCATCTAATCTGCCTGGAGAAATGTTAGGTTACAATACCCTTTTTAAATGACCGCAATTTGGTTGGTTACAGTTATTAAAATTTATGTCCTTACATTTTTGCTACAACAGTTTACCAATTAAGCTGTGTCTGCAACCCTCTATTAATTTTTAATTCGTATCCATGTCCAAACTTTCCCATTTACCCAATACTATATATTTAAATATATTCAGTATATTTGTAAGGACATAAATTCAGCCTATTAATTCTGAATAATGTCATTATATTTACATTTCCAATGTTGACCATGTAGGATTTATTATCTAATCAGTTGGCATGCTATCTCCTGGGGAAGGATACTTTTCTCACTCTCAGCATTCTTTATTTGATTGTACTTAATAGTCTTGGGTTGAGATCTCATCAACTTTCTCCTGTCTTAGTTAGGATGTCTATTTGTGTCATCTATCGTACATTAGATGTACGTATCGTATCATGTTTAGGCAGTTATGAGGTATGGGTTCTGGTCTGAGGCTAGTACTTTAAATTTTTTTCAGTCTAAAATCATTTTTATTATATTGTTCACAAACATATTTTAGCTCCACAAATAGTATATAATTCTTTTTCTTTATATTCAATTTGAAGAACACTGTACTTGCTATAGCGTGCTTTGATCACATTCATCCCCAGTACACTCATCCTCATTCCTAGGCCTAGCATTGCACCTTCCAACTTTGGTCTCCTCTCATCATACTACCACCCCCTTCATCATTCAGAATCCCCTTTCTTAATCCCACCTTTTTCATCTTCTAGGGTTCTTCCCTCCATGTCCTTATGACACTTGTATTAGCCAGAATACATTGTCTTAATCTTCATAAGTCAGCTAGTTTAAAATCCATTCAGTACTGTTTGAAATTGGAGTTGTCCTAGGGTTAGTGTTTTGGTTTTGTATTTGATATTTTTTCAGAAGGGTAACCAGGAGAAGAGATACCACTTGAAATGTAAATAAAGAAAATATGTAATAAAACACATGGAAGACCTTAAAATAAAAGAACCATTTGAAAAATCCATTGCAAAATTGTTATATTTTTATAATTTTTCATTTTGATTTTGGATTGGGTAATTATATTTGTATTTTACAAGAAATTTACTACTGAAATCAAGGGAAGAAATTTCAAGTTTCCCTGCAAAACATTCAATGGGTGTACTTTTTTGAACATACTATTTCTAAATACTGGTTTCCTAAAATAAATTTCCTCATTGTTTTCCTAGGAATTGTTAGTAGTTTAGTGGTTTTTTGAAAGAACTTAATTTTCATTTTTCAATTTTAAAAAAAAATTCATGTTTTTCACTAATTTATTACCACTCCTTTAACAATCTTTCCAGTTGTCTGTGTGTGTGAATGTGTTTGCAAATTTTTGTGTTTGTGAATATATATGTGTGAATTCATCTTGTGATCACCTGTATTTGTGTCATGTTTTTGTGTGTGAAAGTAAATGGGAGTGGGTGTGTATTTGAACAAACTGTAAACTAAAAATAATTTATATATTTTTAAGTAAATTGTATATTTTTTTAAATAAAGGCTGAAATGTTATTAATCTGTGTATAGGATTGATGTTTCAGAGACAAGTAGTAAGATCAGTGCTCTACATAGTTCCACTGTGAACCTGTTTTGTTGGACAGGCTGGGACTATGCTTATCCTTCCTACCAAACCTCAGTACTGGTTCTTTTGTTTAAATTTAATTATTTATTTTATATATATGAGTGCACCAACATTGCTCTCTTCAGACACACCAGAAAGGGTACTGGACTCCATTACATGCAGTTGTGAGCAGCTATGTAGTTGCTGAGAACTGAACTCAGGACCTCTGGAAAGACACTGCTCTTAACCACTTAGTCATTTCTCCATGTCCCAGAGTACTGGTTCTTTTAATAAATATTGATAACTTTCTATTTTACATGTGGTTCTATACTAACACAGTTTTAATCTTCTTCAGATTTAACTAAAATAATTTAGTTTGACTTTCTACATTCTCTTCCACATTTCCTACTTTCAGAGGTTGAAATTCTTGGGTAGTGGGACACACTTTACTGTGGATGAGGATCTTGGAGTTTGGCCAAGATTCAGTGAATGGTCCTATTCACCTATATAGTGGCTGCACTAAATGAACTTTGTTTCTTATGTTGGTGGTCTTGAGGTGATGAGAGGTTGTGGTAGATGACCTGGTAAAAGTTAGAAGGTAGCATTTATCAAAATTCATGGCATGCATGTGTTAAAATTATCCCCAGATTAAACAAACCCAAAAAGCATGTTAAACCTGAGACATGCTTATATAGCCATTCACATGAATATTTCATATTTATCAATACTGCCTATATGTGGGAACAAATAATTGTGCAGTAAACAATAACACTAACTTACCTTTTTTTTCTCCTCTAGTAAATATTCATCATCCATGTGGCTACACTAAAATATTTTCATTTCAAGTATATAATAAGTAAAACATTGTGTACATATATAAAATTTACTTCATTGAGAAAGTGTAATACTTGTCTTCTGTAATTCTGTAATTATCTTCTTTTGCTTGTCTGCCGGCTAAACTACACTTTCAACCGGAGTCATATCAGGAAAGTTAAGTCACTGAAACCCTTCTTTCTTTTTTTTACAACCAAATTATATTGTTTTTATTTGAAGTTTTCTTTACTCTTTAATGTATTTTATCTTGTTATATATGTGTAAACTTTTTTCAGCATGAATATGTATTTATAGTATGGTAACTGTGTACACAGATACAAGGAAAAGGTTTTGTATTTTTGATGTTAGGATTACTGTACAGGAATTTTGACCCAGGTCCTCAAAAAAAGTAACAGTGGTCTTTACTGCCACACCATCTCTGCAACCACAAAATAAACTTTTCTTTTTTCAAAGTATCAAACGTTTGTTTCTCCTGTAAGATAATTTTGTACATGAAAATTGTGAGGATAGAGTAAAAGTATGCATTCTATTGATAGAAGTTTTTAATATTTATATTTATTTTACTGCTTCCATCATTTATCTGAAAAAATGGACATCTGAAACAGTGCAACATGCTGTAGGCAGGGACATGTTTGGAAAGGCCAGGAGCATTGGAAATTCCACACTAAGAATTTCAGATTCAGTAGAGCCTGTGTCCTACCATTACTGATACCTACCTACTTGTAAAATTAAAAGAAATTAGTCATATTAATGGATAAAATGAAAAGGATGGCTTCTTTTATCACACACTCTATTGGCAGTTGGAGTTAATTTGTCAGAGAAATTGGATTAATTCTGGTCATATACACACATAGTACACTTGATCCACTTTAATTTCAAAGTATTGAATGAGCCCAAAGCCCATAGACACACTGAAGAAATTTTACAACTCTTACTTGTTAACGTTAAGTGCTCATAAATCCTTAGAAAGTTTGCATTTTATAATTTTACATTAATTTAGAAATTTGAATAAAGAAAATTCTGCAAGAAATAATCAAGTGAATTAACTCAAATGAAAACCAGGACATTAATCACTCTAAAGGGCCAATAAATGTTTAACAGCTAGTGACTTATAACTTGATTATCAAACATTTTAAACCTTGGGGGTCCATATATTTAATGAGAAAGAAACAAATGAAAATATCAAACCTTGCATCATTAAATGGGAAAGGTATTTACAAGCCAATGTAGTTTTTCTGTAGAGGAAATAATGATAAACCAAAATCTTTATGTTTCATATTGGGTAAATCTAATAAGTAAAACATTGAACAAAAAAGATAGCCATACACACAGGTAAATACAGCATTGTTAATGGCCATGAACGAAAACACACTTAATTTGAAATGAAACAAATTAACATATAAATCCCCACTTGTGCAATGAACAACATACAAAACACAGAATGAGGAAAGAAAACATTTTCTCATGAAGACTCAAACAAGACCATTAAGGTAGAAAAATATTGAAAACTATATAGGGTTTTATATTTTAACATTTCTGATCTAAGCATTTGATATTGACAGACTAACCAGTAGTCTCCTTCCAGAGGTAGATTATGCCTTCTGTAGTCAACAGTTCTTATTTGCCTGTGTTGTATTTTATCTTGCTAAGATATCATGGCTTTTTCTTTTATGTGTTAGTGTGTCAATTTCTTATAATGTTCTGAATAACCGGAAATATTATACAACTGTGCAGATTAAATTTTTTAAATTTAAGCACGTGTGTATAGATATATAGATATAGGAAATAGATGAAAATAAAAAGTAGATAGCAAAGAAATGCTTGTAGGTGAAATAATGTATGGAATTTGAAATACATAAAAATTCATAATTATGAACAAAATGGCCAACTTTCTAAAAAAACAAAGCACAAAACTAAGCATTTAGATCTTAAATGTTATACAATTACATAATATGAAACAGAAACACTGATGCAGACAAAAAGTATGAGGAGCACAAAATGCAGGTCAGAACCCTCAAATCTTTCTAATGTGTATTACTGTCTCCAGTCCTAGAAAGGTCTTGACAAGTATAATCCTGGACAAGAGATTTAAACTATTTTTCTTTCAGTTGGCATTCATTAGGACATCTTAGTATGTATTGGTTCAGTCTGGCCCTCCACAACCTACACATTCCCCATCCCTCAAACCACACAAAATATATTTTTCAGTATTATAACAGATAGACATCTAATGTTAAAGATGAATGTGTAGTGTCTGGTATCATGAAAGGAATACAGACTTCTTCCTCTATGCTCAAATATTTAGAAAGGCATTAGTTCCCATATGAACTGTTAAACATGATGACAACCTGTTCTACTGACACCTGAACAATTTCAGGAAAGAAGATGCAGTTTGAACATTGAAGTTGTATGTGTGTGAGAGTGGAGGTGCATTCATTAAATACATGATAGGAAATATAATCAGATTAAATCCCCAATGGTGATTTGAGATTACTCTGTAATGGTCCTTATGTCTTCTACACAGGATCACCCCAAATAACTACCAATTTGTGATGGCCTTGATTTTTGGCATAGAGGAGATCAACAGAAACCCCATTCTTTTACCTAACATGACACTTGGATATAACATTTACAATGTTGGGTCCATTGAAAAAGAGACAGTACAAAGTTTGCTCATGTGGCTCACAGGGAAGAACAGACTCATTCCAAACTATACCTGCAAAACAGAGGAAATTTCTATGGCTGCAATCACGGGAATAACATGGGAAATTTCTTCCCTAATTGGCATATTTTTGGGTCTTTATAAATATCCACAGGTGAGTTTATATGGATTGGAAGAAAGGAAAATATACTCATTGGATTTCATAGTTTCAGTACTAAGAAAAATCATAATGGGTATGATTCATTTTATTTTTTATGGTTTTATTGCATTATGAGGAGAAAGGTTATATGATTTCAATTTATTTAAATTAGTTAACATTTAAATACATATTTTACATAAATAGAATTAAATCACATTCTTGTTTCTCTTTTGTACACCAACTTCTCCCAGAGACCCCCTTCAATACCTATAACATCTTTGTCATATTCCTTAAAGTTTATAAAATATTATAACAATAAAAATGAGTATTATAAAAGTTGTTTGATATTAAAACAGCCAGTTTAACAGACTTATTAGATACTTGCCTATAGCAATACCGGAAATACATGTTTTTCTCCATATACAATTTAAACAACTCCAAACATATTAACTGTATATTTAAAAATAATACATCACTACTAGTACTTTCTTAAATGAACATAAATATATAAAGTCTTTTTGTTTGTTTGTTTGTTCTGTATTGAGTAGAGTTTAAATTTTTGGCTCTTACTGTGGTACAAGCCCAAAATAAGAACAATTTTTAGACCTTGGATTTCATTGTAACAAGGCTGTACTTCAATGACCCTCACATCACCAAAGGATTTATCTCCATCGTAGCTAAACTGAGAGTTGACAGTTCTGCTGCACCGAGGAATGAATTGTAGGCATGATTTTTGGATACAGACTTCCTGCTATGGTCAAAGTATTTGACTTGAGTGAGTGACTTCATTCTCAGCCCACAGAGAACAGCTTACATTCATTTAAGAAATGGAGTGTGTATTAAGATGGTCTATCCACAAAGTCATTCACCAACTGTTTCAATGAACAATGGTTCTGCTTGGAGGATGGCCCAGCCATTAGGTGTGTGTAAAAATCTGGTTCATTAGCTGTGATAATTTGGAAAAGCATACATCTCAGAGAAAGAGTAACTTTGAACAAGTCCTCTTGTTCAAACTTGATACAAGACTTACAAACATTCAATCTCACTCTTTGTAGTTCTTTACAAGCCACCTCCCAATTTAATTGTCTATGTTTCTTTTAGGTATATAAATACTTTTGAAATATGTAAGCTGTACTGAAAACCATAGTATAGTGTAAAAACATGAAATAAACAATACTACTAATAGAGAGGCTAAGCTAGTAGAAGCAAGATCTCAAGACCATTATGTTGTACACAGCAAGACACTGTCACGAACAAACAAGCTGAAGGTGTATATGGATTGTACAATATTTGACCTATGTCTCCAATTATCCAATTAGAGAGACCATTGGATGACAATCAACAAAATTCTAATCCTCATATTTTTGGATTTCAATCAATTAGGATATGTTGGTTATATTAATTTTCATATTAAGATATTAAGAAAAAGTAATTGTTACTTCCTGTTGTTTTTTTGCATTTTGTTTTATTTGCTGATTTTTTTTTGTTGTATATTAGGTTTGTGTGGGTTTGTGGAAAAATTACTTTCTTGCTTCTTCTAGGGTGTAGTTTTGCTCCTTATGTTGCTGTTTTCCATCTATTATCCTTTATAAAGATGTATTTGTGGAAAGATATTGTGTAAATTTTGTTTTGGAATAGAATATCTTGTTTTTTCCATCTATGGTAATCGAGAGTTTTGCTGGGTATAGTAGTCTGGGCTGGCATTTGTATTCTTGTAGGGTCTGTATGACATCTGCCCAGGATCTTCTAGCTTTCATAGTCTCTGGTGAGAACGCTGGTGTAATTCTGATAGGCCTGCCTTTATATGTTACTTAACCTCTTGCCCTTACTGCTTTTAAAATTCTTTCTTCATTTAGTGCATTTGGTGTTTTTATTATTATGTGATGGGAGGAATTTCTTTTCTGGTCCAGTTTATTTGGAGTTCTGTAGGCTTCTTGTATATTCATGGGCATCTCTTTCTTTATGTTAGGGAAGTTTTCTTCTATAATTTTGTGAAAGATATTTACTGGCCCATTACCTTGGGAGTCTTCACTCTCTTCTATACCTATTATCCTTAGATTTGGTTTTCTGATTGCATCCTGGACTTCCTGAATGTTCTGAGTTAGAAGCTTTTTGCTTTTTGCATTTTCTTTGACTGTTGTGTCAATATTTTCCATAGTGTCTTCTGCCCCTGAGATTCTCTCTTCTATCTCTTGTATTCTGTTGGTGATGCTTGCATCTGTCACTCGTGATTTCTTTCCTAGCTTTTGTATCTCCAGGGTTGTCTCTCTTTCTGATTTCTTTATTGTTTCTATTTCCATTTTTAGATTCTGGATGGTTTTGCTCATTTCCTTCACCTGTTTAATTGTGTTTTCTTGTAGTTCTTTAAAGAAATTTTTGTGTTTCCTCTTGAAGGACTTCTAGCTGTTTACCTGTGTTCTCCTGTATTTCTTTGAGGGTGCTATTTATGTCTTTCTTAAAGTCCTGTATCATCACCATGAGAAGTGTTTTTATGTCTGAATCTTTGCTTTCCAGTTTGATGGTGTATACAGGACTTGCTATAGTGGGAGTATTGGGTTCTGATGACACCATGTAACTTTGTTTTGTGTTGCTTATATTTTTAGGCTTGCCCACCACCATCTGGTTATCTTTAGAACTACCTGCCCTTGCTAAACCTGACTGGAGCCTGTCCTTCCTCTGATTCTGGTTGTGTCAGAACTTCTAAGAGTCATGGTATCTGTGTCATCCTATGATTCCTGGATTCTGTGATCCTGGGTTAGTTAGATCACCTGGAAGTGGAGCTTCCTGTAGGTGTTTTAGGACCACAGAGTTTGTGCCCAAGGACTGCTCAGGGCACCAGTCAGCCAAGAAGCAACCTGAGGCACAGGGTTTGCAGTGTTCCTGTGTGCCTGGTCCTGCTGGTCCCAGTTATTCCCGGTGTTGGGACAGATGTCATGTTCTCCTCACCTCTGATCCTGGGCCTATTATAGTGCCTGGTAGTGGAGCTTCCTCTTGATGTTGTGGGACTGGCTGCAGAGTTTATGCCCAAGGTCTGCTCAGGGCACTGGCCTACTCAGACAGATGGAAAGCAACCCAAGCAACTGGGCTGGTGGAGTTCTTGTTTGCCTGGTCCCACTGGTCCCAGTTACTCCTGGTGTTGTCATTTTTGTATGATTCAAAATAGCAATATTTTACTGGAAGATGGCCCAAGAGTCTAGAATGGTTTCTGTGTAATCAAAAGGATGAAAATTCACATGCCAGCCTCAAACATATCCTCATGGTAGCAAAGCAGACACACTATAATCCCTGTGGCTTCTTATCTTATAACCAGGTCAAACAACATGAATCCCAGGGATGAAGAGAGGCCCTACCTCAAGAAGAATATGGGGAAAAATGTAGAGAACACTTGATGCCCTTTTTTAGCCTTCACATGCATACATATGGTGTATGGACTGTAGAAAGCTGTGCACACACACTTTTATGCACACAAACAATGTCAATTGACTGAGTGTCCAAACATTCATTCAAAATATAGTTTTATGCTACATTCTTTGTAACTTATTACTATATTTATTTATTACTCCTGTTTGAAATATACATAGAGGACTCAAGATATACACATGTGTCTACAATTGAATTGACTATTTAAACTCTTTTTTATGAATCACATCCCAGTACTTTAAGTTTGACTTTAAGTTGATTTTAAAAATAAATTTGGCATCCTAAACTTTAAGTTACTGTTTTATATGCAATGATTCTGGGATTTTCAGTTTCCTCATTAATGTCTATCCCTGTTTTCAATTTTACAGCTGAGCATTGGACCTTTTGAGCCATGTAAGAAAAACTCTGTGAAGTTTCCTTTTTTGTATCAGATGGCTGCCAAAGAATCTTCTTTGGCATTAGGCATGGTCTCATTGTCCATTTCAGATGGAATTGGGTGGGGCTGATCATCTCAGAGGATGAGAATCATGTTAACTTTGTCACAGACTTGATCCCAGAAATGGAAAGAAATACAGTCTGTCTAGCCTTCATGGAATTTATCCCAGTTTCTTCCTTGAAAGTCACGGGACGTATTTTTGAATACCCTACTCAGATTTTGAGAAACCCAGGAAAAGTTGTTATCATTTATGCTAATACTGACTCTTCTTTAGGTGTGCTGTTTAAAATATGGCAATATATGCTTCCATGGAGAATATGGGTCACCACTTCACAATGGGAAATCCTTACTTCTATGAGACATTTCATTCTTGATTCATTCCATGGGACTCTCATCTTTTCACAACACCATCATGAGGTTTCTAGTTTTAAAGAGTTTGTAAATACAGTGAACCCTTCCAAATACCCCGATGACATTTTCCTTGCAAGACTGTGGGAGATGTACTTTGATTGTGAAATATCTAACATTAACTATAAATCATTAAAAAATTGTTCATCTAGAGGTACATTGGGATTGTTACCTTCATACCACTTTGACATAGACATAAGCATTGGCAGTTACCATGCATACAATGCTGTATATGCTGTGGTCTACACCATTCACAAGATGCTTATTCAAGAAGTAGATGTAAGAGGAATAAGAAATGGAGGAAGAATGAAATTTCCCCCCTTGAAGGTAATGTTTTTTTTTTTTTCATCCTGTATAGTGTTACCAATGTAACTTCTTAAAAATGGCCCACAGGTACCATAAACAAACACAATAGGGTTCTTTATAGAAGACCAGTTTTCTAGACTATTTTATTGACTGGAAGGAAAATCTGTACCTGGGTGAAATTCACAATCAACTTGCCAATCTCATAGAAATAAACACCTAGGAACTAAAGGTTTTGTTAAAGGTTCTGTCTGTTTCCTTCCCTTCTAAGGTACTCAACAGTAAGACCTGGATCTCTTCTTACCTTGTCTTATATATGAAAAAGAGTGACATGTTATTTTAATGTTCTAAAGACTGTACAGTACCACTAAGTCAAATATTCTTAAAAACTCTCATGAATCTGTGTCAAATATAGATACTTTCTTAGGTTTGTTTCATTTGTTCTCATAAAATATGTAGAAGGCCAAATATGGAAATGGAATATTTTGCTCCTAATAAGTCATTATAGACCAGTATCAGGAGGGACTCAGTTTGACATAATTTTAAGGAAGCTTTCCACATGAATTTTCATGTTCAAGAACAAGTAGTTATGATCAAACTATTCCTCAATTGCCTCAATTCAGTGTATTCAGTCCAGGCACAGATTATGATATGAGCCTGCTAAAACTCAGAATGGGTATACACATCTCAGTTAACCCAAGTTACAAAGCTCTTAGATATGCTCAGAGTCCAATTTATCCTAGACTCTGATAACTCAAAACCAGATGCCTATAGACAATCAGTCTCATATCATAAGCTTTGCTCATCAGTGCTGAAAATCAGTAGGATGCATGAAGAATATGAAATGTATTTCAGTACTCTGTTAACATACTATTATTGTACTTATGATGCTAACTCAAAGTACGTGTACATATTTTTCAAACATTTGTGTGCAATGTTATTTCATTTTGGGGGGGTTCAATGAAAATACAAATGTGAAATAGATCAGACCTTCTCTTAACAATAAAAATTACCATTATGAATCATAAATCTCCGTCAGCTGAACTCCATACTGAAGAACACTAAATTCTTGAATCCTGGTGGAGATCCAATAACTTTGAATCCTTCAAATAAATTGCATGTAGATTATGATATTCTGAACCCCTGGGATTTCCCACAAGGTCTTGCATATAAAGTGAAAGTAGGAACATTTTTTCCACATTTTCTGCCTGGTCAACAATTGTCAATTTCTAAGGACAGGATAGAGTGGAGCATAGGAAAGGAACAAGAGGTGAGTGGAATCTTACACTATTCTGTAACAACACAATTAAAAACCATGAAAAAAAACCCTTTGGTGAGCCTCATGCCTCCTCATAAATTAAAAGATGACTTCACTGCCAAAGTTACAAACTTACTTTCCAGGTTCCTATATTTTTCATGTGTTTATTATTGCAAAGAATCACTAATTTCCTACCAATGTTAAGCATGATTCTAAAACTATGTATATCTATATATACATATGTATATGAATATAATGTTCATAAGCTAATTGATAGTGTGTATTTATAGGCACATATAAGCATGCATAATATCAAATGTATTATAACCCAATGCTGTCATATAACTAATTTACTATGTTAATTCTTTTTTTTTTTTATGGTCCTGGAGGGTGGGGGAGCATTTTTATTCAAACCACCACAATCAGGATGATAAATGAATTCTTTTTTTTTCTTTAAGATATTTTCTTTATTTACATGTAAATTTCTCCATTCCCAGTTTCCCCTGAAAAAAAACAAAGAAACAAACAAAAACAACAAAAACAAACCCCTGTTCCCTCCCACTTCCCCATGCCTGC
>NW_022196905.1:132095926-132104752 GCF_008632895.1 Mastomys coucha
GAATTTTATTGAGTATTTTTGCATCGATATTCATAAAGGAGATTGGTCTGAAGTTTTCTTTCTTCGTTAGTTTCTAGCTAGTCCTAAAAGTGTATTTTCATTGAGTTTTCAAATTATTGTACTCTGCTTTAATGATTTTTTCTATTACTAAATACTAGATTTAAGCTATAAATGATAACACGTATCCACATTGTATTTTCATTGTAGCAAGTAAGCTTGGTTTTCCTTTACTGAGAGCCCATCTAGTTAATCAGTGACTTAGTGCTTAAAGACAGAGTTTCTCTGTGTGGCCCAAATTGTCCTTGAACTCGTGATATTCTGCCATGAACTTGCATTTTTTTCTAGGTAAGTATTAGCCTTGCACCTAAGTAATAATATTCTAACTACTAAGACAAGGGTCTTTCTAGATTTTGCCTCTCCCTTACCTCAGAAAATTTTGGTTCTTTTTATTAGCAATTACAAAAATTCTACAAACATATCCAATTATAATTCTATCCCTCTACATTCTATAATTTTAAAAATTATTAAATACTGCCTTTAATTTTGACTAAATAATTTACATTTAAATTACATAAAGATAATGCCTTGATTTTGCTCAATGCAAGCCAATTTTATAAAGTCTCATAGGTTCCTTATAGTTAATAAATATATATTTATGTTGCTTTTTTCAAGTTACTCTTAACTAGACCATATGCTATTCATCTTTAAGAAGTTAAAAGAGGCTTCCATCACTTGTCTATCCTGATCAGTTACATTTCTTTTCAGAGTGTATTTTCTTATTTATATAATAATTATATATTCATACAGATATTTTTAAGAGAATGTTTTGAAACATTCTTTATTTTCATTTAAACTAAAGACATCTATTTCTTGTACCAACATTTAAGTTGGTGAATACAAAATTCTAATAGATATTTGACTTATTACTTAATTGGAATTTTATACAAAATTTAATTTTTCTCTATAGTAAGTTATATTCAAGTCAAATGTTTTATTTAATTTTATGTGTATATAAATACACTGTGACTGTACAGATGGCCATAAGCTGTCATGTGTAAATCTAAAATCAAAAGGTTTTGCGTATTCTGCTTGTTCTAGTGTTATCCACTGAGACTATATTCAAAATGTCAGATATCACTGTGAGTGGTTATGGTTGCTGGGATCCGAACTCGGGACTTTTGGGGGAGTGGTCACTGCTCTGGCCTGCTGGGACATTTTGCCCAGTGCTATGACACATATTCTATCTTTTTATTAATATATAGATACTTATTCTAGTTAATTTTAAATATGATTTTGATCTCTAAATTGATATTATATATACACATGTGACTATTTCTTCTCAGACTTTCAAATTATTATTACTTAAACATATTTGATATATTAATTGGTTTTTGGCTACATTCCTTTTTAATATATTTAATGTTCCTTTTCATAGTAACAGATTGTCAAATTTTTTATTTTGAATATTAAAAGAAGGAGGATATGCACTCCTCCCTGAGAGTGTCTTTGCTCTAGTCTTCTCTTATATTAAAACACATGTTTTGCCTTTTGATTGTTAAATATTTCATTTTATTTTCATTTTTTTGCATCTATTAAGACATGCTTTGATTGTTGCTCATATTTAAAGACATGCCTTTCGCTGGTTTTAATAATCCATTATGAAATGATGTGTCACTCTAGTTTCTAACACATTGTTATTTTTAACCCCACCTTGTTCTGGGGATGGGGCTCCTTTGATATTGATACATAATGGCAGTCTTACCCTTGTTTGCTAAGAGGATTCAGATGCAGTATCCTTTTATAAACATGTTTTTGTGCCGAGTCTTTTGGTGGAACATTTTTTTATTGGCCAACAGAAGTTTAATTGGCTATAAGAGACTCCATCTTTTTCTAAGAGTCAACAGTGATTTCCCTATATACCTAGAGGCCAAACCTTGGGCCTAAGCATTGCTAATTTCCGACCAAGTGCCTGAGACATCTTATAGTTATTGTTATTTTTAATCTTTTAAGTTTTTATATCATGCAGACTCACTCCCGGAGTCCAAAAGATAATCAAAATTCACTCACTCCTGGAGCTTCTACGTGAAAGTCACTTAGTGATAACTGAACTAAAAGCCTATTGAAGGCAAAGCCATTGAAAAGGCTCCTAGCTTGGGAGCTGCCACAGAACTCAACTAAAATGTCTACGGCCATACCACCCTGAACGCGCCAGATCTCATCTGATCTCAGAGACTAAACAGTGTTGGGCCTAGTTAGTACTTGGATGGGGCACCCAGATGAAGATGTCTACGCCCAGCTGCCCTCAACACACCAGCTTTGCTTCACATGGACTTCATAGAAGATAGACTGCAGAGAGACTATGGCAAATCCTGGACTCTACTAGTGTTAAAGACATATCTTGGCATTTGGTATGGATGGATGGTGCAGAAAGAAAACAGTCTCTCTGGTGGTAAAGTCAACCCAGACACAGACACATGCCAAGGCTGTGTCATATAGACTGGGACGACAGAGCCAGAGAAAGGCTCAACGTACCATGATGATTCCCATACAGAATATGTGCCGAGCTACATGACCCTTTTCCTACTCTTGTTTTTAACAAGAAAAAGGCTTCTGTTTGTTTTCTAATATAAAGGGAGGAATTGTAACCCTCCTGGTTTGAGACCTGCCTCTGATAGCCACACCTCTCTGCCCATCTCCTGCTATTCGCCACGCCTCCAACATGGTTCTAGTTACATTCGAAAGCTCCATCCCCACACAGAAACAAGGAAGTCGCTGATTGGACTGTCACTCTGATGTATTTTGGGAGGAGTGGTTTTGGCCCAAGGTAATATACCTGTTGGGAGAACAAAGGATTGATTATCAAAGAACCAAGATGGCTGAACAGTAAAGTCTGTTGTCTAATTTTTACCCTTCCATGTGGGTAGGTATTTCTGTGGCCACTTTCCCCTATCTCCTTCTATCTCTTCCTATTTCCAGAAGATCCTTTTCTTTAACGTTGGAGCTGGTAGCCAAAACAGATGCACACTCTGAACCTGATCATATCATTATTGTGTGAAACAAGGGCTCAGTTCTAGCCTTCTACTGTATCATCGGATACCTGGGAGCTCTGTCCATTGTGAGCTTCACAGTAGCTTTTATGGCCAGTAACCTAACTGACACCTTCAATGAAGCCAAATTCTTGACCTTCAGCATGTTGGTATTCTGCAGTGTCTGGATCTTATTTCTCCCTGTCTACCACAGCACAAAAGGAAAGATCATGGTGGCTGTGGAAGTCTTCTCCATCTTGGCCTCCAGTACAGGCCTTCTGGGTTGTATCTTTATCCCCAAATGTTGTATTATTCTCATGAAACCTGACATGAACTCATTGAAATACATAAGAAATAGAGTTCAGTGGAAATAGTTTTTAGAACACCTCATGTTACATTTAGAGTTTTGAGTACTGTAAAAAAGGTTTCTCAAATTAAAATCTTGCACATCTGTGACACATCTCAGACACCTGAGGGATTGTTTATGTATTCTGTGATTATTAACATTAGAGTGTTATATGTCAAGGACTAAATTATTTTGAGCTCTTTTAGACTTTTAATCAGCCAACTATAACTCATTTTGGTATGTTAAGTTCTAGTAAAATTAACAATGTGGTGTCGTCGTGATTTCCACATGAATACTTTTGCAATGTCCAATGAGGTCATAGCATCTATCAAACAAAGGTGAAGATAATATAGGATAATGTCCTCAAATTTTCCATAGACAGATTTACTATTGTAACCTGATCACATTATTGTTCTTGAAATGTAATTTTAACCAGTCTTGATTTGTATATTAATTCATCTTGTTACTATTAAACAAAACAACATAAATGCACCATCATATCTGAACACAGTATTTGAGGTAACCTATATTCTCAGGTTGTGGTCACTGGTACTTGTTGCTAGTATAAACTTTTCCTTACAATAATTGAGGTAAAATTTCTTTGTGTTTTGTTTATTTGTAACATCAGCAACCTTGGAAATGCTAAGTTCATTTTTCATTCCAGCCATATGATTTACAACATTTAAAGTCATTACTATATCCCATTGTTAAACTTACTAGAATAACATCAAAACAGAATCTCATCTCTGGTATGTCTATGATGATATTGACAGAGTGTACTAACTTAATAAGAAGGATCCATCTTAACTCTTGGAAATACTTCCCATGGACAAGATTTCAATGGTGACCATAAAGAGAAAGTAACCTAAGCACCACTCTTCAGGAATCTCTTTTCTTTCTTTTCTTTTCTTTTTCTTTTGTTTGTTTGTTTTTGCTTTTGTTTTGTTTTGTTTTGTTTTTCCAGACAGGGTTTCTCTGTGTAGCCCTAGCTGTCTATCCTGGAACTCACTCTGTAGACCAGGCTGGCCTCGAACTCAGAAATCTGCCTGCCTCTGTCGCCCACATGCTGGGATTAAAGACGTGCACCACCACTGCCTGGCTTTGATCTTTTTTTTTTTTGGAATCTCTTTTCTTAAATAGATGCAACATAACCACCTTCTTCAGACATGAATTTTCCACTGTGACATTCTGCTTCCTACAATATAAGTTGAAATATTCATACTTTTAAAATTATGTGTTTTATGTTAAAGAATATACTATAATCATTTTATAGTTAAAATTTTAATTATATTTAATTTTAATTATATTTAATTATATTTAATTTAATTATATTTTGAACTGTTCTCTGAGAAGAATACTGATGAGTTTGCAGATTTGAGATACAGAAGCCCTGAAATGTTATCGGGGAGATTAACTGGCCATTTCATTAAAGTATGGCATTTGAGAATGCCAAGGGAAAAGCACAGAGTGGTGGTCACACGCACTGGTTTTCAGAGGGCAGCAATGACTCTAGAAGGAAACAGGTGTTTGTTCATCCATTTTATGTTCTATTAATGAGTCAGTACTCATCCTGAACTGTATATGCTCAGATATGGTAAATTCAACAGTAATTGCTATGTTATTTATGGGAGAAATCCTCAGGTCAGGTAGAGTTCAGGCTATATCCTGGTGAGTATTTATGGTTATTATTTCAAAGAGAGAGAGAGAAATATGAAACAAGGACTTTTAAATGCTGTTAGAAATAAAGTAGTTGCAATAGAAGGCCATAGATATTAGAGATGTAAAAGTAGCAGTAATATTAAAGAGCTCAGCATCCAGGTAATTATAAGCTCATTGTCTGTACTGGTTTGTTGCAAGTATGGCCCAAGGGCACAAAATAACCCAAGAAAAGCACACATTTGTAAAATACAAATTTAATTCAAAAGGGAGAGTCTGATTAGAATGCAAGAGAACGTATTTCTTCATCAAATCTTAATACCCAGGATATTTGTTTAATGAATTTGGGCCATAAATCAAAGAGACAGCTGCTAAAGCTGTGGAAACTGAATCAACCTATATTTTAAGCCAACTGAATGTCATACTAGAATATTTCAGGTTTTATCTGAAGCTTACACAATGATCTTAGTCCCCATGGCCAGGTAATAGTTGCAAGTCGGAGAGTCTACAATGTGATGATGAGAAATCACTCTCTAAATGTATAAAAGCAACCCTTTGGTATAAATGGATCACTGGTATGTAGGAGATGCTCAGACTATGGGAAGTCCAGCAGGAAAATGTGTTAACAAAATGGATTGGAACAGACAGACTCACTTGTCATGGGCATGAAATCTTTAGGGATTGAGCACAGATAATTCAATTGAAAGCCTCAGACATCACAGCACTGTGAGACTGGTTGTTTTCCCTTCTGAGTTTCAAAAATAATTTTAAGTCCCATCTTTTTTTCTTGGTACTAGTTCCCCATTCTTTAATTGGGATGATTATTTAATTTAGGGGGACAGTAGTGGGTAGGGTTGGAACTAGAGATTCATGCATGTTATTGGATATTCTATGGCCTGAAGTATATTTACAGGTAAACATATTTGCCCTGAAGTCATAGTCTATTGAAAATGCATGAATATTTTTAAATGTTTCATGGTATCATAGCTAACAGGGAATTTGGATATTCAATGGGACTTTAGGCTTTAGACTTTGGGAAGTTTTTGAAAATATTAAAAAATGTGATAATTGTTAAATGTGCTGTGCATATTTTGCATTAGGATAATCAATTTCAACTTTAAGATCTTGGAGAAGAGTGTTATTATTGAAAGCTAGTATGACTGGGTGTTGGATCAACAATTTGTCAACTCCTGGGTATTAATTTTAATTGTCACCTTTACGTGAGATTTAGAATAAACACTGATATATGTTTCAGTGTTTTTTTTCTGAAAATATTTATATTCAGATTTGATGATGTAGAGAAGATGTGGGCTGCACCATTAGAAGACACTGGTACATGAAGAGAAGAAGTAGTTTAAGGGCTAAGGGCCAGCAGTAGAATTCCTCTTCTTTCAGATATCAGAGGCAATGTGAGCTCATGTAGCAATCTTCCTCTATGCGTTCTACTCAGGATAGACTCTACCTTAAAAGTTTTTCTTCATTTATATTCTTTTCTCATGAATTAAGACACAATAACTAAATAAATAACCAAGATACCATGTAAACAATCAGATATCCCTCCTAATTCCCCCCAAAGAAATTACTAATCCATGATAATTCATATAATTCAGGCTTAGAAACATGAAAATTATAAAAAATGTTTACTTTCTCTAGAATATACATTTTTTAGTAGAAAATTTCTGCTCCTCAGATGACTTCCCAAAAGTATGTTTTCCACCTCCAAGATGTCTCAAAAATCATTTAAACTGAATGTCCCTCATTTCTACTTCCCGTGTGTCTCTTTTGTCTTCTTGTGACATCCTCTTGTTCTCTATGGATTTTTCCTATGTCCACTCCCTGTCACCTAGTTGATTTTCCATCTCTTGAGCTAGCCTTAAGAACATTTATTCTTGTTCACAATAAGTAGAATTACAGATGGTATACTAGGCACACCTATGATTCTTGATTTTTATAAAGCTGCTGAAACCATACAATGGGGAAAAGAAAGCATTTTTCACAAGTGGTGCTGGCCTAACTGGTTGGCTACAAGAAGAAGAAGGCAAATAGATTTACATTTTTCACCTTACACAAAACTTAAGTTTAAGTGGATCAATTACCTCAACATAAAATCTAATATAATCTACTAAGTCTAATAAATCAGAAATTAGGGAATAGCTGTGAACTCATTGGTAAAGGCGATAACTTCCTGATTAGAATACACATAGCTCAGGCACTAAAATCAATAATTAGTAAATAGGACCTCATGAAAGTGACAGCTTTTGTAAGCCAGAGGACACCCAAAATAGGACAAAACAACAGCCTACAGATTGCTTAAAGAACTTTACCAACTCTACATCTAATAGAGGTTTAATATCTAAAATACATAAAGAACTCAAATTTAGAAACCAACAACATGAAATAACCCAATTATAAAATGGAATATAGAGGTAAGCACAAAATTCTCAGCTGAAGAAACTTGATTGAATAAGAAATACTTGAGGAAATGTTTAGCATACCTATTTTTCAGTGAAATGCAAATTGAAACCTACTTGAGATTCCACCTCACACACATCAGAATGGATAAGATCAATACCTCAAGTGACAACAACTGCTGGCAATGAGTGGAGTAAGGGAAACACTCTTCTATTGCTGTAAAAAATCAATTTGGCAGTTTTTCAGAAAATTGGAAATAATTCTACCTCAATACCCAGTTATTTCATGCCTGTGCATGTACCCAAAAGATGCTTTACTGTCCCATAAAAATACTTACTTAACTATGTTTGTAGCAGCTTTATTCACAATAGTCACAAACTGGAATCAACCCAGATTTCCCTCAACTGAAGAAGGGATAAATAAAATATGGCAGATTTATACAATTGTGTACTACTCAACTATTAAGAAATAAGCCTATCATGAATTTTGCAGGCAAATGCATGAGACTAGAAAATGCAATCTTGAGTGTGGTAACACAGACCAAAATGGACATGCATGATATGCACTCACTCATAAAAGGGTATTAGCCATAAAGTATAGAATAGCAATTCAACTATCCACAGATCCAAAGAATCCAAATAACAAGAAAGTCTCACTGTACAATACTTGAATAGTTTTCAGAAAAGGAGGTATAATTGATATTGTAGGTGGATGGATGGAGGGAACTGAGTGGGAGAAGGAATGAGTAGAGGAATAGAGTGGATAGTCAGGTGCAATAAAAGAAAAGAAATAGGAAAAAGGGGGTATCTCTAGGACTGCTAGAGACTGGAATGGTGGGGAGACCCCAGGGAGTCTAGAGAGAAACTCTGAGACTCACAGCAGTGGTGGATATAGAGCCCAAAGTGGCCACATTCTGTAGTCAGGCAGGACTCTAAGTGGAGGGATAAAGACAGCAAACTACCCACAAAATCTTCCTACCAAAATGTGTCCTGGCACTAAGAGGTTCTGGGCAATGGATGGAAAAGGGACAAGGATAAATCAATGACTGACTTAAATTGAGATCAATACCATGGGCAAGAACAAATCACTGACTCCATTAATAACATTCTGTTATGCTTTCAGACAGAAGCCTAGTATAACTATCCTCTGAGAGGCTCAATCCAGCAGCAGATGGACACAGATGCAGAGATCCACAGCTAAACATAGAAGGAGCTCAGGGAATCTTGTAAAAGAGTTAGAGGAAGGAATATTGGATCAGAAGAGGATATGGTTTTTATAGAAAGAGCTAATTAACTTGGAGCATTAAGAGCTTTCAGAGAGAGCATACACCAGCAAGTTGACAGCACACCTTAAGGTGCTAGAACAAAAAAAAGCAAATTCACCCAA
>NW_022196905.1:132104763-132110418 GCF_008632895.1 Mastomys coucha
AAAAAAAAAAAAAAAACGCAGTCTGCAAATCATGAAGAAATAAGTGAGGTACTTAAGGCACTTAGAGTATGAGACTCAAAGGAACTAGATGTTTACTAAAGTCTCTCTGTCCTCAGATCAATGTTGATGACAGCCTGTAATCTAAGCTTAATTCTATCCTGTGTCCAGTCTACATTGAAGAGAGTCAAAAGCCAGAGATGATTCCCTCAGTGCTTCCAAGGGAAGTCACAGTCAGTCCAAGCAAGGATGTGGAGTTATGCTCACTAAGAAGGATAGTAGTATAAAATAAAGTTTGAAGATACAAAGACTTTCAGAAGCCCAATTGATTACTTAGGGGTGAATTTTCAATAGGCCTTAACAGAACATAAATGTAACTTGATTTTGCTAAATATGCATTATTAAGCAAGCAAAGGTAAAGTATGATAACTTTTAAAATGCAGTGTGTCTCTTTAGCAATTGAAGGGAAACCAGTCCTCACAAAAGTATGTTTAATCATATGAATGCTATTTAGAAAACAAAAATTCTCATTTCTGGTACTTTTTGTCATATATGGATACATCTCAATATCCTAAATAAAAGAGAAGAACTTGGCTTACTTCAGCATTGCAGGGTCTATAAACAGCTGAGGAAAACTGTACTACCTTCTTAAATACTGAGGCCAAATCTAAAAGTCCTATTTACCAAACATGGAACACTGTCTCTTTCTAGAGTACTTCTAATATTTCTCATGAGGTTCTAAAAGCAAAGTGATGGCAGCTGATTCTGAGCTTGTACTGGTTAGTTCAAAATTCCTCAAGTGTTTCCACCAAACTACTGGCCTTTCAACAAGGACCAAAAACAAATCAGTCTTCTGACACCCAAAACAAATACTGCCATTGGCTTTTAGATGATTTTTTGCCTGCTCTCTTTCTATAATAATGGGGGAAACTGCCCCCAGTTGTGTTCTTAACTTTGTTCTAGACAGAAATTATAACAATCCTAACAGTCTGACTTTAGTATATTGTGGATATTATCCCTCTCACATAACACTCTCCTACGATGAATGCTGACTTCAAATCTCTGTCTTGTTTACAGAATCTTTGTCTTCTGCTTAGTTTTATTTTGGCCCCTTAGAAGGACTCTTCTCTGAGTTACCATAACTGCTGCCTTTTTTATATCACCCCTTTGAGCAGTTTTAACATTTAGGATAGATCCATTGCAGAAACAGCTAAAGTTACAGATATCCTCTCAAAGGTGGCTACAGTCATCATTCATCTTGCCATAGCATCACCAGTGGTGGTTCCATGGAAATACAAGAAGATGTGTGAGAAACCTAAAGAAGAGGGAAGGCTACATACAGGAATGTAAGGAAAATTGCCGTAAAACCATTTCTTAAAATTTAACAGCTGATGATGAGAAATTAGCTTAGGAAGGTAGCTCAGGTATTTGTGGTGGCCATGCAAACCAGAGGGTTTGAATTCCATATAAAATACCTTTGAAGAAAACCTAAGATGCTGATTGAAAATTTCTATGTGAGTTATGTGATTATATGTGGATCCATTGAGCATGCTGACTAATGAGTGACTCTGTCTCTATATATTATTATCTATAACTTTTGATATATCTATCCCTTTAATTTACCTTGGTCTGCAACATCATGTAAACAAAGGATTATATAAAAACTTCTGAATACATGCATATTCACATACACACACACACACACACACACACACACACACACACACACACACATGAATAAAAGTTCCTGCCATATCAGGAACTTCTCGGCAGTCAGGTGCTTCATCTACTTTCCTCTGAAACTGGCATGAGAGTGCTCTAAACCACAATTTCAGACAGTGTTCTCTTCTTTTGTATAAATTAAGGTTTACAAAATTTTTACAGTAGGAACAATTTGTTTAAGTCAGGATAGGAATAAAAATGTTATGTAATACCACAATGTTTAGGATACTTGAGAACTACTATCATTATTAAATATTTGAATACAGTCCAGGCCAAAAAGAATGAAAAAGAAGAGACCATAGACTCTGAAGCACATATATCCCTAGAGAAGCCACTGGAAAACTATTGAGAAACAATATGACATCTCCTATTTGATGCCAGGAGGCCTATGTGCTGTTTTCAATATCTTTATTTATTGATATACTATGACCCAGGATGATCTCAAATTCATTGTGTCCTACCTGAAGATATTTGTAAATATTTTTCTTTCTGTTCTAAAACTCCTGGGTCCTGAGGTTATAAGCATGGGCACTAAGTCTAATTCATACAGTACTTGTGTATCAGGCTAGGTCTTTGCACACATTAAATAAAAACTCCACAAATTATCACCCCTATGAATGTCTTTTTAAATTAAGTAAGAGTACAAAGTAAAAGAGGAAAGTATCCACGTTGAAGCAGTGCACCTGATAAAAGCAACACTGCAAGATAGACAATGATAAATCCTTATATTGAACACAACAATAAAAATTATAGCATACATTTAAATAGAAAAATTAATAGGCCCCTAGAGCCGATCCTCTGCCACAGGGCTCCATATCCAAATAGCTCCTGGAGAAAGCTAGCCTCCCAGGAGTACAGAAAGGACTGTGAGCGCAGGTAGGACCACCCCTGCTGCTCAGAGGAACCTGTATAGAATCCTCAGGACTGAGGGAAAGCCTGGGATGGGAGTTTTCTGGTTTCTGTCTGTGCCAAGAGCTGATCCTGTGCCACAGAGCTACATACACAAATACTGCCAAGAAAGAGCTGGTCTTCCAGGAGTGCCTACACACCTGTGAGCACAGGTAAGACTACCACTTCTCTTCAAATTTCTGGCCCAAGAGGGACCCTCTCAAAGCCATCAAGACACAGGAACCAAGGATTAGCTGGGGACAGGATCCTTCTGGTATCTGTATGCACCTCAGAGCTGACCCTGTACCACAGCTCTCCATACCTAAATTCCTCCCAGAGAAAACTGGTCTCCTAGGAGTACTGACACAGAGGCTTGCAGCATGGACAAGTCACAGAGACAGCAAGACCAGATAACACCAGAGATAACCAGATGATGAAAGGCAAGCACAAGAACATAAGCAACAGAACTTGGTATCATCAGAATCCAATTCTCTGACCACACAAGCCCTGAATATCCCAACATACCAGAAAAGCAAGACTCTAATTTAAAATCACATCTCATGATGATGATAGAGGACTTTAAGAAGGACATAAACTACTCCCTTAGAGAAATACAAGAGAACACAGGTAAAAAGAACCCCTTAAAGAGGAAACACAAAAATCCCTTAAAGAATTACAGGAAAACACAACCAAACAGGTGAATGAATTGAACAAAACAATCCAGAATCTAAGAATGGAAATAGAAACAATAAAGAAATCACAAAGGGAGAAAACACTGGAGATAGAAAACCTAGGAAACAGATCAGGAGTCATAAATGCAAGCATCACCGACAGAAGACAAGAGATAGAAGAGAGAATCTCAGAGTCAGAAGATACTATAGAAAACATTGACACAACAGTCAAAGAAAATGCAAAAAGGTCCTAACCCAAAACATCCAGGAAACCCAGGACACAATGAGAAGACCAAACCTAAGGATAATAGGTATAGACGAGAACAAAGATCCCCAACTTAAAGGGCCAGTTAATATCTTCAACAAAATTATAGAAGAAAACTTTCCTAACCTAAAAAAAGAGATGCCCATGAACATACAAGAAGCCTATAGAACTCCAAATAGAAATGGACCAGAAAATAAATTCCTCTGGTCACATAATAATCAAAACATAAATGCATTAAAGAAACAAAGAATATTAAAAGCAGTAAGGGAAAAAGGTCAAGTAACATATAAAGTCAGATCTATCAGAATTACACCAGAATTCTCACCAGAGACTGTGAAAGCTAGAAGATCCTGGGCAGATGTCATACAGACCCTAAGAGAACAGAAATACCAGCCCAGACTACTATACCCAGCAAAACTCTCAATTGCCATAGATGGAGAAACCAAGATGTTCCATGACAAAACCAAATTTATATAATATCTTTCCGCAAATCCAGCACCTAAGTGTCAAAGACAAACATTACTTCAGAATAATGGTCTGGAAAACAATTTTCCAAGCAAATGGTCCCAAGAAACAAGTTGGAGTAGCCGGAAAAAATCTATCAAGGTGAACTCTCAATTCTGAATATCTATGCTCCAAATGCAAGGGCACCCACATTCATAAAAGAAACTTTACTAAAGCTAAAAGCACACATTGCACATCACACAATAATTGTGGGGAACTTTAACACCCCACTCTCATCAATGGACAGATCAGGAAAACACCAACTAAACAAAGACACAGTGAAACTAACAGAAGTTATGGACCAAATGGATTTAACTGAGTTAGGAATAAGCTACTTAAGGCAAAAAGCACCTGTGTCTATTTCTTCCCTAAATAATAACAAACCAAAAGAAAAGCTTGTTCAAGGAGCTATTTTTCTTGAATTATATGAGGCTACATTGCTAAAATGGTATTTATAAGCTCTTACATTCCTACAAACCAGTTGCATTAATTACTTTCAATTATTTGTCTTGTTGCTGCAATACAATTTTGACCAAAAAATATTTCACAAACACATGAAAACAGGTTGGAGTTTTAAAAACAAGGGCCTATTAGTCAGTTTTGTGTTCTTGTGATAAACACCATGGTTAAGTATAATTATAGAAGAGTTTATTTGGGTTTCTGGCACCAGGTGGACTAGAGTGCATGTGGTAGGGAAGCAGGGCAGCAAGCTATAGGACCAAGCATGAAGCATAATGAGGGAAATGACAATGATATGAAGCTTATTCTCTCAAAAAGTTCACCTGTAGTGACATACTTCCTCCAGCAAGGCTGCAACACCTACACATCCTCAAAGAGCACCACCAACTGGCAACCACATATTCAAAAGCCCATGACCATGGGGGACAGTCTTCATTCAAACCATTACAGCCTGAGATGAGGACTCTGGTGAGACCATGGGGAACAGTCTTCATTCAAACCATTACAGCCTGAGATGAGGACTCTGGTGGAGACTGAAGATGGGCTCTTGAGAGGACTCTCAGATGCATATGTGTGAGAAAAACAAGTCAGGGAAGGAAAGAAAAGCTGATGAAAATGTGAAGTCCTACCCCTTATAAACTACATGGAGCTAGCAACAGCTCAGAGAAAGATGTTTTCTTCAATGGTGTAACCCACTGGTAGGTATCCCATGTTGCTGTGAATGACCCATTACCCAAACTACCTATAAACAACATTAATTAAATTCACAAACACAACAAGACATAGGGGCTGGCTAAGAGGGAGGGTAATGGAAGTAAATGCAATCAATATATATTAAACATACACATAAGGTGACATAATGAAATTCATTTATGTATAATTAATATATGCTAATAAATACATAAATAAAATAACTGAATGACAAAATAATTAAACAACAAAAATAATAGGTTCTGGTTGAGTTTGTCAACCCACCCTGTTGTATATCTACTTCTTTCTAAAAGTGAGAATACCATCTAGGGAGAAACTCATTAAGATTTGGAAGTAGCCAGGCGGTGGTGGTGCACGCCTTTAATCCCAGCCCTTGGTAGGCAGAGGCAGGCGGATTTCTGAGTTCGAGGCCAGCCTGGTCTACAGAGTGAGTTCCAG
>NW_022196905.1:132110462-132117061 GCF_008632895.1 Mastomys coucha
AAAGAAAGAAAGAAAGAAAGAAAGAAAGAAAGAAAGAAAGAAAGAAAGAAAGAAAAGAAAAGAAAAGATTTGGAACTAACCATGAGAATATGGTCCACAGAATCAACTAAGTAGGGCACATAGGGGCTCCTAAGGAGTAAATTGACAATCAGAGAGTCTGCATGGGACTGCACTAGGTACTCTGCCTAAATGTTGTTGTTGTTCAGCCTGATGTTTTTGCAGGACTGCTAATAGTGGGAGTAGGGGTGTCTTTGACTCTTTTGCCTGCTCTTTATACTCTTTTCCTCCTTCTGGGCTGTCTCAACCAGCCTTGATATAAGGTTTTGTGCCTAGTCTTTTGTAACTTGTTATGCTGTATTTAGTTGATATAACTAGGATGTCTGCTCTTTTCTAAAGGGAAGCAGAAGAGGAATGGATAAAAGAAGTAGGGAGGGGTAACAGGGAAGAGAGGACAAAGGGAAACTGGACAGGATGTAATGTAAGAGAGAAATATAAAATTCAGAAGTAAATAAATCTTAACCAGACTCAGGATATATACCAAGTTCACAAGTCTCAGGAAGTTCCTGAAAATTACAAGAGTCATAAACTCCCAACTCCCAGGTTTCATAAAACAGTAACAATTTCAGGGAACTTCAGGTTGGATCACTCATACATATGTAAACAACCCTTCACCCATGATTCTGTAAGTACCCCTTGAAAAGCACTGGTTCACTAAGCTAGACTTGAGTAGAATCATTGCTTTGGTGTCTCATTAGTGCCATAACTGAAATAAATAGTTGTTCTTTCAGAAATCTCTAGGAAAAGTCAATACCACCATGTTTATTTACTTCTCAGCTTAGTACTTCATTGTAGTGTGCTGCAAATAAAAAGGTTTGGTAAAAATTTAGTCATTAGCATGAGTATAAAAACGCTCATTTTGCCGGGCGGTGGTGGCGCACGCCTTTAATCCCAGCACTTGGGAGGCAGAGGCAGGTGGATTTCTGAGTTCGAGGCCAGCCTGGTCTACAGAGTGAGTTCCAGGACAGCCAGGGCTATACAGAGAAACCCTGTCTCAAAAAAAACAAGAAAAAAAAAACGCTCATTTTCAGAAATAATTGTTGATAAAACCAGTAATTGGTGTTTATTTTCTCATCAGAAATAAGGGTATTTGATGGTAACAATGAAGTGAACATAGGCAGTCCCAGAAGAACCAGGGAATTGAATATCTTGAATTAGCTTGGATTTGTATCATTACATCCTTATGTTCCTCAGAAGATAACCTGCACAGAGACTGAAGAACACCCAGAATACTGCAGGAGTGCACAAAATTTTACTGCAATCTTTATCTCTGGATTCACTCACAATATGAATTGGTTTCTGGTCCACAGGATACAACATCATAACAGACCATTATACATCAAGCTCCACTTATGGTCTCATCTCTGGATACAACTTTTAGAAGGAGTGGTCTTTCTGGTTGAAGAAGTCCTTGTTTGCTTAATTTTAAAGGGATCTGCAGCAATTAAGCAAGTACAAGAAGCAATCAATAAAGTGACAACAACCACAAATGCAAAGAAGAGACACACAAATGCCGAAAGTGCTTTACAAGTGCACAAAACTTTTACTGTCAGAGTCCTTCCTTAGGTGCTATCTACCCTTTAGCAAACAGGGTTTCTCACTGGCCTGGAACTATACTAGGCTGACTGCTTAGTGAGCCCCAGGAATCTGCTGATCTCTGCCTTTTCAGTGCTGGGAGCTGGGAATACGAGTGCATGCCAACACATCTAGTTGGTATTAAGTAGGTTGGTTAATTGGTTGGTAGTTGGGTTTTATTGGTTGGTAGGTGGGTTGGATTGGTTGGTTTGCTGCTTGCTTGCTTGCTTGCTTGCTTGCTTGCTTGCTTGCTTGCTTGCTTGCTTGCTTGCTTGCTTGCTTGCTTTGGTTTGCATGGGTTATGGTGAATAAACTCAAGTCCATGTGCTTTCAAGGCAAGAACCTTACTGACTGACCTGTCCCCTAAAGCCCCTTAGTTTGGACAATTTTTTCCATTGATTTATTTATTCGTTCACTTTTCCATCCCAATAGCAGCCTACCCCTTCCAGTCTTCACCTCACAGAGTCCTTCCTCCCATCTCCTCTCCTCTTCTTCTCTGAGAGGGTGGGGGGCCCCCTGGGTACCAGTTTAGACAATTTTTATACTTAGGTCTTTTTAAAGCAAAATGTACAACTCTAAAACTGAAATACTTAAACTCTCCAATAGATGTTGCAAAACGTTCTTTAAATCAAAATGCTTTTCTGCAAATCAATACCCCAGTTTAAAAAGCAAAATTCCCATAAAAACATAATTTAATGAAAATTCGCACTGACCTGAGTTTCCTTGCAAGGTTGGAAGGAGAAGTTCTGCAGGACTCTGACAAGAGCAAGTTTCATGCTTACGAGAGCAAACCTCATGCCAATGCAGTTCCTGGGTCCGTTCCCAAAGGGCAGGTACGCATAAGGATTGATGCTGTCCTGATTCTTCTTGCTGAACCTGATCCCACGGGAGTAGATGAAGGCAAGTTAATGAAGCACAGTCTCCACAACACCCACTTGCTTGATATCTCTTAGACACCCACAAGCAGTAATAGATGGGACGTTTGCATGGACTGGGTGTGAAAATTCTGGTATGGTTTTTACAGTTTCTTGCTTGTATACAATGCATTGTGGTCATTTTCTCCTCCCATATTAACTTCTCATATGCCCTCACCAACATTCTCTTCTCCCCAACTTGTCCCTCACCCATTTTCATGTCTATTTTGTATGAGTCTTTCACAGGTGGTCACAGATTTTGTGTGTTCATGATGGTGACAGCCATGTTCTAACTAAAAGACACTATTAGCACACCTCCCCAATTCTTTAGCTCCAACAGTTTTTTCATCCTTTCATTCATGATGTTCCCTGAGCATCAGAGTGGGTGATATGCCATAGGAATTATACATTACAAGTCTTCCTCTTGTTTTACCATGGAGGAGCTTTTTAGTCATGTTGAGATAAGTTCAAAAGATGAGTACTGTTCAAAAGTACATACATCTTTAAAACCCGATCATTGCATGTAGTGTGATATGTCTATTCTGTGAGAAATAAGAAATGAGGCCAAATGAGGAAAAGTATGTGATTGGTTGAACTAACACTCACTGAAGTCAGAGGTTAAAGTCAAAGAGGATTTGGTGGCCATACTGAAATTGTTTTCCTTTCTCTGCTCTCTGTTATCCTCTTTTCTCTTCTCTGTTATTCTGCTTTCTACTTTCTTCCTCTTATTTCTTTCCATTGGTGCTTACCTTCCCTTTCTCCCCTCTTCTCTCCATCTCTCATTCCGTTCCTTCCAACTTCCCTTCATCCACCCTTTTCTTTCCTCCCTCTCTTCCTTCTTTCTATCTTCCTCGTCCTTTTCTTTTCTTCCTTCTCTCCCTTCTTTGATTCTTGCTTTTCAGTTCCTTCTTAACTGGATAATTTAAGTCAGGTAATTTAAAAAGATATACAATGCTACTCTAATATAATATAATCATTAATTTATCTCTCTGTGTGTTCCTTTGGATACAAAAATATGAGTGGACAGAAATTTTTTATTCAAATTAGATACATGCAAATGATACTTAAGAGAAAAACACTGCTTTATGGAAAAGTGGCAATTGCAATGTGACGGTGTAATTTTTTTCTTTTTCTTTTCCTTTTTTTTTTTTCTTTTTTAAAAATTTTTTTCTTTAATTTTTTTTACAGTCCAAATTTTATCCCCCTCCTGGTCTACCCTCTCACTGTTCCACATCTCATACCTCCTCCCCCCATCTCCAGGAGGATGTCCCCACCCCACCAGACCTCTCCAGTCCCTGGAGCCTCCAGTCTCTGAGAGTTAGGTGCATCTTCTCTGACTGAGTCCTCGAAAATTCTGATGTGTATTAGAGTACTGTAGTTTCAAAATTTTAATGAGGGTTGTAGATATATATGAATAAACACAATGTATGGGTGAATGGTTGCTGGTCACATAGAATTTCCTTAAAAGTGTTCTGGGTACTGATTTGTTATTTTGTCAAACATCCTCTGTTGTAGGAATTTATCAACATAATGATTTATCAGTGTTTGGAGTAGTCCCTCGTGTACAGTAAACACTTATTATGTTGTTTCATTATTAAATGAATACAACAGAAATACAGTCAATCATGTGTGTCACAAAAAACATAGGAAGTGGGATTGCTGGAATTGGAGGAGACACACAAAAGCCATCTGGTCTAGAAGACAGAAGAACCAATAAGCTCTGGTTAACTTCTTCAGTTAAGTACTATATATACAGGGTTAATGGTGTCCAAATTGCACACATCATGGCCAACAACATAAGGTACCAGAAATCAGGAGGTGCATAGTTAGACATAGTGACTGCCTAGATCCTGGGACTTGGCTTGTCAGCCTCTGCCCTAAAAATGCCATTCTTTATTTTGTTTGCCAGTAAGACAATTAGAATGTAAAACTGTGACTGAACCTTGATCTTGGCTCCAGTTTTCCAGAAGAGCCCGCTTGAACTATCTCCAAAGAAGGATGTCTCAGATTTCTAGACAGCAAGAGACATGGCTTTGGAAAAGTCAGATAGGGTAAGATAGCCTATCCAGGACAACAGCAGAGGCAGGAGTGCAAGGACCCATGGTCAGCCTCCTCTGTCCTCAAAAGGACTACTCAGACCAGGCCCTTAGGTGAAGCCATTACAGCCACACTGGAGGACCCAGGAAGCAGTCTAGTCAAAAGAAAATGTAAATGTTCTCTAAAGGTAATAGGAGCAGCTGAAAGAAAATCAAGGAAAATCTAGGAATGAAAAGCCTAATGCATAAAAAAAGATAGTGCTGAGAAGTCTGTGATAGATGCTACTCTTGTCTTGAAAGTTTGAATAGATAGACGGGTGGATAGGTAGATGATAACCAGAAACACAGACAGACTGTTATTGCTATTTATGTGCCTTCAACACCAGGATACAACACATAAAAACTGGACTTGTCTGGGTCTGGGTAGTTTCTCTTTCCCACATCCTTGTACCTTTCAGGGCGAAATTCCTCAGGTTCTGGCCAGTACTTCGGGTCTTTGTGAAGAGCAAAGGTTGGTATCATCACCACAGTCCCTTTGGGAATGAACACTCCATTGATTTCAACATCTGTCTTACAGACCCTCTCAAGTCTTCCAGCAATTGGATATAATCTGAGCGTTTCATTCACCACCATGTCTAAATACTCCATCTGTAGCAGGGTATCATAGGTGGCAGGTGCCTGTAAAGAGAGACAGAGATTTTCATAAATTAAGTAAACTAACTTTCATCTGTGGAGAACTAAGTTATTGCACTACCCGAGAAAAACTCACATTGATGAAGGACCTTAGCATTTACAAAGTATTTTAATAACTGGCATACTTCAACGTGCTCAATGCATTTTTAATAAATGTAAGATAATTATGAAATACTAAAAGACTTTGTGAAAATCCCAAACCTAGGATCTAAAATCATTAGCCTTATCATATCTTACATTTTCTTAATTTGAGGAACCATAACTAACATATCATGATAATTAGAGTCACAAAAATTTAATGCACATGTTTACAGTTCTACAGAGAAGCCACACACGTGTACTTGAAAGTATTATATACAATGTATGAAAAGAACAAATCCCAATTGTATTTATTTGAAATTACTCTATATGGACATTCTTTTGATTATATATGAAGTTTGAAAGCATTGATAGGATAAAATTTTAAATGATCTGAGGAGATAATAGTCTCTTCTGTATTAAAGGTGATAAAAGACAGCTATAAGTCATTGCTACCACAGTGCTCAATTTCAACCTTGGAAAAAGTCACAATGAGAACAGGATCCACACACTCAGCCCCACCCTTCGTCACTGGTTCAGCCTGCTAGTTGTTCATTCGGGGCTTGTCTATGAGCTCTGAAGAAAGTGATAAGCCAGGTAGTCTAAACCAGATAACCTCACAGCCTACAGTTTGGGCAGAATTATAAAGACCAATGTCTAGAACTTGTGACTATTACTATATTAGATTTTTGGAGTCTATAATATAGTATGACTCAGGGGTCACCTATGAGTTGAAAGAGATGTGTAGGGCAGCAGTAAATCAATCTGCCTAGTCTAGCCCAGCTCAGCCAAGGCCAGTCAAACTCAGGCAACAGCACAGAGCTGACTATGCAGACACTTGACTAACCAATGCTCACACTTCCATATTACTGTGATTTTTGTGTATGTTTCTTGGTAGTTTTCATGACAGACAATCTATCCCAACAATTGTCTCCAATATTTTCATTAAAAGCATCATCAAATGTCTGCTTCTCATGTTTTTCTCATTTCAGAAACCTTCTTAAATAAAGATGGTGAAGGACTCAATTCTTAAAATTTTTTGGAAGGGGTAAATTTCATATCTAAATTTTATTTTTAAAAAAAACTTATTGCATTATGATGAGAAAAGTTACATGATTTCAATTTCTCTGAATTTGTTAAGATTTAAAAACATATTTTAATTAAATAGAATTGAATGCCATTCTTGTTTCCCTTTTGTACCACTGCTCCTCCCAGAGACCCCCCTTCAATACCTACAATATCTTTT
>NW_022196905.1:132121064-132140448 GCF_008632895.1 Mastomys coucha
CAGACCAGAAGGAACCTGAGTCACTGGGCTGGCAGAGTTCCTATGTGCCTGGTCCGGCTAGTCCCAGTTACTCCCAGTGTTGGGACAGATGTTGGTTCCTGCTCACCTCTGATCCAGGGTGTATCAGAGTGCCTGATAGTGGAGCTTCCTCTGGGTGTTGTAGGACTGGCTGCAGAGCTTGCGTCCAAGGTCTGCTCTGGACCCCAGCCCAGACAGACCGGAAGGAACCCAAGTCACTGGGCTGGCAGAGTTCCTGTGTGCCTCGTCCCGCTGGTCCCATTTACTCCCAATGTTCAATTCTTAAAATTTTATTGAAAATGTCCCCGCATGGGTTAAGTAACCATTCATGCCAATGCTTCTCCACTTCCCTTCCCTCCCTCCCTATGTCCCATCCCCTCACCTTATTGGGCAGAGCTGCATCGATTTCATCCTGTAGTTTCTTCTGTATATCAGGGTGAATGGCCAGCAAATACAAAGCAAAGGACAGAGCACTGCTAGTGGTCTCATAGCCAGCAAAAATAAAGATAACTGACTGAGCCACAATCTCCACATCTGATAATGCTAATGAGAAAGAGAACTCATTTTATTTTATTATATTTCTTGTCTGTGTGTGTGTGTATGTGTGTGTGTGTGTGTGTGTGTGTGTGTGTGTGTAAGAGAGAGAGAGAGAGAGAGAGAGAGAGAGAGAGAGAGAGAGAGAAAGAAAGAGAAAGAGAAAGAGAAAGAGAGAGAATACTATAGCATTCTTGTGGGGATCAGAAGACAACTTGCAGGAGTGAATTCTCTCCTTGGGACGTTTGGGTCCTGGAATTTGAACTCAGGTCTTTGGCTTGGCAGCAAATGCCTTTATCATAGGAATCTAGCTTACGAATATCACTGGCCCACTAGATACATTTTAGATAAAGGAGATCAGTATTTCAAAAAAATCATTATTTGGATTAAAAACAACCCAACTAATATCCCAAATCCCTAAAACAATCATGAAAAACAATTCAGAGTCACACTGCGGGGGGCTTGATTCTCACACTGGTCTGATTGAAGTGGGAAAGCCATTTCTGTAGGGCTTCCCTAAGGTCTACACTCCTCTTAACCATCTCTGCATTCTGACATCCTCAATATCTCCCCAGCTGAGAAATCTCAATGGGAAGCATTTCTGTGTAATATACACAGTTTCTTCAGTATGCCTCACAGATAACTAGAAATATACCTTGTTTTGGTCAATTTTAACATTGCCCCTCTGTAAGAATTGAAGTCATAACTGCTCAATTACTAACAAGCTGGTAGAGCACCTTTTAACTTTCAGTCTGCACCATTTTAAGTTTTTTGTTATGTTTTATTTTATTTTTATATGTGCCATGCATATGTGCACTCCTAAACATAGTGTATATGTGTAGGGCCCAAACATGGGTATGCAGGTGCATGTAGACTGGTGCCTTCCATCATCATTACTTTTGGATAGGGTTTCTTACTGAACTAAAATCTCATCATTTCAGCTAGTTTGGTTGTCCACTGAGCTCTAGGTCCTTCTGACTCCATTCACCAATTTTGTGGCTACACAGGCACATGTAGCTATGACCTCAAGATAAGTTTTAGGCAGAATAATTTAATTTTTCTTAAGGGAAAATACTATCATCTATTTTACTTAGATGAAGAAGCTTTCCCAAGGTGAGGGAAATGGTTCAGTGAGTAAAAGGATTTGTTTTATAAACATGGGGACTTAAGTTTGAATTCACACCCCCACATAAAAACCGTGAAATGTTTTGAATGATTATGTGATAGAAAAACTTGAGTGTAGAGAACATGAGCATATCCATGAACTATACCCGTCTTTAAAAACTTATGACAAGAGGACTCAAAATATGGTTTATAGACCAGTAGCAACAACTGGAAGGTTCTTGTGATGTCAAAACTACCCCATATCTTCCCGGTCTGAAATTTCAAAAGCTGTGGTATTTATATGCATAATCTATTGGACAAGCAAGAAATGCGAGTCTTTAAAATTTGCAATTCAGAAATTAGGGAAACTACAAAGGAAAAGAAATAGCCATGAAGTATTGAGTGATGGAGTAGTGGCTCAGCCTATTAAAAGAGTAGGCTGTTCTTGCAAAGAGCCTGAGTTCAGTTGTGGGCAGCTCAAACTGCTTGTAACCCCAGCTCCATGGGATCTGATACCCTCCTCTCACCCTCCAGGCACCTAAACCCATACATTCTCACAGACATACAGACATACACTGATATAAATTATAAAATAATTCTTGCATTTAAAGGGTAATGACTAACAAATATTTTAATAAATTTATTCTCATTAGAGAATTTTTGATGAAATCTCAAATGGAAGAAACCTCACCACCAACTAAAGTGCATCTGTGGAGTGCTGTGCCCCGACACTGTGAACTGCAACCCTGTTCCACAAAACCCACGCTTTTGACTAAGGCTGAACTTATACCAAGTATAACTGTCTTTATGTGGTTGCTCCTTATTTACAAGGGGCATGGCTCTTCTTTACAAAGCAGGAATTACAACAAAAATTACATGCATATTAACTTCTTATGAAGTATAAACTACGCAGTCAAGTATAAACTTGCCCACAATCATATGCTATGAATCACATGCAATGAAACTACACATAATGACACTCATTGTCCATGTTCTTTAGAATGGAGACTCCCTCAGCACATTAACCTGTGTTTCAGACAGTATTCTAGTTACTTTATAGCCCCTCTTACTCCCTTACAATTCACTCAATAAACTAGTCTTCTTGCTTGGTCTAAATTGTAAATTCATTCACTCCCAATTCTTTCCTCACTACCACTGTCAAAGAGAGACAGACAGACAGACAGACAGGCAGACAGAGACACACAGAGAGAATGAATATGGGAGATTATATCATAGAATGTAGATACAGAAATGTTTTTTTCAATCCTATAGCCCACTTAAATGTTAGATAGGCACAGAGGCCTTGCATGTAATTGCAGCCTCAGAAGGCAGAGATATAGAATTATAAGAGCAAGCTAGCTAGTGAGACTAGCCAAATCTGTTAGTTCTTGAGTTTTGTTGAGAGACCCTTATTCCGGGATTAAGATAGAAGAGCAATAGAGCATGATTCCTGATATCAACCATAGGCCTCCATAAACATGCACACATCTGTGGGTCTATACACCAGCAAACATGTATACACCATTTATATCTCACACATACACACAACATACTCTACCTCTCATGGTGCCATTCTGAGCCACTGCACTTGCCCTTAGCATGGGTTGTAAGAACTGAAACACAGATTCTCACATTGACAAGGAAAGCACGTTACCCTCTGAACCATCTCTCCCCCACCCAAAGCTCTTCATTGAACACCTTAATTAACTGTAGCACTGGGATAAAGCCTGATTTATCAAAAAAACAAACAAGAAATATTTTTCTATGTTCTATGGATTCATACTTCATTTTCATAATTTTGTCAATGGAAAGAGTTCTAGGTTCCCAGGAGAATAATTACATCTAGATCCCATGTCCCATATTGGTAGTTGAAATTACATTTCACACTGAAATTGAAAACTTTGAGCCTGATATCAGGCCTGTATGGAAAAATTTAGCAGAAACCTGAAATATCTTGCAACAGAACGAAGGAAGATGGTTTATAAAGATGTGGAAATGTCATAGAACACTTTGTGTGTTGCTCTGGTGTGGTATATCAATACACATTTGCCAAATCCACAAAATGGACAAGGTCAAGAACAAACCCTAACTATAACTATGATCTTTTAATGATAATATGACAATGTAAGTTCAGTGCTCATAACAAGCATACAGCATTCATAAATGCTAATAAATAAATAAATGCTAATTCATAAATAGGAGAGTGTCAAAAATCAGTAGCCCTCCTTTATACAAACAATAAATGGTCTGAGAAAGAAAATAGGAAACAATACCCTTTGCAAAAGCCACAAATAATATAAAATATCTTGGTGTAACTCTAACCAAGAAGTGAAATACCTGTATGATAAGAACTTAAAGTCTCTGAAGAAAGAAATTGAAGAAGGTATCAGAAGATGAAAAAATGTCCCATGTTCATGGATCAATAGGATTAACATAGTGAAAATGTTTATCTTACCAAAAGCAATCTGGACATTCAATGCAATTCCCACCAAAATTTCAACATTTCTTTACAGACCTTAAAAGAAGAATTATCAATTTCATATAATAAAAACAAAAAACAAGGATAGCTAAAACAATCTTGTACAATAAAGACTTCTAGGAGTATCACCATTCCTGTCTTCAAGCTATACTACAAAGCAATAGTAATAAAAACTGTATGGTATTGGTACAGAAACAGACAGATTGATCAATGGAATATAACTGAAGACCCAGAAATAAACCCACACACCTACAGATACTTATTTTTGACAAAGAAAGCAAAACCATACAATGGAGAAAGGAAAGCATCTTCAACAAATGGTGCTGGTGTAGCTGGACGTCTGTGTGTGGAAGAATACAAAGTGACCCATACTTATCACCCTGCACAAAACTCAAGTCCAAATGCATCAAAGACTTCAATGTAAAACCAGATACTCTAACTCTAATAAAACAGAAAGTGAAAAATAAATAGCCTTGAATGCATTGGTCCTGAAAAAACACCAGTTGTTCAGGCAATAAGATCAATAATAAATAAATGGAACCTCATGAAACTAAAAAGCTTCTCTAAGTCAGAGGAAACTGTCAATAGGACAAAATGGCAGCCTACAGATTGAGAAAAGATTTTCACTAACCCTACATTTGACAGAGGGCTAATATCCAAAATATATAAAGAACTCAAGAAGTTAGACACCAACAATTCAAATAACCCAATTTTTAAAATGAGGTACAGAACCAAACAGAATTCTCAACAGAGGAATCTCTAATGGCAAAAAAAAAAACACTTTTAAAGAAATGTTCAACATCCTTAGATATGTCCTCAGGAAATGGAAATCAAAATGACCCTGAGATTCCACCTTACAGCAATCAGAATGACTAAGATCAAAATCTGAAGCAAGGGAAGCATTTCTCCATTGCTGGTGGGGGTGTAAACATGCACAATCACTCTGAAAATCAATCTGGTGGTTTTTGAGAAATTTGAAAATAAGTCTACCTCAAGACCAAGCTATACCACTCCTGAGCATATACCCAAAGGATACTCCACCATCCACAAGAACACTTGCTCAACAATGTTCATAGCAGCTTTATTCGTAATAGCCAGAAACTGGAAACAGCCTAGATATCCCTCAACTAAAGAACGGATAAAGCAAATGTGGTACATCTACACACTGGAATATTACTCAGCTATTAAAAACAATGATATCATTAATTTTGTAGGCAAATGGATGGAACTAGAAAATATCATCCTGAGTAAGGTAACCCAGACCAAAAAGGGCATGCATAGTATGTAGACACTTATAAGTGGATGTTATCCATAAAGTACAAGATAGCCAAGGTACAATCCACAGACCCAAAGAAGCCAAGTAACAAGGAGTGCCCAAGCGAGGCTGGTTGAATTTTTCTCAGAAGGGGAAATAAAATAAATATAAGAGGTAGATTGAGGGAGGGAACTGGGTGGGCGAAGGGATCGGGGGGAGGCAGGGCAGATAGGGGGATCACATTTTGGGAGAGCAGAAGAGAGAATGGAAATTGGTGGGGGTGAGGCATTTCTAGGACATTCCAGAGACCCAAGATTGGGATGGGAGGAGGCCCCTGGGTGTCTATGAAGGTAAGCCTAGCTGAAACTCCGAGAAGTTGGGTGCATGGATCCTAAAGATGCCATTTCCTGTAGCCAGGCAGGACTCCCAGAAGAGAGATAAGGACAACAACCCACCCACAAAAACTTCTACCAAAAATATGTCCTGCCTTCAAGATGTGCAGAGTCAAAGACAGAGAAAAGAGGGAGGAAATGTCCAACCAATGACTGGCTCAACTTGAAAGCCATCCCATGGGCAAGAACCAATCCCTGACACTATTAATGATACTGTTATGCTTACAGGCAGAATCCTAGCATTAACTGTCCTTTGAGAGGTCCACTCAACCCAGAGACTGAACCACCAACCCAAGAGCAAGCATGGGCTGGACCGCTGCAAATATGTAGCAGATATGAAGCTTGGTCTTCATGTGAGTCCCCCAACAACTAAAGCAGAGGCTATTCCTAAGTCTGCCTATAGATCCCATTCCCCTAACTGAACTGTCTTATATGGCCTCAGTGAGAGAGGATGCACCTACTCCTGTACTGACTTGATGTGCCAAGGTGAGGTGATGGAAGGGTGTGTTCTCCCTTCTCAAAAGAGAAAGAGGAGGAATTGGAGGAGGAGCTGTGAGAGTAGGGAACTAGTAGGAGAGGAGAGTTGATATTGGGATGTAAAGTTAATTAGTTAATAAAAAGGGAGTATGATGGTCCAGCAAGATGGCTCAGCAGAGAAAGAGCCAAACCCAATGAACTGACTTCCATTCCATGAACCTGTAAGAGTGGAAGGAGAGGACAATCTCGTGCAAGTTGTCCTCTAAACTTCACACTCACACCATTGCATGTGCATACCCACATACAAACACAAATAGAATAAGTGAATTTCTAAGATGTATTCTAAAAAGAATATGAGGTGATGCACTTAAGGGGGTGGGAATATATAAAATCCTGTATACATTTAGCTGAAATTGACTGTATAACTTCTCTAAACCTTGTTAACTACTTTTTTAAATGAAACCAAGAAAGTGAGCAGCTTGTCCCTCTCTTACATGGAACATAATTCATAGCTGCATGGGACATGGTGGAATTAGAAAGCCATCTTTCTTCAACTATCACAGCAATGGTTTCCTCAAAAGCCATCCTTGATGGGAAATGAGTAGGTGAAAAATTGTGAATAGTTGTATACGTACTTAGTACCAAATCTTTCTCCACACATTCCTTATCAACTAGACACAAAACCAAAGCTTGACTGTAAATCAAGTGCTGGGTAGACTAGCACCCTGTATTTCCAGTGACCATCTCTACTGTGGGGCTATGCCTGCTCACCGGATGTCTAGATGAAAACCTCCAGGGACAGCTTCTGACTCAGTGAGTCTAGATGAGGCTAAGATGGTATTTGTTCTGTGGTACAAGATCCAGAGACCACCGATGACCTCCAGGCCTGAAGCACATGCTCTGACTGCCCTTCAGGCTTTGAACAAAGTAATAATCCTGTGTTTCTGTAAAGTTCTTCTGGCTGCTGTATATGTTGTCTACATCCATGGGTTGGGTTGGGTTGGGTTGGGTTTGGAAAAGTTGTAATTGTTTGTTTTCAATTTGGAGATATATTAATATGCTCGAAAAGCCTCCTGCATATTTCTAGAACAAACTCCCAACTCCGAGGTGCCCCGTCATTAAACATGAAACATCCTTGCTTACCTTTATGAGATTCTTTGATTTTGTAATTCTGGGAGTTTATCATCAGCTGAAGAAAATCCACTCTTTGCTGAAAGAAAATAATTGTGAGAGATGCAAGTTCAACTGAGAGGTCAGGGTGAGTCACAAGTTCAGAACTAGCAACTGTTCTGTGAATAATGCTTATTTAAAGTCCAGAAATCTGGCTAGGGTTCCCAAAGTCAAAGATAAACAAAAATATACACTTTGGAAAGAGACCACTTTCCTGAGTGAACACGGCCCCTTCCCTTCACATGTGTGTTTACACAGGAAGAAGTGGGCTTCGATCTTCCATCTTTCTATCTCAGTATCAAACCATTGTCCTTATAGATGAAACTCGTTCCATTTCCAGATCCCATCAGTAGTTTAGGGGAGGATATCTTTAAATGTTCTATGCAAAGGGGAGAATATCTTTAAATGTTCTACACACCAAGCTAGAATGCTATGATTCTCAGCCATAGTAAGCTACCCAGTCCTGCTCCCCTTCCTTACTCCCTAGTCTATTTGTATCCAGCAAAGTCTGACTACCCAAAGAAGCACTATAGCACTCCAGGTCAGGAGGGGCTCAAGCTGAATTCAGACCAGCCAGGTTTATTAGCATATTCCTGTAATCACAACTCCAAAAGCAGAATCACTGAGTGACGCAAATCTAGGCTCCATAGCAAGACTGTGTCTCAAAACAATAAAAATTAAAAATAAAGCAGACTAAACTTGGACAGGTAGGAAAAAATTACTTTTTTGAAAATGTGTAAAATGATAAATGAAGTGACTTCTTGCCAGTGTGAGGTCCAGGGACATAAAGTATTTGGAAAGAAATGTTTAAGCAGAATCGTTGTCCTTTTAGAAAAGGGAAGTGGTTAATTTTGTCTATTTTTTTTTAAATTTACACTTACTGATACTTTTTAAAAATGTACATGACAACTGAATAAACTGAAAATTTGATACATGCATACATTAAATGTTGCTTAAATCAGGTTAGACATAGTTTTCCCAATATCCATTACTCATTCATGATAAAAAAAACTTTCAAAGTCCACTCCTCTATAACTTTTGGAATTCTTTTTAAATGGATTCAATAAGCATAGGATAACAGATGTCTCCCACACAAGCTTACGTCTTTATATGATTAGCACATGGGAGTTCTACTTTTGACGTCTTTATATGATTAGCACATGGGAGTTCTACTTTTAACGTTTTGCTCATCTTTTTCCTCTGGTGTGAACTAAGATCATAGAAGACTTAATCCTTGAAAAATAAGCCATTAATTATGGTTGCTCTGGTTGGGATCTCCTGATCCAACATCAAAATCATAAACCCTGCTCTCAATATGCAACTCTAGAATAAGATTAAGCAATATGTGGGGCAACTTGGACCATTGTTCAAGGATGACACATTTGCTAACCATGTGCAAGGGTCTTGGTTTTATCCCTGGCACTAGGAAAATAACAAACTTTAATTTTTTGACATACATCCATAGAGTTTTCATAATTCTCCTAACCTACTCCCTACAAATTATATGCAAAAAGAAATCTCTTTTTTCCTGTCGTGCAGTGAAGTTCTTGCCTTTAAAAAATTATCCATTCCATATCAGGCATATCATTTAATTGTAAATACTTTTTCTGGCTCATTCTATTTTTATATCCCCAATCTCTACACTATTCACTATTTTCAGAATATCCAAATTCTCCTATCCTTAACCTGCAATCCTCCATCTAACTTTTGAAGATACAGAGGAAGTGTGTGTGTGTGTGTGTGTGTGTGTGTGTGTGTGTGTGTACATGCTTATTTGTTTTATAAAGAGAATTGGAAACACATTAGTCATCATGTTACCAGCTATTACCTTTTCTTTCTCTTTCATGCGATTCTCTTTCATTCGTTCTACTGAAGTTTTAAAAAAGCTTATGACATCTCTTGGAAACAAGGAGACATTTAGTGCATCATATACTGGGGTAAGGAATGGAAAGAGTGCTAGAGGGGGAAAAAAAGAGAAATCATGGTGAAAATACAAAAATATACCTGGAGAAGTTACACACATTTTGCCAATCAGAACAGTAAGTCATCGGGATCCTCACTGAGACACATTTCCTTTTGCTCAGGTTCGAAACCACTTGCTGGAAAAGTGTATGTCAATGTGTGGTCACCAACATAGATGTGACATAAATCATCCTTGCTGCATAGTTTCATGGTTAAATTCATTTACTTCTCACCTTTTACATGTCAGACTAAGGGGAGCCGAGGTTTGTGGGTTTTGCTGTTGGTTTGCCTTGGTTTGGTTTTTTGATAAATCAGGCTTTAGCCCAGTGTTGTACTTAATTAGGGTGATCAAGAAAGAGCTTTTAGAGGGGTGGAGAGATGGCTCAATGGGTAATGTCCTTGCCTTTCAAATGTGAGAATCTGTGTTCAGTTCCTACAACCCATGTTAAGGGCATGGGCAGTGGTTCAGAATGGCACAGTGAGAGGTAGAGAGAATGAATTCTGTAAGCTTGATGGCCACTTAAGCCAGCATCTCTGTTGAAGTTCCAGGCCAGTGAGAGAGCCTTAACAAAAGGTAACAGACACCTGAGGTTTTCTTCTGAGGTCTACCTCTGTATACTTATGTGCACCCATATATACAAGTACCTACCCACACATGAATATATACACACAAAAATCACAGTAATGATGATAATGACAATAAGTTTAACCAAAAACACATGCACACACACACAAAAAAAAGAAGGTTTTTGTAAGATGGAAGCAAAACAATACTCAGAAGGGAGTTTATGGTTGTTGAAGAAAAGCTGGTCTCACATGACAACACTTTCTAGCATGTGCCACTAAAAGAAAAGAAAAAAACACAATTCAGGCAGAGAAACTAGATACTACCAACCAAAGTACAAACTAATGAAATAAAAAGCATGAAGGAAGTCAATGAAAACAAAGATGTTTCTGTGAAAAGATCTTCAGAGTTAGCAAAGTTAGCTGGCATTGTTCTAGAAATAGGGAAGACTCAGATTACAAGAACACATAGTGAAGTGTGAGGGGAATAATGTTATGAAAAACATAAGGGCATATAAAGGAATTCTATTAGTAAATGGAGGGCTAGAACAATAGCTTCAATTATGTGACTTAGCTAGAATGTACAGATTCCTAGAAGTTCACAAACCTTAGAAGCTGACTCATAAAGAAATGTATACCATGCATAATAGACCTATGGCATGAGAGGTTATATGTTGCACAGGAAATACACAGAGACCCATAGCATCTCTCACAGTCTAGAGTAAATGGAGAACTATGATAAAAGGAGATTATCTTATAAATGTGGTTCTGGATCATATTGAATCTTTACCTCTTCCTATCTTGCTTTATGTACAGAATTAAAAGTATCCCTGGTTTTAAAAACATGCTGCCCATAAAAAAATCCTAAGACCAGAAGGTTTCAATGCTGAATTTTACCAAAGGCTTAAAGAAAAGTATATACCATTTCTTCCCAATCACTTCCAAAATATAGAAAGACATAAAAGTATCTCCAAAATTCTCCATAAGACAAGTAATGCCCCTAATATTAAGACCGTACAGAAATCTCACATGAAAACTACAAATAAGCAACACTTGTAAATATGTAAGAAGAATATTTTTCAATATAATATTTGTATACTAAACCAAGTGACTATAGAAGAGCTATATTACTCTAACTAGTAGGATTCACCTCAAGGATGTTCTATACAACTGAGCATATCAATACAAATGAAAAATGAGCACAACAGATGAACAAATGCAAACAATCTTTGAGAAAAGCCAACATCCTTTTGTGACAAAACACATTTCCTTCAGAACTCTATATTAGACATTACTATACAACGCAGGACTTCTCAACTATACATCCAAAACAACTTAAAACGTGTTCAGACACAAATGTGTGTACAAGTATTCATAGCAGCACTGTTCCCAACAGCCAGACGTCAAAGCATTCCAAATATCCACCAGTCACAAATAAATAGAACACATCATTACAATGCGATGAGATTCTGCCATAGAAAAATTTAAGTACTAATACACATTTCAAAATGCACAAACTTTTAAAACATATTAATTTGGAAGTCAGACACAAAAGGTATGCCCCAAATTGTACAATTTTATTCATATAAAGTGTTCAGAATAGGCAAACCTACACAGTTAAAAAGTAGACTTACTTGTTGCTTATGCATGAGGGAGGTAAGGAATTGGTCACTAAAAGTACAGCGTTTCTAGAATGAAAAAGATGTTCCACAGCTAACAGTGATGACTGGAAATACTTTAAATATACTGAAACCAAATATTGGGCTGTTTAAGTGGGCTATTTACAACATATATGGATTATCTTTTAGTACACTGTTGCTTAAAAAGACAGAAAGAATGAAATATTAGGTTACGTACTCACTGAGAGGAACAGTGGATCAAAGAGATCAAATTTTAAGAGCTTCTTGATTTTTTCCACAAAAGGATCCTGTGGGTTGTTGAGGGAATCAACGTTCACTCCAAAAGAGGTGGCTGTGATGACATCCATGCTGTAGGCCCCAAAGATGCTGAAGAGAGATAAAAGGTAATAATTAGACATCTTCTTCGCCTAGCTAAGATATATAAAGTGTGAAACAGGAGTAAATTCACATATCCAGCCAAGACAGTCAGAACGTCATACAGAAACCATGTCTACCATATTCTTGCTTCTGTCACACTCACTTGTGAGAAGTTTTTCAGGTGACAGTGTTGTGCCTATCTTTGTGATGTGGGGTGACATGGATACTATCTATGATTGTTAGCCTTAATTATCAAAATGACATAATCTAGAGTCACTGGGGAAGAGGAATTGTTTCTACTAGTTGGACAGACCTATGAGGGTTTGATTTGATTGTGTTAATTGCTGTAGAAAGACACGATCCTCCATTATGGGTGGCAGCATTCCCTGGGTTTGGTTTTGCACTGTGTAAGTGTGGGAAGGATAAGGATACTAAGCATGTGTGTACTCGTGTTATTTTGTTCTTCATTGTGGATGTCAATTCTCTCCTATTCACAGATATCTAACTCCGGTGGCAAGTACCCTAGCCCACAAAACTATCTTGACAGCCCAAAGAAATATTTTCCACAGCACTGATAGTCTCAAAAAATCTATGATGGAATATAAGTGGTTTGATGTTTTAATTTTCCCTGTATACACACAGCATCCTAATATGTGTCGAGTACTTTCTCCACTCTTTTCTATTGAATCCACACTAACAACTTTGTTTAGATAATGTTCCTTCTTTCTAAACTATCTTTTTTCTAGAATTTCAACAATTATAATGGAATAGACAAGTTAATAATGAACCCTGAATACAGATGTGAGACTCATTCTCTATCAGGCACCCTACTTTCTCATAAGAGACACTGCTTTTCAGAGTGGCCCATTACAGTCCTAATGCTGCTACAGGGATGTCTCCAGTTTCCTTTGGTCTCAATTCCAGTCATAGACTGAGCTGTTGTAATCAGTGGTAAAACCATACAACCCACTTTTGACTAAAAAGTAACTTCAATTAATGGCTTACCAATGGGAACTTCAACTCCCCAGTAGGTAGTTATGAAGTACCCTAGCATTACTGTTATGATTTGAGTGTGCATATCCAGCCAGAGGATTGTGTGTTTGAACACTTAGTCCCAAACTAGTGCCACAGTCTGTGGAAAGTGTGGCAACTTTTGGAGGTAGAGACTCATTGGAAGCAAGTTACTTTGGGCAGGTCTTGATATAGCCTGGCCATACTTCCTTCCTTCTGATTGTAGATACAGTGTGATCAGGTGGCCTCCTACTCCTGCCACAAAGTCTTCCTGCCAGGAGACTGACTGTATCTCCCAGGAACCATAGCCAAAATAAAACATTTCTTCCTTCAGCTGCTTTTTTAGAGTATTTTGTCACAGCAACAGGAAAGTAACTAATACGACAACCCAGCACCCGACAACCATGCTGGTACTTACTTACGACAACCCAGCACCCGACAACCATGCTGATACTTACTCTTTCATACTGGTAGGCTTTCCTTCCTCTAACCCCTGCCTCATGTTTCTCACCAGCACATCTGTATACTGGTGAATGATGGGGAACATCTGCATACAAAACAAAATTCATGCATAGTGAGTGAAGGACTCAATTCCCAGTGGACACAGCTTTTCCAAGGACAAAGCAAGAAGTCACATTAACATAGAAGTTTCGAATCAGAGGGCACTGGTTGTAAAGGAGCTGTGATCTGCCACCTTACCTGTCCCCAAATCTATTATTCATGTTTCCAACAAAAAGCTTATTACTTCATTACCTCTTTGAGCTTCCCACTGGTGAAAGTTGGAGACAGCAAGGCTCTGATTCTCTTCCATTCTTCATTCTCAGAGATAGAGATGGCTTTTTTCAAAATCCCCACTGGACCAAAGTTCTAGAATCCAAAGCCAAAAAGATGTTCCCGTATAAATGTTTATAAAACTCCACAGTTGTGAAAAAAAATGTTGACAGGCATGATTTACTTACAAATTATTTAGAATTATAATGTCATTAAATGGTGTTTCAAATGACTCACTCCCTAGGAGGCTGGAGATAGAGGGAGTGGCTTCAGTTGTGGAGGTTTAATAAGAGTTGGCTTGAGTTGATCAATTTATCGATATGCATGCATTTCAATATAATGCCTAATTCTTCTAGTATGTAAAATTTTAGGTGTATGTGTTGCACAGGAAGTCACAAAAACTTAGAAGTAGCAGTTAAAATTGCTCAAAGTTCTTAGTCATCAATGAGGGACATGCAAATCAAAACGACCCTGAGATTCCACTTTATGCCAATCAGAATGGCTAAGATAAAAAACTCAGGTGACATCACGTGTTGTCAAGGATGTGCAGAAAGAGAAACACTCCTCCACTACCAGTGGAATTGCAAACTGGTACAAACACTCTGGAAACCAAACAGGCTGTTCCTCAGAAAATCAGAAATAGACCTACCTGAAGACCCAGCTATACCACACATGGGCATATACCTAAAAGACACCCCATCATACCAGAGGGACATTCTCTACAATGTTCATAGCAACCTCATTTGTAATAGCCAAAAGCTGGAAACAGCCCAGATGTCCCACAATAGAAGAATGGATACAGGAAATGTGCATTTACCCAATGGAATACTATTCAGCTATTAAAAATGAGGACATTATGAATTTTGCAGGCAAATAAATGGAACTAGAAAATATCCTGGGTGAGGTAACCCAAACTCCAAAGGACATACATGATATGTACTTATTAATAAGTGGATATTAGCCAAAAAGTACAGATTACCTAGGATACAACCCACAGAATTTAAGAATTTAACAAGCAGAAAGACCAAGTGAGGATGCTTCAATCCCACTTAGTAGAGGAAAGAAAATAATCATATGAGGCAGAGGAAGGGAGAAATCTGGGTGGGAGAGGGTAGGGGGAAGTATGGGGGATAGGAGAGAAGCCCAGAGGGCTATCAAAATGAATGGAAATATGCAGCCTCAGAAGGTAGGAGATAGGGAGACCCTCTAGACAGTACCAGAGACCTCGCAGGTGAGAGACTCTCAGGACTCAAAAGAGGGACCTTAGATGAAATACCTGAGAATGGAGAGAGGGAACTTGAAGGGTTCACTTCCAGTAGACAGACAGAGCCTCCATAGGAGGAAAGGTGTTACCAACCCACAGTCAAAAACTCTGACCTAGAATTGTTCCTGTCTAAAAGAATTGCAGGGACAAAAATGGAGAAAAGGCTGAGGGAAAGGCAGTCCAGTTACCCACCCAACTGGGGATCCACCTCATGGGAGACACCAAGTCCTGACACTATTACTGATGCTATGATGTGCTTACAGACAGGAGCCTAGCAGGGCTGTCCTCTGAGAGGCCCAACCAGCAGCTGACTGAGACAGAAGCAGATACTTATACCCAACCATTGGATGGAAGTCTAGGACCCCTGTGGTTAAATTAGGGGAAGGATGGAAGAAGCTGAGGAGGAGGGTGACCTCATATGAAAACCAGCAGTCTCAACTAATCTGGACCCCTGGGAGCTCCAAGAGACTAAGCCACCAACCAGGAATCATACACAAGCTGGTCTGAGGCCCTGGACACATATATAGCAGAGGACAGCCTGGTCTGGCCTCAGTGGGAGAAGATGTGCCTAATCCTCAAGAGGTTTGAGGCCTCAGGAAGAGGAAGGCCTGGTGGTGGGAGAGCATCCTCTTGGGGATAGGGGGAGGAGGAATGGGATGAGGAACTGTGGGAGGGGAGACCAGGAAGGGGACAATGGGTAGATTGTAAATAAATAGAAAAAAAGCTTTAATAAAATAAAAAAAATGGACCAAATTGTGGAAGATTAAAGTTTATATGCTTTTAAAGTTAAGTTCAACATTGTACTGGAGCCCACGGCTAGCACAGTAAGCTAAGAAAAAAATAAAATAAAAAGTATGTAGATCAGAAAGATAGTGTCAAGTTAGAGAATTCATAAGGTACATGAGCAAGCAGACATCTTGAGCTCACAAATGAGTCAATTCACAAAAATTCAGGCGCACTAGTAAAGTATGTGAAAAATATGGAAAAAACACATTAAATGCACGACTTTCACAATCATTCCAAAGAAAACAAAATACTTTAGGTATGAATTTAACAAAAGCAATGAAAATGCTTATAAAATAAATCAACAAAAATTTGAAGGAATGAAGAAACATCTCACAAAGCATTCACAGATCAAATCACTCTGCTGGGAAGGAGAGATAGCTCACAAGGTAAGATTTAAGCATGAGAATCTGGGTTTGAATCTGCAGCAGCCACATTTGAGAACATATTGGCCATGGCAATAGGTGCCTATAAGCCACTGTTAGGGAACAGAGAGAGGCAGATACCAATAGCTCACTGGCTCCTCAGACTAGCCAAAACATCAGAGTAACAGAATAGGACATCTAACATCCTCCTCTGGCCTCCACAGCTTCATATAGGCACACAAATGTACAGACACATATATACAAGTCTCACAAAAGACTCCAAGTACTAAAAATGCGTGTGTGTGTGTGTGTGTGTGTGAGAGAGAGAGAGGAGGGGGAGGGAGAGGGAGAGGGAGAGGGAGAGAGAGAGAGAGAGAGAGAGAGAGAGAGAGAGAGAATAGAATGGAGTTTGGTTCAGCCATAAAGAAGAATAAAATTTGCAGAAAAGCAGATGGAGCTGGAAATCATCATATTAAATGAAGACAAATTTAAACACATGAGTATCACCCATCAGTATTGATAATATATTTTTAACTATAGACATATAACAAAACATTATAGGAACTGAAGAGAAGGCTCAGCAATTAAGAAGCTTTTCTGTTCTTGCAGAGGAATGAAGTTTGGTTCTCAGTTCATAAATATCAGTAACTACAGCTCTAAGGGATCCTGCGCCCTCTTCTGGCCTCTGTGGGCATCTACACACATTTGTATAAGCACACACACACATAAACAAATATAAAATAACTATTTAACAATTTAAAATGTCACAAGAAAGCCCACTCCATTGTATAATAAATATATGACAATGGTATAGAAATTAAAGATAAAACATTTCCCAATTAAGAAGAAAAGACAAGCTACATGTGGCAACTCAAATAGACTGTCATGAAGAAACAATTCTGTGGTTTACATAGATGCACAAATAAATATGCATGGAGTTACACACCTGTGTGCACACACACTACCAAATACAGGCATGTGAAATTGATACTGAATAAAATGTATGTGTCATGCAAATTTCCTGCCATAAAATATACTAAATTTACAGTTATGTAAAACATCACCATTAAGTCAAAAATATGAAGAGCACATGTATGCTTGTTGTACATTTGGGCCAATGCCCTATGAAATTATAATTATTCAATAGTAAAAGAAAAACTACCATATAAATGGGACTCTGGAAAGATGGCTCTGTAAGAAAGAATACTAGCTATATAAACATAAAGTACTGAGTTCTAATATAAAGCACGTACTTTAAAAAAATTAAATGTGTCTCTGAGCACCTGTAACTCCAGATCTTTGAGGGACAGAAACACAAAAGGTGCCAGTACTTGCTGACTAACAGCTTAGCTCCAGGTTCAGTCTGAGACCCTGTCTCAAAAGAATATAGAGAACGATAGAGCAGGACAGTCAACATTCTCCTCTGGCCTGTGCTGTGGAGGTATGTGCATTTGCACATGTGCACATATATCACATGCATGTGAACACACATCAAAAAGACCCTAATATGTAAACAAACAGAAATGAAGGCATTTTACATAGATGCCTACCCGTCGGTTTGTGAAGGTAGAGTAACATTCCTTCACCAGCACTGTTTTGATTATGTCTGGATCTGTGATAGCCAGCACAGGCTGTCGACCATCATACAACCTGCATGGCAAAGCAGAGAGAATTAAACCCAACTGGATGGATTTTATAGCTGGAAGCACGCCCAGGAACTCAGACCCAGATAATTATAACCTTGGTTATACAACAGCACGCTTAGTTACTCAGCAACGTAAACACCTAGTTCAAGTTGGGGATTCTGACCCCAGGTCACTGGCATCTTATGAAATGAAGTGTAATATAGCTCATGCGTGGAAGAGGCAAGTACAAAATAGCTCTACAAAGAGACAACGATTGAAGTAATTGGAAGGCTTGTTAAGTCTGGGTGGTGCATACATGAATATTGCCTATACGCAATGTTTTTTTCATAATTTTGCATGATTAAAATACTGGATTACCAAAAAGGATATTGAGTCAATGGAAAACCAAAGGTGAGAAATTTAAGTGCAAATGGATGAGTCAAAGGGTATCCAGCGCTGTGTGCTCTGAGCAGGCTCGTAAGGTCTCTATGGTCTGCATTTTCTCAGTAGACCCTGTGGCTAGCCCTTAGTTGTCTAAAGATGGGTGAGAGAAGTTAAAGAGACATGAAGAGGCCACGCCTCCCCACTTGCGTGTGACACAGAGCACAATGCTAGCACCTCTTGGAAAGTTCTCAACCAACTTCCAGTGGCCCCGAAATGGAATGATTCATTAGAACTCAGAATTTTATTGGTGAAGTATGAGCAACAGTTTTTCCAGAAAGATAAGCCAAGAAGAAAGAAGACAATGATCATGTAGCACAGCTTATGTCTCCTATTAATAATTACTATTATTAATAATAGATAATCATTTTGCAGCAGTTAACCAAATTCCAAGATCAAAAACTCCATTAGTCTCCAGGGAACATGGCCCTGTGACTGTCCCACACTTACTGAAAACAGTCGGTATCATGAGGGAGCTAAGGAGATGAACTCGGTGGTCAAGATCATGGTTGTGCCTCCAGGGGTCCTGGGTTTGATTCCCAGAGCCCACAGGGTGGTTCACTATTATCTGTCACTCCAGTTCCAAGGGATCTGACACTCAGTCTCTAAGGCAATGCATGCATGCATGCATCTGGTACACAGACATGCATGCAGGTAAGACACTTATATGCATAAAACAAAAATAAATAAATTTTAAAGTCAGTGTCATGAGCTGGATATGGTGGTGTGTGCATGCCTATTATAATTCCAGCATTCAAGAAGTAGAGGAAGAAAGATCTGGAGTGCAAGGCCAGCTTCAACTATACAGAAAGATTACCTTTTGTCCCTTCAGGACATACTTATGCTACTAATATCTAGCAAGACTGTCTTGGGTTACATAAGACTCTGGCTCCAGGACAAATAAGGCAGCAAGAGTAAGCAGAGGACATATTCATACATATTTCTATTGATCAGCCTTCACATCGTGAGACTTTTGTATGAAAGAAAAATCTACATACATTTTTAGAAGATGGATTTTTAAAGCATAGCTGTGTTTTCAATGTTTTGTGATAGATAAAAGTCTTTCTTTAAAACACATACTAGATTCATTTTTTTTTATTTTTTGAGACAGGGTTTCTTTTTTTTTTTTTTTTTTTTTTTTTTTTTTTTTTTTTTTTTTTTTTTTTTTTTTT
>NW_022196905.1:132140656-132149722 GCF_008632895.1 Mastomys coucha
CCTGGCTGTCCTGGAACTCACTCTGTAGACCAGGCTGGCCACGAACTCAGAAATCCACCTGCCTCTGCTTCCCAAGCACTGAGATTAAAGGCATGAGCTACCACCGCCCAGCGAGATTCAATTTTTAAATAAATTTGGTCTAATGTCCAAATAAATAAATATGACATGCAAAGAGATATATACTTAAAGGTCTCAGGTGATTCGTTATATCTTATTAGAGGGGTGCACACAGAAGAGAACATTGGAAGAGTGGAATATCCAGACACTGGACTAAAACTCAAGTAAACCATTCCTGAACCATCAAGTCCAGAAGAAAGTCAAAACATGCAACTTTTTAAACCAAATTCCATCTGTGAATCATGACACTAGAAGACATATGGGGCCTTTGTAGGAAAAGCCTCCACAAATCTTTATAATACATCGCTTCCACTCAAGATCCTGTGGGCTTTTGTAAATGGTTCAAATCTACCCAGTAGAAGTTGCTGTAGTACTTACCCCCATATTTTCCCATATTTTTTATGACATTGTATGTCACATTCCCAGAAGCCCTGGAAAGGTAAAGAAAATGAAAATCCATGACTATTTTAAAGATAGTGTTCTTTTCTCTAATTGGGCACAAACAATTTGACTCTTACAAAATCAGCCTAACTATCCCTCAGTGGTGGAGAGAGAGACATTCTTTTTCTCTCTCTCTCTTTTAATTACAGTTATGTTTTTATTCATAGAATTTTATTTTGCAATAGTCTTTAAATTCTTTTTTTTTCTTTTTTTTTAATTAGATATTTTCTTTATTTACATGTACATTTCTCCATTCCCAGTTTCTTATTCATTAAGCTTCTTATTCATAAGTGTTTGAGTAGAAGGGAGGTTAAGTTCTAGAGGTATTTGAAATGGGGTTATTCAAGTTTCCTGAATTTTCTCTCAACATTGCACATGCGCAAACCCTCACCCTTGGTTGTGAATAATTTGCTAACTGCATTGCACATGCTCAGCCACTCACTCTTCACTATGAATAATAGCTAACACCCTGTCTCTCTCTAAAGCTTTTGCTTCTCTACCGGCTGTCCTTAAAACCCTCAAACTCTCTGAATCGTTCCTTCCACAGGCACCAGAGGGGGTGGGAGGACGGAAGACAAGGGAAAGCCAGGTAAGATCCATTTATCTTCTTATTCAGCCTCTTTTTCATTTATTTCCCTAGAAGACTAATAGCATTAGGACACTGAAGAAATCACTGGCCTCTTTTCATTTAGAGCATTTAGTCTCAGGTAAGTTGAATAATAACAGAGGCAAGTGAATACTAACAGAGGGGGCTGAAAAAGAGCTCAGTGGTGAAGAGCATTGCCTCCTGTTCCAAGGGACTAGGGTTCAAATCCTAGTACCCACATGGCAGCTCTCTGTAATTCCAGTTCCAGAGGAACACCTTCGTGGCACCAGGCACTCATATACAAACATGTATGCAGCCCATACATATTAAAAAGAATATTTTTAAAAATTTAATAAAGAGAATCTGTCTTTGTGGCTCCCTGTCAACATGGAAAGGTAGGGAGATGCCACCTCTACACACAATACAGCAGCGGGTAATATTTCTCCTGTACATACAACATTGAAAATCAGATACTTGCTTTGAGGCTTCACTTCTGAGACGTAAAAAGGAAAACTTCTGCTAAGTTTCAGTCTTAGATTTTAAATATGCAAATAAAAATTCCAAAAGCATAGCTTCCCCTTGCTAGGGCAAATAAGTAAGCATGAAGTACATATAGACACAAATTAAAAGGTCCCAAGGGATTCATCATCGTATGTCATGAGAGGGGTCCACAGAAGGGAAAATCGGAAGAGTAGAATAAAAGGATATTGCCTTTAAAGGATCACAAATCTGAACATCAAGTCCTCAACATGAGTGTTAACATGTCAGAGAGCTTAGCTGGCCATCTGTGCCAAACAGGACTCTCCAAAGACCAACAGCAAAGCCTTTGGGAAATTGATCTTGCTTCAGGTGGAAGCCAAGTAATGGTTTCTGAAATTCTACCTCAGTTTCTACTCAAGAGAATTAATGGAAACTAAGCCAGTGTTGGTAACCACAAGAAGCAAGATAGGGGGCTCAAAGAACACTCACTCACCTTCCGGTAAGCAAGAATTGTCCCCAGGAAAGGCAGAGGTTTGGGCCCAGGAATTCCCAACTTTTTAAAAATTCCATGTGAATAAGTTCCATATCTATGAAGCAAAAGAGAAAGCTAGTACATTGGGATTGTATATTGTCGTGGCTCACCAGTCATAGATACAGGCACCATAATTCAAACAAAGGAGGCAACATGTAGCCAACAACAATTACTATTTTTGGTCTTCACTTCTCTTAAATTCTCTGTGGGACTCCCAAGGACCACAAAGGTTATCTTAAAAGACAAGTAAAACATTTGTGCTCTAAATCCTAAAGTTAATCATTAATAAGCGCCTGTAACTTGAGTTTGAGTGTTCATGTAAATTCTTATCTGTTGTCTTTTTCACTTGCTTTTATTTGTAAATTGATTGGCTGCAATTCATCTGTCCTTCTAGTGATCTCCAAAGGGAGCCACACCCCACAAGTGTATTTGAGAGTTCTCTCTTGAGAGAAGAGGCATAGTCTCCACTTCCTGCCAACTCATACCTGAAGGTATTCTATTTCATCACTGACCCATCCTCTTCCTTACTCACTTATACTAAGGGATTAGCGTGACCTGACAAACAGGTATATCAAACACTGATAAAATTTTTAAAACCTAATAGCCAAGTTTATTTCAAAGCACACATGCAATCTATACAATGTACTTGTTTATGCATTATACTCACATTCCTGATACTATTATAAACAGATGAAGTTATTGTAAAACTTGTCACAAATATTGAAAACAACAGACCCACTTTAACTTTTTGACAGAAGGTCCTAGGATTATAGTAAAGAAATGCTAGGGCTGAATAGAAGGCAATTAAAGATTTCAGTTAATTGTAAAATATCATCAGATGGAAAAGGTATTGCCATAACACCTTAAATACTTAATATTCCTTTAAGAATAAAACCAAGTTTGAATTTTTAATTTTCACATTATTGTGAGTGTGTATCTTTTCTTAAAGTCAAATGGTGACAGAAGTGAAATTGTGTGTGTGTGTGTGTGTGTGTGTAAGAAGAGCATCTACTACCCATAGACTTATAGGAATGCACACACACAGACACAGACACACACACACGTGATTAGAGCAGTGGTTCTTTAATACAGTGCCTCCTGTTGTTATGATCTACAACTATAAAATTATTTCATAACTGTAATTTTGCTATTGTTATGAATCACAATGTAAATATCTAAAATGCAGGGTATCTGATATGTGACTCTTGTGACCCCAAAAGATTGAGACCTCACAAGTTGAGAATCATTGCCATAGAATGAGCTGGGTGGAGTAGCCACCTGTGCTACTCAATCATAGAACTCAAGAAAACCTTTCTCCTCCCCTCACTTATATGCAGTAATCCATTCATTGAATGTTGGTCCTAAGATGGATGTTTTCACTGATGCTCCCAGTGGAACTTAGAGAAAAACATTTAACATCCTAACTGTTTCAAAGTTCCTGCCCTTTGAGGATGCCTGTAGATTTCACAGCAGGGGATTTGACAGGAAATGATGAAGGGAAAGAATCAAGTCAGGCCTTCTTTGCTCTGAAGATCCATCGTTTATGGGAGCTAGAGAGGTAGCTCAGTGGTTAAGAGCACTTACTTCTTGCTCCTCAGAGGACCAGGGTTCAATTCCCAGCATCCACATGGTGGCTCATAGCCATCTGTAACTCCAAGGGATACAAAGTCCTTTGCTGACATCCATGGGCACCAAGCACTCATGTAATGCACATGCATGCATATATGCAGGCAAAACATTCATAAAAATAAAATGATCAAATGTAATGTACTAGGGGCATTGTTAAAATAGTCCTAGAGGTGGGACAAGGAAGCAGAAACTGGGCATGTGTACATGGAGCAATACTCCACATCTCCTACATCAGAGAAAACAGAGGTGAAGACAACACAAAAGCTGCCCCCATCCCCACAATACCCACAATCCTGAGACCTTGCAAAGAGGCCTTCTGTCATACATAGTGACCAGTTTTTTGTAATCTGCTTTACTGAACCCTGGGTGGTTAATCTGGGAGAAAAGTGAGACTCAATGGAGGTCTAACTGAAGTCACTCAGTCCTCCTATCCACAAAAATTGGAGGTTAGTAGAAGAGAAATGTATACTTATCCCCTAGAGGGATTTGCATAGGACTAAAAGCAACACCTTAAGTCTTTATATATCCCACACTCAAGCAATGTCCTCCTTGTTTTCTCTTTGGATTTTCCAAGCCAGTAAAGGAAAGAATCATCTGATTTACATCCCCCAAGTCCTGATCACCTAGGAGAGGAGCCTGGGCAGTTTACTCACAGGTAGAGGAGCACCAGGCTGGTAGCCAGGAGCATCCAGGTTTCCACGGAAAAGTTTGGGATCAGGTCCATTGCTGCTTTCTTTAAACAAATCTCTCTCCAAAATTTTCTCTCAATTTTGTGTGCTGCACTTTGCAGGGCTAAGCCTGCTGAGCTCCCTTTCCCGCCCAGCTGTTTGTGACTCAAGGAAGCCACCCTGTAGTACTTAAGTACAGGGAAAGGGGTGGGGCTGAACTTGCAGCCAATGGAAACACCTACAGTTCTGAGTCAAGTGTACTCTCTGCCCTAGCAGTTGGCAAAGAATCATGGATACACCCACTTTGATCTTTGGATTCATTTACTAAGAAATATCGACCAAAAGTGAGGCCAGTGTTATCATTATCACTGAATACAAAGGTTATTGCTTCTTATCAGAAGCTAAGGTGAAATTATTGGCATTCTCCTATAGCATATCTGTCCTAGTCTGTTTTCTGCCATTGTGGTAAGAAAAAAAGAAAGAGAGAGAGAGAGAGAGAGAGAGAGAGAGAGAGAGAGAGAGAGAGAGAGAGAGAGAGAGAGAGAGAGAGAGAAAGAGAGAGAGAGAAGAAATGAAATGAAATGAAATGAAAAGAAATGAAAAGAAAAGAAAAGAAAACCCACAACAACCAAAAACAACTTGGGGAAAAGGTTCATTTTGTATTACAACTTAGATCCATCATGAAGGGACGTTAGGACAGAAAGTCAAGGTACATATCTAAGACAGCAGCTAAAGCAGAGCCCACGGCTGACTATTGCTTCCTCCTTCCTCTTGTGGCTTGGTTAGCCTTCTTTCTTTTTGTTTTTCTTTTCCTGGAAATAACTCAGGTGCTCTGAAAGGACAGAATGCTTTCTTAACCACTGAGCCTTTTCTCCAGCCTTTCAGCCTTTCTTATCAAACCCAGCAGCTGCCTAGAGGTGACACTGCCCACTGTGATCTGGTCCCTCCCACATCAGCCATTAATCAAGAATATACCCCCACAGAAGTGCCTACAGGCCATTCTGGTGGAAGCAATTTCTTAACTGTGATTCTTTCTTCCTGGATATGACTACTTGAAAAAAAGCTAACCAACTTCTGTCCTTTTGTCCAAGCTGCTTTACTTTCCAAAAACTTGAAATCCACCCAAATAAACACACAAAAACACCCAAAACACCCAAAATTAAAAAAAAATAAATAAATAAAATTGTGAAATCCTTAGGCAATCTGACAAAAAAGAAAGAGGGGGAAGACACAAATTTTAAAAATTAGAGATGAAAAGGTATAATTATAGCTGACTCCAAAAAAAATCCAGAAATTCATTAGGCATTGCTTTGGAAAAACTATACTCAGGAAATCTGGATAACTTAGAAGAAATAGAAGGATTTCTAAATGCATGACATCCACCAAACACATTACAAGCCCTGAGATCCTAATCAAAATCCTTTCTTCAAAGAAAATCACAGGACCAAACAGATTTCCAACAATCTCATACCATTCCTCTTAACTTGTTCCATGATGTAGAAAGTGAAGGTCCACTGCCAAATTCATTATGAAGTCAATATTATTCTGGAACAAAAACCATATAAAGACACATGTAAAGAACAAATTACAGACTAATTTATTTGATGGGTGTAAATGCAAAAATTCTGGGTAAAATATTTGCAAAATGAGTTCCATAACGCATTAAGAAGATTATACATTATAACCAAGTGAAAATCATCTCAGATGCAAGATTGGTTCAATATGCACAATTCTCAGTAAGCGTTAGACACTGCATAAATAGACATAAGAACAGAAACTATATAATCATTCCAATTGATTCTGAAATGCACTGAACAAAGTTCAAAATGATTTCTTGATTAAAGTTCTAGTCTAGACACTTTAGGAATAGATGGAAACTGCCTTGAAATAATAAAGACAATATACAACAAAACTGTAGCCAACATTATATTAATGGAAACAAACTGAGAGCATTTCTTCTCGCATCAAAATTTAACCGCTGTTTCTGTTAGCAGAACTTGTCAGCATCTGAATGTCATAGGAATGCAGATTGTAAGAATTGTGTGCAGGTGGCACAGAGGTTTTCATGACAGTTCACAGGAAAGCTGAGAGGCTAGGGGTTGTGTTCAGGTCATGTTCCCTACAGGCAGTTCCTGAAAAGGCAACAACAAGTGAGACTACGGTGAGACTGAAAATAGTGCTGGAGTAGAGACCCACAGATGCTAAAGATGAAGCATTTACAACATCTGCTGAGAAGAGACATGGGCAATCAGCAAAGGGCAACGTGGATAGACATCATGGATGTCCCTAAAGCCTAAGGACAGGACTGTGTATGCTACCATGTGACCTGAATGACAGATATGGAGCCAGAGGACTTGACTCAAGGTCCAATGTCTGAATGTTGTGATTTTCCAGGAGTTCACTACATGAACTGAGGTCCTCTTTTGTAAGAGCAGTATCTCTGTAGAGGAGGAGAGTCTAACTGAAACTGCACATGTGGTCCACCTCTGGAACCTCTGGGATGACCTGCACATGTGGTCTGCCTCTAGAACCTCTGGGATGACCTGCACATGTGGTCCGCCCCTGGAACCTCTGGGATGACAGAGGCCTACAAAAAGATAATTAAGGAGAGAAATTGAGGTGAGCTTGGATATTAAAGACATTCATGGACCAGCAAGACCAGGCACACAGGAACTCTTCCAGCCCAGTGGTTCTGGTTCCTTCCAGTCTCTCTGGGCAGCTGTCCTGAGCAGACCTTGGGTGCAAGCTCCACAGCCAGTCTCACAACACACAGAGGAAACCCCACTCCCAGGTGTTCTAACAAGCCCAGGATCACAGGATCCCAGAATCACAGGATCACAGAGACAGCTTGACTCTGAGGAGTTCTGACATAACCAGGATCACAGGAAGGACAGGCTCCAGTCAGATTTAGCAAGAGTAGGTAGCACTAGAGATAACCAGATGGTGGGGGGCAAGTGTAAGAAAATAAACAACACAAACTCTGGTCACTTGGCATCATCAGAACCCAATTCTCCCACCATAGCAAGTCCTGGACACACCATCATACCAGAAAAGCAAGATTCAGATATAAAATCACTTCTTATGGTAATGATACAGGACTTTAAGAAAGACAAAAATAGCACCCTCAAAGAAATACAGGAGAACACAGGTAATCAGCTAGAAGCCCTTCAAGAGGAAACACAAAAATCCCTTAAAGAACTAGAGGAAAATGCAATCAAACAGGTAAAGGAAATGAGCAAAACCATCCAGAATCTAAAAATGGAAATAGAAACAATAAAGAAATCAGAAAGAGAGACAACCCTGGAGATATAAAACCTAGGAAAGAAATCAGGAGTCATAGATGCAAACATCACCAACAGAATACAAGAGATAGATGAGAGCATCTCAGGTGCAGAAGACATCATAGAAAACATCAACACAAAAGTCAAAGAAAATGCAAAAAGCAAAAAGCTCCAATCCCAAAACATCCAGGAAATCCAGGACGCAATGAGAAGACCAAACCTAAGGATAATAGGTATAGAAGAGAGTGAAGATTCCCAATGTAATGGGCCAGTAAATATCTTCAACAAAATTATAGAAGAAAACTTTACTAACCTAAAGAAAGTGATGCCCATGAACATAAAAGAAGCCTACAGAGCTCCAAATAGACTGGATCAGAAAATAAATTCCTCTCGTCACATAATAATCAAAACACCAAATGCATTAAACAAAGAAAGAATTTTAAAAGCAGTAAGGGAAAAAGGTCAAGTAACATATAAAGGCAGGCCTATCAGAATTATATCAGACTTCTCACCTAAGACTATGAAAGCTAGAAGATCCTGGGCAGATGTCATACAGACCCTACAAGTACACAAATGCCAGCCCAGGCTACTATACCCAGAAAAAACTCAATTAACATAGATGAAGAAAACAAGACATTCCATGACGAAACAAAATTTACACAATCTCTTTCCACAAATCCAGCCAACCCTACAAAGGATAATAGATGGAAAACATCAACATAAGGAGCAAAATTACACCCTAGAAAAAGCAAGAAAGTAATCTTTCAACAAATTCACACAAACCTAATTCTACCTCTTACAACAAAAACAACAGGAAGTGACAATTACTTTTTCTTAATATCTTAATATGAAAATTAATGTTATCAACATATCCTAATTGATTTAAATCCAAAAATATGAGGAATTAGAAATTTGTTGATTGTCATCCAATAGTCTCTCTAATTTGGTAATTGGAGAAATAGGTCCAATATTGTACAATCTATATACACTTTCAGCTTGTTTGTTTGTGACAGTATCTGGCTGTGTACAACATAAGGGTCTTGAAATCTTGCTTCTCCTATCTCAGCCTCTCTATTAGTAGTATTGTTTATTTCATGCTTTTATACTATATTATGGTTTTCAGAATAGCTTACATATTTTAAAAGTATTTATATACCCAAAAGAAACATAGACGATTAACTAGGGAGGTTGCTTGTAAGAGAACAACAAAGAGTGAGACTGAATACTTTGCTTGACATTTGTTTTTTTTGTTGTTGTTTGTTTGTTTTTTTTCATTTTTTTTTATTTTAGATATTTTCTTTATTTACATGCGAATTTCTCCTTTCCCAGTTT
>NW_022196905.1:132150066-132154752 GCF_008632895.1 Mastomys coucha
TGTAACTCTTGTATCAAGTTTGAAGAAGGGGATTTTATAAGTTACTCTTTCTCTGAGATGAATGCTTTCCCAAATTATTACAGCTAAAGAACCAAATTCTTACCCTCACCTAATGTCTGTGCCACCCTCCAAGCAGAACCATTGTTCATTGAAACAGTTGGTGAATGACTTTATGGATAGACCATCTTAATACCTACACCATTTCTTAAATGAAGGTAACGTGTTCTCTGTGGGCTGAGAATGAAGTCACTCACTCAAGTCAAATAGCTTTGACCATAGCAGGAAGTCTGTACCCAAAAATTGTGCCTACAATTCACTCCTTGGTGCAGCAGAACTGTCAACTCTCAGCTTAGCTACGGTGGAGGTCAAATCCTTTGGTGATGTGAGAGTCATTTAAGTACAGCCTTATTACAATGAAATCCAATGTCTAAAAATTGTTCTTATTTTGGGCTTGTACCACAGTAAGAGCCAAGATTTTAAACTCTAATAAATACAAAACAAACAAAAAGACTTTATATATTTATGTTCATTTAAGAAAATACTAGTAGTGATGTATTATTTTGAAATATACAGCTAATATGTTTGGAGTTATTTAAAACTTATATTGAGAAAAATTTATTTTCACTATTGCTGTAGAAAGGCATCTACATAAGACTGTTAAATTGTTGTTTTATATCAAACAACTTTTATCATACTTATTTTTATTGTTATAATATTTTATAAATTTTAAGGAATATGACAAAAAAGATATTGTAGGTACTGAAGGGGGGTCTCTGAGTGGAGTTGGGGTACAAAAGGGAAACAAGAATGTGATTTAATTCTATTTACTTAAAATATTTTTAAATGTTAACAAATTCAGATAAATTAAAATCATGTAACTTTTCTCATCATAATGCAATATAAGTTAAAAGAAAAAAAAGACATTCATAAGGATCTGAGGACATCAGATGATTCAGGGTTGAAACCCCACTAAATTCTCATATATTTCTGTCACTTTTTTCACTTCACCATCCAATGTCAAGTAGAGCCCTGCGGCCATACCCATTTTACAGCTATTAAAACTGAGTTTTGGTGACAATCAGCAGCTTTGCAATAGCAATTTTTAATTATTAATTTTTTTAGACTGTTTTCATTGTATGTATGTGAGTGTTCTGCCTCATTTGTATACATTTCCAGCAGGAGCATGCCTGATGATCTAGGAAATCAGAAGAGGGCATCAGATCCAGGAGAATCAGAATCACAGGTGGTTTTGGAATCATAGGTAGTTTTGAGCCACCATGTGGATGCTGGAAACTGAACCTGGGTCCTGTGTAAGAGCAATGAGTATTCTTAACTTCTGAGTCATCTCTCCAACCCCACAGACCAACTTTTATGGCCACAAAAACATCATACATTAAGTGAACATGGAAGGAAATTTAGAATTCCTCTAGTTGAGAGTGGTTGAGATATGATTCAATTGATAGAAGGCTCACCTATCACGCCCAAGGCCCTGGATTTGGTTCAAGCACCACATATAACCTGGCCTGATGGCACAAACCTGTAATCCTTGGGGAGGTAAAGAATCAGGAGTTCAAGATCACCCTTTGCTACATAGTAAGTTTGAGGCTAACCTGGCATACATGAGACTCTGACTTTAAAAAAAAAATGGGGATTAATGATGACTCAGTCAATAAAATGGCTGCCACGCAGGCATCAAGATGTGAGTTCAGATGCTCAGAATACATGTAAAAGCCACATATAGCTGTGTGCCTGTAGTCCCAACCTTGTGAAGACAGGCAGAGCTCTGGGGATCTACCGAGCCTAATCAGATGGAGTTAAAGATACTGTTTCAAAAAGTAAAGATGAAGAATATGGAGAGATGATTCTGCATTTACTGGAATTGTTATTATTATTATTGTTATTATTATTATTATTATTATTATTATTATTATGCATGATCTCACTCTGCAACACTGACTGTCCTCAACATCATCATATAGGCCAGAAGGCTGACATCTAACACACAGAAATCTACCCACCTCTGCCTCCCAAGTGCTGGGATGAAAGACATGGGCCACTACACAGGACATGTCTGATATTCTTGCAGAAAACTGGAATTCAGTTCCTAGCACTCACCACAGGTGACCTGTATCTCTAGCTCCAGGAGACCTAGAGATTTGGGACTCCATCTGCAACTGCATACATGTGGCACATACACATAGACATAAGCATACAGATGAGTAGTAATAAAATAATCTTTAAAAATTAGAGGTGGAAAATGATTGGGAAAGGTGAATGATGTCGATCTAAGGACTCTACACACACATGTTCTTACATGCACTCATACCTACACACATCCATGTACATACAACACATGCACACAGAGAATTGTTGTGATACTCTAACAGCATATCCCACTTGCTCATGAAGATCACTGTAGGAGACAACTAAATATTCAAGATTACAACAGCAATTTGGTTGAAGTTCAAATTTTTGCCTGTGACTCCCCCGTTAGCAGATCCCACACATGTCTTCTAGAACCAGTACCCAATGTCATCCCGGTAGGGACAAATCAAGAGTCAGTCAAGTCAAGCACTGTAAATGATACTATGTACAAACTCCCTTTCTATGCTCCCAACCAAAGAATACAGAATATATGAAAACATGAAGAGACTACCGTGTCCTATATGCTGACAACTTAGTTAGCTTATCCAAATTCAAAGCCATTTTTATACTTTTAAAATGTTAAACCAGGCTAGAGGAAAACCTCAATGAATGAAATGCTCTCCATATAAATTTGAGAATATAAATCAGGACCCTTAAAAATCCAAGCATAAAAGGCCATGGGATGGGAAGACAGAGACAGGAGGATCCCTTGGAATTACTGGCCTGTCAGGATAGCCAAATCGGCAAGCTCCAAATCCAAGGAGAAACCTTGCCTCAAAAAGTGAGGTAGAGAGCAATTGAGGAAAACATTTGATATTGACTCTGGTCCCCAAACATACACTCACACACAAATGCATACACACACACACACACAAGTACAAACAGACACACAACTACATTCATACACACAAGTACATATAAGATGTAAAACCTTTCTGGAACTAACCATGTTTTGCCCTGAAAAACAGAACTTAGTTAGAGGATCTTGTAATTCTATGTACTATGACCTTTTCTGCCCTATCTAACTACAGGCCTATACTCTGACAGTGTGGGATAGCCTAGTCTTTCTTGAGACCAGAACCCAGGCAGCACTAAGGCTAAACCAATGTGTAAAGTCTGAGTCTATAAAAGGAAGAATGCTTCTGCGAACCTCTTTCTATATAAGGTAGTGACGTTCAACATGAAGAAACATGTACAGTAAGAACTGAGCTGAAGACGTCAAGGCCGATACTATGTACCAGAAGGGCATCCTGACCTCTGACGTTTATTGACTCATTCACTGCCTACCTCTAACCGGCAGCTACAAGTACTTAGTTGAGACAGATGACTCACAGCCAGGCATAACACCTAGATGAGTAACAGCCAGGTTGGAGATAGAAACAGATTACTATAGGACATTGAAGTAAAATTAATCATGCAAGTATTAAAAAACATACAACCTTATCAATAATGAACTTGCTTATCTTTTCCTGTGTTCTTAACAAGTCAAAGTTCAATTTTTAATAATAAAGAAAGTATTGGGCTTAGACATAAATATAATTATGCTTATTGATCTGTTACCAGTTTTAGTACAAAAACCTGGGCTCTGGGAATCCCATCAGAAGCTGAGCTGCCCATCCCCCACATGATAATTAAGGTAATAGAGGTAAAGCAAAGGACGGAGAGTTAATCCCTGAGGCATAAGGACAGATAAAAGAATTCATTGACTCCAAGTCTGTCTTCTAAGGCCTAACTGGAGCTTTTGGAGTGTGTGTGTGTGTGTGTGTGTGTGTGTGCGTGCGTGCGTGCGTGCGTGCGTGCGTGCGTGTGTGTGTGTGTGTGTGTGTGTGTGTGTGTGTGTGTTACAGCACTCATATGGATATCAGAGGACAACTTATAAAACATATGTTCTCTCCTTTCACTGTGTAGTCCCACAGATGGAACTCAGGTCTTCAGACTTGGCCACAAGTGCCTTTACCCACTGAACATATTAGATTCAAATTTCCTAAGTCACAATATTTTTTATATTTATTTTTAATTATGTGTATGGTGGGATGCCACAGGGTGCACGTGCATGCAGTTGCTCATGCAGGCCAGAAGAGGGAGACAGATCCCCTGTAGCTGTAATTACAGGTACAGATGCTGGGAATTAGGTCCCCTAAAAGAGAAATACACATTCTTTTTATTATTATTATTTTTTTATTATTAGATATTTTCTTTATTTACATGTAAATTTCTCCCTTCCCAGTTTCCCCTCTAAAAAAACAAAGAAACAAATGAAAACAACAAAAACAAACCCCAGCTGCCTCCCCACTCCCCATGCCTGCCACCCCACCCTCTCCTGCTTATAGGCCCTGGCATTCCCCCACACTGGGGCACAGAACCTTCACAGGGCTGAGGTCCTCTCCTCCCATTGATGATCGAATTTGCAATCCTCCACTATACACACGCTGCCAGAGCAATCAGTCCCACTCCTTGGTTGGTGGTTGAGACTCTGGGAGCTCTGAGGGTGCTACTTAGTTCATATTGTTGTTCATCCTAAGGGGCTGCAAACCCCTCAGC
>NW_022196905.1:132155831-132187236 GCF_008632895.1 Mastomys coucha
AAGACAGCATTTTCAACAGATGGTGCTGGCTCAACTGGTGGTTAACATGTAGAAAAATGCAAATCGAGAAATACACATTCTTAACCAGCAAGCCATCACTCCAGCCCCACCCTCTTCCTTTTTTTTAGATATATTCTGTTTTTTATGTGTATGAGTGTTATGCCTGCATCTGTGTATGCACACCATATGCATGCTTAGTGCCCATGGAGGTGAGACAAGAATGTTGAAAACCCTCCAAGTGGAGTTACAGATAGTTGTGAGCCACCATGTGAGTGCTGGAAACAGAGAAAGTACTCTTAGCAGCTAGTCCATCTTCTTAGTACGCCACCCATTTTTAATGTGTGTGCACACATGAGCACATGTGAACACATGCATGTACATGGGGTCTCATAGGGACTCACAAAGACTGAAGCAGCAATCATGGAGCCTACGTGGGTGTGCACTAGGTCCTCTGCAGGTTATTTAGATTGGGGATTTTGTGGGACTCCTAACAGTGGGAGTAGAGGTGTCACTGACTCTTTTGCCTGCTCTTAGGACCCTTTTCTTCCTACTGGGGACTGCTACAGTGAGACAACCCTACTTTATTGTTTCAGGGATAGGGTATATATAAGGGCTTTTAGGTGTACAGGTGGAAAGGGCTAATTGGGCGTAACATGATGTGGGCAGGAAGAACTGGTTGGTTGTAATACAGCACCTAATTTTCATGTGGGCAAGAAGTCAGAATGGAACTTGTGCACTGAGTTACACAGCTATTGTAGAGAGCTCTCTACAAGTAGGTCATTTTTTTCAGACAAGGTCAGCCACCTATGCTAAGGGACAGTCTCCAAGCAAAGTCAGAGAAAGAGAAACCCCACTGTGAAAGGGAGTCCTCGATTTTATGCAGAGCTCAGAAAGCCATCTAGACATGAAGGACTGTGACCTTGATGGCAGGGTTCTCCCACAATGCATGTATGTACACATATTTGTATGTGCGTGCCGAGGTGCACATGAGGGGAAGGGGTCCATGTGCATGTGTGCATGTGCCTGTGGAGGCCCAAGGTTGGCACTGAGAGTCTTCTTTCATTGCTCTCCTCTTTTTTTTTTTTCCTTTTTTTGCTTTTTTTGCTTTTTTCGAGACAGGGTTTCTCTGTGTAGCTCTGGCTGTCCTGGAACTCACTCTGTAGACCAGGCTGGCCTTGAACTCAGAAATCCGCCTGCCTCTGCCTCCCAAGTGCCGGGATTAAAGGCATGCACTGCCACCGCCACCCAGCTCTCCTCTTTTTCTAACTTGATTTCTCTTGCTGTAGTTAAAAACCCTTACCAAAAGCAACTTAAGGGAGGTGAAGATTGCTTAGCTTAGAGACCCAGACCACAGCCCACCTTTGAGGAAAGTCAGGACAGGACACCAGTCAGGAGACTTAAGGCAGGAACTGTGGAAAGGATACTTCTTGCTGCTTCCACACAGGCTCGCTTGTAAACCCATGCTTCACTAGTTGTATATAGCCCAGGACCACCTGTCCAAAGAATGGTGCTGCCCACAGGGACATGAGCTCTACATACATTAATAATCAAGACAATCTCTCTCTTTCTCTCTCTCTCTCTCTCTCTCTCTCTCTCTCTCTCTCTCTCTCTCTCTCACACACACACACACACACACACACACACACACACTCACACACATATACTCACACATTCACACATACACACACATGTACCTAAAGGACTATAGTATCTGGTAACTCCTCAATTTAGATTTTTTTCCTCTCATATAACTCCAGGTTGAAAATTAAAGCTAATAAGAGTCCTACCAATGGTGGAATATGGAGCCTAAACAAGCCATCTCTTATAACTAGGCAACACTTCCAGTGGAGGGATTGGGACACCAACCAAGCCACAAAACCTTCAACCTACAGTTTAATTTGTCCTGCCTACAAGATATGAGGGGTAAAGGTGGTACAGAACTTGTGGGAGTAGCCAACCAATGACTGGTCCAATTTAAGACACATACCAAGAACAGGATTCCACATAGGACACTCCCTGGAGAACCAGGAATCAGAGGTGGGATAGCCCAGAGACCTAGGATAGAGCCAAACATGGCCAGTGAAAACAAAAATAGTCAATGAAATGATTCCTAATGATCTTCTGCTCTAATTGTAGACTAGCTTAGCTTAGTCATCATCAGATAGGCTTCATCCAACAGCTGATAGAAACAGATACAGAGATCCAAAGCTTGGAGAATCTTGCAGAAGAAGGGGAGGAAGGATTGAAAGACTCAGAGGGGTAAAGGACACCACAAGAAAACCCACAGAGTCAACTAACCTGGGCCCCTAGAGGCTCACAGAGATGGAACCAACAATCAGGGAGCTTATGTGAGTCTGACCTAGGTTCTCTGCATATATGTTATGGTTGTGTAGCTTGGTGTTCTTGAGGGACTCTGAACAGTGAGAGCAAGGGCTGTCCCTGACCCTTTTGCCTGCTTCTGGAACTCTTTTCCTCCTACCGGGTTGCCTTGTCCAGCCTTAAAATGAGGGGTGGTGCCTAGTCTTTTTGCAACTTGACATGCCATGGTTGATACCTCCAGGAAGCTTGCCTTTTCTGAAGGAAAAGGAGCAGTGGATCAGGGTGGAGAGAAGGACTGGGGAGAGGGTACTTCTGTCAGGACATAAGATATGAAAGAAGAATAAATTAATAAAAAAATTAGGGCTAACCAACATTACCTCATATATTGAAGCAAGGACTCTCAATTGAACCCAGAGTGAAAGGATATGGCTAGTCTCATTAGCCAGATAGCTCTAGGCATCTCCTGTCTCTGCCTTCCCAAGACAAAATGACTGGAGGGCTGCCACACTCACATGAGTTTTGAAGATCTCAACTCTAGTCATCCCCACAGCCCTGGTTGTTTTCTTTAATTGTACAGATTAGTGAGGTTTTCTCTGATTTCACAATATACAAATAACTGAACATCTCTAGCCATCACCCTTCTACCTCCATCCTGTTTGCTCCCATCACCCACTCCTTATCTCTGATAATCCCTGTTCTGCTTTCGGGTTGGTATCACTGGGACTACAATAAATCACAGCAAATGCTCACATATCAAATGCTTGCTTCCCAGTGTGAGTGTTTAGATGAATGTTTTGGTGAAGTGATTGATGTGAGGGTTCTGACCTCATCAGTGTGGGTCAACCCACCAATGGATCCATAGTTTCACAGACTACTGGGAAGTGGTGGAATTGCTTCTATCCCCTACTGGGGAAGTCTGGCTTTGGGAGTTGCTAAAAAAATCCAAGTCTGGAATTGAAAACAAGAATGGGAAAGGTGAAATAGGAAAGTAGTATGTTCAGTATGGTACTACCAAAGAGGAACAGGATGGACACCAACCATCCTCAGTACTGTCTCCCAGGAGCTAACATACTGAAGGAACAATAAAAGATGGGAGGCGTGGAGTGTGCACAGTCAAGCCATTTTGATCTGTTTAGTAGTTTTTTTCTAGATTGGCCACTCGTGATTGTCAGCAATAAAAAAGCAGTTGTTGCCTGAAGACGGTTTCGCCTTTTGTCAGATGAAACCAGAAGAAGCTTTCTCCTTTTGTCAGATTCATCACGACTGCTATTCTTGGAATCTGAGGTGACTGGAGGATAGCGTGACTCACAGAAAAGAACAAATCAAAACAGCAGGGTGGAGCTGTTTCCTTTAAGGTTCGTGCAAACTAGAGAGCTCAGGGTTATGCCCAGTGATCAAGAGCAGGATGATGTAAACCTGGTGGTGACATAATGACAACATGCTCATTATTCTGTTTGCATAAACCTTGAAAATATCTTAAACATTGTGGCATCTTCAGTCTTGAATAAGAAGGATTATTATTTACTTATCTGAGTGCCTCTTAAGTGATTACCATGCGCACATGTGGAGTTGAGCAAGAATCCAACATGAAACTGAAGATTCAAAATTTAGATGGCAAGCTTTCATCCTCTCAGGGAGTAGGCTACTGGGACCAGGTTCTTGAAGGGCATATTTCCTTTCCTAACTCCTTGTGTCTCTTCCTGACTGCCACAAGGTGAGCAGCCATGTTCCTGACTCACTACAGACCTAAAAACTGCAGATTCCCGGGCTGGCAAGATGGCTCAGTGGGTAAGAGCACTGACTGCTCTTCTGAATGGTCCTGAGTTCAGATCCCAGCAACCACATGGTGGCTCACAACCGTCTGTAATGAGATCCGATGCCCTCTTCTGGTGCTGTCTGAAGACAGCTGAAGTGTATTATGCCGGAGCAAGCGGGGTCCTAAGTTCAATTCTCAGCAGCCACATATTGGCCATCTGTACAGCTACAGTGTACTCATACACATAAAATGAATAAATCTTTTTTTTCAACCCGCCCCCCAAATAAATAATCATTAAAAAAAAAACTGCAGATTCCAAATGACTGGGACTGAAATCCTTGACAAAAGAAAGCAAAATGTTTCTTCCTTTAAGCTTATTTTTTCCGAGACTCTTAGCAACAGAAAACTATCTAACAGGAACAGCAAAGAAATAAGGTAGTTGCTGTCTCTTTATCTAATGCTAGGATTCAGAAGCTTGTAGAACTGACTTGTGGTAGGTAATTAGAAAATATACAAACTCATAGAAGCTGAACAACTCACTATGCTACACTTCAGTGTAGCTTCACATGGCTTCTACACTACAGGATGAAAATTGGGTCAAGATAAAAATCAAGAAAGAAACTTAAAACATTTTAGAATTGAGCAAAAGTGAAAATATAGCTGGGAGTGTTGAGGCACGCCTTTAGTCCCAGAACTCAGGGGTCAGAGGCAGATGGATTCTGTGAGTTCCAGGCCAGCCTGGTCTATGAATCAAGTCCAGGGCAGCCAGGGACTGTTACACAAGAAACCCTGTCTCAAAAGAAAAAAAAGAAAAGGAAAGAAAGAGAGAGAAAGGGAGGGAGGAGAAGAAGGAAGGAAGGAAGGAAGGAAGGAAGGAAGGAAGGAAGGAAGAGAAAATACAACATACTCAAACTTATGGGTCATGATAAAGACAATTCTAAGACACAAGTTCTTGATATTCTGTACAAACATCAAAACATTAGCAAGCTTTTGTACCAATAGCTTAATGACACACTTGAAAACTCAAGAAAAAAATAATACCAAAAAAGAGTAGATTGGAAGAAATAAACTCAGTGCTAAAATTAGTAAAATTTAAAAAAACAGTACAGAGAATACTATAAAAATCTGTATAGCACCAAACTGGAAAACCTAAAACAAAGATATGAATTTTATATTTTTTATTTAAATAGAATTATAATCACTCCTTCCTCCTTTTTCTTTCCTCTACTCCCACCAGCGAGCCTCCCTTGAAATGCCCTACCATGTCCCCTACACTCAAATTGATAGCATTTTCTTTTATTATATCTGGAATATGCATAAACTAATAAATATAACCTACTGAGTCCATTATTGCTACTTGTCTGTGTATAGTTTCAAGGCTGATCACTCTGCACTCGACAACCAATAATGGGCTCATTATTTACCCTCCATGACTAACATCATGCCAGGGCTTCAGAGACAGCTCAACACACACAAACATTATCTACCACATAAGCATACTAAAAGACAAAAAGAGCCACATGATCATCTCATAAGATGGAGACAAATCCAACATCCTTCACAACAAAAGATCTGGAGAGTCTAGGGTTACAAGGAACATATCCCAACACAATAAAGACCATTTACAGCAAGCCAACACCAACATCATCCTAAACAGAAAAGAAAACCTCATAGCATTCCCATTAAAGTGAGGAACAAGGCAAGATGTCTGTCCACTCTCCCCAAACTTCTCAGTACAGTACCTGAAGTCTTACCTAGAGCCTATTGCAGTTTCTTCTTAATATTTTGAGGAATCTCATTGACCTTTATATATCTTCTTGGAAGTTGGTTGGTTGATTAGTTTTGATTAGATGGATTAATTTTGAGACTAGAACTATAATCCAATAATGGATTTCATGAATGCTAGGCAAACACTCTACCAACTGACCTGTATTCCCATACTTTCTACCAAAGGGGGTTTTTTGGTTTGGGTTTGGAGTTGGGTTTGGGTTTGGGTTTGGGTTTGGGTTTGGGTTTGGGTTTGTATCTGGGTCTGGGTCTGGGTCTGGATCTGGGTCTGGGTCTGGGTCTAGGTTTGGGATTTGGGTTTGGGTTTGGGTTTGGGTTTGGGTTTGGGTTTGTGTCTGGATCTGGGACTGGGTCTGGGTCTAGGTTTGGGTTTGGTTTGGGTTTGGGTCTAGGTTTGGGATTTGGGTTTGGGTTGGGATTGGGTTTGGGTTTGGGTTTGTATCTAGGTCTGGATCTGGGTCTGGGTCTGGGTCTAGGTTTGGGATTGTGTTTGGGTTTGGGTCTAGGTCTAGGTCTGGGTCTAGGTTTGGGTTTGGGTTTGGGTTGTACTCTTTCCTTAGTTCTTCAAGAGCTTCATGATATGTACCCAGTGGTGTTTCTGTTAGACAATAGAAGGCAAAACAAAAGATTCTGAAGTCAGAAGCCTGTTCAACAGAAGTTACAAGCTTATTTTGGAAAATCTAAGAAGGGCTTACACCTTGCTAGTAGTAAGAGTGCTTCTTCTAGAGGCTAGAGAAGTTTTATGAAGTTAAAAGGTGGAAAGGGGATTGTGTGTGTGTCCATGTGGCCAAGTTCCCTCTTTCTGAGAAGAGATTAACTGGTTGTTGTGGTTTGGTCAATTTTCAAGAACTTGGGATGTTTGTTCTGATATGATGGAAATCATATCAGAATAGTAGAATTCCATGTTATCCATGTTATTTGTGCACTAGTCAAAAAGTTTCAGAAATTTACTCAAATCAGTTGAAGGCAAATCCTATTCAAATATACATTCTGGAAAACTACAATTTCAGCCACTAGGTAACAAGATCCCTCCTCAATATTTTCTTCAGAGCCTTAGCAACATCCTTATTCCGGAGAGTATAAATCAAGGGATTCAGTGTGGGAGTGATGATGCTGTAGAAAACAGAACCAACTTTGTCTTGCAATGGGGTGCGCTGGGACCTGGGCCTCATATAGGAGAATATGCAGGCACCATACCAGAGAGAAACCACAATAAGGTGAGAGCTACATGTGGCAAAAGCATTTTTCTTACTCCCAGCTGAACGCATCTGAATGACACTATGGAGAATGAAGCCATAGGAGGTAGAGACAAGAATTATGGGGAGAAGAAGAAGTATAACAGTGCTGACGTAGGCTGTGTTCTCATACACAGTGATGTCCCCACACACCAGCTTCAAAACCGCTGGAAATTCACAGTAGAAGTGGTGGATGATTCTCAACCCGCAGAAAGGAAAGCTCATCAAGATGGCTGTGTGAATTAAGGAGTTCACAGATGCACTCAACCATGACATGACAGCCATCATCACACCCACTCTTCTGCTCATGAGCACAGTGTAGCGTAAAGGGTGGCAGATGGCAACATAGCGGTCATAGGACATGAGGGCTAGGAGGAGAGACTCTGCACCACCCAGAGACAGATACAGGAAGTGCTGGGTGGCACAACCAACAAATGAGATGGACTTCTTGCCAGACAGGTAGTTGCTAGCCATCTTGGGGATGGTTGTAGAGATGTGCATCAGATCCATGAGGGACAGCTGTCTGAGCAGGAAGTACATTGGTGTGTGAAGATGAGGGTCAGAGCAAATCAGGAGGATGGTGAGGCCGTTGCCACTCAGTGCAGTAAGAAAGACCAGCATGATCAAGAGGAAAAGACAAAAGTGGCTGAAGGAGTTATCAAAGAGCCCTTGAAGGATGAAGTCTTCCAGAGAGGTCTGGTTCCACCACCACATGCTCTCTTCTCAGCCTCTGAGGGAACACAGAGAGGACAGAGGTGTGGTCCTAGAACCATCACTTCACAATACATGTTTTCTTTCTCAGGAAAAATGTGAAGAATTATTTTTCTCTTTATTTTACATTTTTTAAAAATTTTGTATAAAGTCATTTGGCATGACAGTGAGTCACACGTGACATTTTTTGTACAAGTTGTATATCTACTTCTAATTGTCCAGCAACTCTAATTATCCAAATGATATTTTTAAAAAGAGAAACTTAAAAACAATTTCTCTTAAAAATGAGCATTACTGTGAAATTCTGGAATATCTACAGTCTATTGAAAGCCCAGCTAGAAAGCTGAGATGATAGCTCCACAAGTATAATGTAAGGTACCGTGCAAGCCTCACTACCCAAGGTTGATCCCCGAGACTTACGTTAAAATTGTCAGATGTGAATGGAGAGTTCTTTGGCATGCTCTCTTTTGGACAGGGTATGGCTGCTGGACTCATGAACTCACTGCAGGTATGATTAACTTCACAAGATCAAGCCAACAAAATCAACCAGCATTCCACTAAGGAATGTAAACCAGACTAAGCTACAAATAAAAGAGAGGACGAGGAAATGAAGGTGGGAGAGGGACATGTGGGGGGAAGGGGAGGAAGGAATCAGTGTGGGTATGATCAAGATACATTATCCACACACATGGAATTGTCTGGAGGGGAAGTTAGTGTTTCTACCTCCTTGTTTTCTTAAAAGATTAGCAAGTTTTGGATCTATACAGGATAGTCATGAGAGTCACTGTATTTCATATTGTTCTTATGTAGAAATCAACTAAAGTTTAAAGCAGTGGTTCTCAACCTTCCTAATGCTGCAATCCTTTAATATTATAGTTCCTCTGTGTGGTGACCTCCAACTGTAAAAGTATTCTTGTTGCTATTTCATAACTGTAATTTAACTACTATTATGAATCATACCGTAAATATTTTTCTCACAACCTGCAGGTTGGCTTAAAGAAACATGTGAGTGATAAGATAAACAAAGAAGCTAAATCCATGCTCCCAGACAATGAGCCAGAGCTATCTCCTGCATATATTTGTAACCATCAAATTATGACTCACAGACAGGAGAAACTAGGATTGTAGCATTTCATCAGCTAAGCTTCCCTATCTATACTTTATCCAGTTCTCATCTGAATAAGATTGGCTACTTAACTTTCACAGTGAAATATGACTCAAGAGAGAGAGAGAGAGAGAGAGAGAGAGAGAGAGAGAGAGAGAGAAGATCTAAATTGATCTTACAAGTATTACCCTATTTTTATTTATTTGTTGTTGTTGTTGTTTTTGGTTGGTTGATTGGTTTGGTATTTTGTCCTCTCCCTATGATCGTATAACAATTTTCTCCTAATTGAAACACCACCTCCAATGCAAGAAATCAACAATTTCACACATCTAAGAAAGCTGAAACTCCTAAGAGTTTTACGGGTCCTTTCCTAAGGATGTAGAAACAGTACACAATTGCTGGGCCAGGAGACTCTGACTAACCAAGTTGCTAAGAAGAGACTGTCCTGCCACTGGGGCAGCCTGCAGGTCATGCAGAGAGCTTCAGGAATCTTCAGGAGTGTCGGGATGGGCTTTTCTGTCATGCAGCTACTTTTCAGTTCTCCCTGCTCCTGCAAGTAGCCACTCTCCCACACTCCAATAAACTCATTGGCTCAGCAGGAGGTTCATTGGTTGAAGGAGTCTTTCCCCAGGCGTGGCAACCCAAATTCAATCCCCAGGATCCAAACGATGGGAGAAGAAAACAAACTCCTACACAAATCACACACAAGTCATACACACACATACACACACACACACACACACACACACACACACACACAAATTAATACATATATGCATACATACACACATACATACATACATACAGCAATTTTTAGAGAGATGTGGTTCTCCCATGCTGCCTCTAATTATTTCCACAGTTGAGAGATCTATACACATACATACTTAGCCATATAGTTCTAAATCTCATTCCTCATTCTTGTCCATCCAATGGTCTCAGTGGGTACCTATGTCAGAAGCACATCATTATCTGGTTCTTTGCTTTATTTCTCCCTTAGGAATTTCCTACACTTCCTCATTCTTCTTCTAGCCTTTCAAAGACCCTTTTCTCTGCCTTCTCAGGAGGCTCTCCTCCTGGGTTGCCTCAATAACACCCTGTGACATAAGGGATAGCTGACAACAGCCAAATTACTAATAAGAGTTTCCAGGATAACTCAAACCTAAAGTTATCATACACAGAATTTCTTCAGCAGAGACATGGGCTCAGAACAAGCATATGTATGTAATGTAGCTGACGAGAGAGTCCACACTGACACACACATTGGATACTATCCCCCACTAACAAGTCTTTCCTGAAGTGCACACTACACTTCATTCCTTAACTTTGGAGATCTTCTAAAACTAGTGAAGTTACATTAATGATTCCAGTAGCAGCAGGACAGGAGCAGCAGAACATATGATTCTGTAGCACTTTCACAACCAGCATTCATATTCTGAAGCCTTCCAGCAAGTAGCAGGACAGTGTTGCTCAGATCTGTATCTGGCAGGATGGACTGAGCAATAGGGCTTCTCCCACCCGTGCTAGCTGGGCAGTGCAATCATGCAGAATGTTCTCTCTGACTCTGAACCTCTATTTTAGCCACCCTTATATTCCAGCTCAAGAATTTAGGCAACAGGAATTTGCAGGGGTATGATACAGTTTCAATTATCACATTCCCAAACCTAAGAAAAAAATATGATTTAGATTTCCCTGCCTTTTTGGATAACTGAAGCTCTCTTTTTATAGGTGTCCTCTCCTTCAGTTATTAAGGTTGACTTCAGTATAACCAGTAAAGCCCCTTTCTGACTGTACAAGTGTTCCTCAGCAGTAACTAAAGACACCAGAATGGACTTGCCCTGGCATGAGTCAGTCATGAGGGAAGAAGAGTACCATCTGTGAGAAATAAAACCTCTCCAAGCCCAGAGGACACGTGATGCCAGCTGAGCTAAGTTGGCATCATTAAATTGACAGCATAGGGACTTTCCCACATAGCACACACCCTAGATATCTCCTGGGAATCCTTAGCACAGACACCAGCTATTATGTGCTCTGCCCATTGAGAAATTAATTCCTTAAGACCTTATTTACTTGGAGTTTGTTTGTGAGGTCAGAGGAATAAGGGAAATTGGAAGAGTTATCCCTGGGGATAAATCATGAATATTCTCACTAGGGATCAATTAACCATGATGAACCATTGCTAGAGTTATGTTTTCTGGCTTTAAAATACAGATCTTTCTTGCTTCTAGACCCAAGAGAATCAATCAGTCATATGTCTACAAGCCTTAATGCTGGCAGATACTGCCCAACTGTAAGTCATCCTGTGGGAGGAAAGATGCTTTGACCATAACTCAGTGTATTAGATAGGCTCAGAGCTCTTCATCCGGAGTAGCTATAAACTTCAGAGGAAAGGTAGAGCACTTGGCAATTAGCTAACCACAGGTTTTTAACTCTAACTTCCCGTAAGAGTGTGCTGGGGATGGAACTCCACTCTCCCCTGAACACTGCACCCACCACAATCTTATAAAATTCCTTCAACATCTTTACAGGACAATTTCTGATCAACAGGAAGCAAGTGGGCCTAAGTGTGCTGCCAAGGCCCTAATGTAAAAGCATGTCCTAGTTATCCAAGTTCAGAGGAGAAATGAAGGCAAGAGGACATCTGAAATTTGCCAGCAAGCTGGCCAAGCTCAGTTGGTGGGCTCAGCTCTAGTGCCCATGAAAGACCCTGTCTCAAAATATTAGGTGTCAAGAGACTAATAAAGACACTCAAAGTCTTTATTGATAATAACGAGGAAACTGTCTTCCAGACACAACAGGAGTAATGCACCTATGAACTCACAAAGACTGTGCCATCATGTACTGGGCTGGCACAGGTTCAAGCCAGATGGGGTCCCAGGCATGAGGGAAAAAGCAAACATGGCTTCCCACTCCTACACAAAAAGCAACCTATAACTGCAAAGTAAAAATTAGTTATCTCTACTTGAGTCTCACTGGGTATATGAACCACACTTGAGGGCAGACTCCCATGCCCATCAGTAGATGACCAACACAATATGAACTCAGTGGCAGATTGGTAGACATTTTGTCTTGTATTGCTCTATTTGTGCATTTTTTGTACTGATGTCCTGATGGTCCTTTGCTTGTGTGCTATGGTTTCCAGTTTGTTGTTTTTATGGAATTTGGTATGGGTGAGGGTGTGTGTGGGGGGGGTGTGTGTGGGGGGGGGGGGGGGGGTGTGCATGCCCATGTGTGTGTATTTGTGTGTGTTGTGCTTTTGCTTTGATTTTTTTAAATCTTATGGAGTTTTTTTGGATTTCTTTGTTTTCTAAATAAAAGATAGGGGGGTGGTCTGGGGAGATGGCTCAGCTGGTAAGAGCACTGACTGCTCTTCCAAAAGTCCTGGGTTCAAATCCCAGCAACCACATGGTGGCTCACAACCATCCATAATGAGATCTAATGCCCTCTTCTGGTATGTCTGAAGATAGCTACAGTGTACTTACAAATAATAAATACATCTTTTAATTAATTAATTAATTATAAAGGGGGGAAAGCCATGGAGTTGAACAGGTAGGGAGGTGAAGTGGATCTGGGAGAATTTGGTAGAGGGGATTAGAATATACCATAAGAAAACAAGTCTATTTTCAGTAAGATATATAGGTATAAGCTAGGTGATTGTTATACACACCTTTAATCCAGCACTCAGGAGACAGAGACAGGCAGATCAAGGCCAGCTGGGTCTACAGAGTGAGTTCCAGGACAGTCAGGGCTACACAGAGAAACTCTATCTTGAGAAAAACATGTTTGTGTGTGTGTGTGTGTGTGTGTGTAAATATATTTACATATATATAAATAGCTCTTATTTATCTTTGGGGGACATGAGCATGAGTTTGTTTGTTCATGTGTACTCATGTGCAAGCAAGTGTACATGAAAGCCAGAGGTCAACATCATGTGTCTTCTGCAGTCACTCTCCACCATATTTTTTAGATAACCCTGTAGCTTGATAAATTGGCTAGATTTTTTTTGTCCAGCAAGCCCCAAGGATCCTCTTATCTACACACAAATACACACACACACACACACACACACACACACATGTAAGATTTTCACAGAATGAATCATACTATTTTAAGAAAAGTTGAAACATCCTGTGGACATCAGGATCTCCTTTTCTCAGACACCTCTATCACTTTTCAATGACTCTATCAATGAAGCAACAAAGATAAAATTTCACATGAACTTGGCAAAAATGGACTCACCAAGGCCAAGCTGACTGAACCTAATGCTGAGATCAAACAAGATCAAAATCAAGTTTCCATTATGACACTATTCCCTAAGTAAACACTATAGCTAAGAGATACAGGTTAGCTAGTCAACAGGAAAGGAACTCTGTTCTTATCACAGTAGATGCTGTTGCGGGACTCACTTTCCATGTCTGCTGCAACTCAACAGGAAAGGAACTCTGTTCTTACCATGGTAGATGCTGTCTGTCTCGGGACTCCCTTTCCATGTCTGCTGCTCTGCTGTCCAAACGATTATCTGCAGAATCACATGATGCTTTATGAACAACTTCAGGACTCCATGAAATAACGCTTTTAACAATAAACTTCAGGGCTGGTGAGATGACTCAGCGAGTAAGAGCACTGACTGCTCTTCCGAAGGTCCTGAGTTCGGATCCCAGCAAGCACATGGTGGCTCACAACCACCCGTAATGAGATCGGACGCCCTCTTCTGGTGCATCTGAAGACAGCTAAGGTGAATTAAGCCAGAGCGAGCAGGGGCCGGAGCTGAATCAGGTCCTGAGTTCAATTCCCAGCAGCCACACACGATGGCTCACAGCAATCGGTACAGCAACAGTGTACTCGTACACCTAAAATAAATAAAATAAATCTTTAAAAAAAAAACAATGAAGTTCAGTTCACAGAAGACAAAGTGTGAAAACTGGCTGATGCTTGGGTAATTTGTGGGGCTGGGGATATGTGTAAGGTGTGCTCATGTGATACACACTTATGAGTGTGGAAGCCAAGAATCAACCTCAGACATTCCTCAGGAGCTACCCACCTTATGTTTTGAGACAGGGTCTCTTACTAGGACTTGAGGTTAGTTAGTTAGGCTAGGCTAAGGATTTGCCTGTTTCCAACTCACTAATGCTGAGTTGCAAGTATATGCTACCACCATGCCAGGATTTGAAATAGGTTCTGGGGATCAAACTTGGGCCCTCAAATTTGTACTGAAAAGTATTTACTGATTGAGACATCACCTCAGTCCCTATTGGGGCTTCCACGTCTACAACTTCCACACAAACAACCAGCCTAATTAAGCTGCCTGTTAAGAGCACATACATAGGTGCATGCATACATACCTACAAATATAATAAATAAACAAACAGAGACAACTCAGTGGTAAAGAACACTTGCTGCTCTTGCGGAGCACTTGGATTCAGTTCTTAGCACTCACATAGTGATCCCTAACAATCTATAACTTCAGTTCCAGGGAATCCAATGCCCTCTTCTGGCTTTCTCTTGCACTAGGCACAGATACATGCAGACAAAATACTCATACAAATCAAATAGAAATAAATCTCTTTTAAAAACCATTTAAGAACTCACACTGCTCTAACAGGGGACAAAAGTTTGTTTCCCAGCATCTACATTGTGGCTCACAGTCACCTCTAACTCCAAGGGATACAACACCTTCTTCTGGAATCACCAGACGATGGCACTCACACAGATATACATGCATACACACTCAGTCCTTTCTTCCCAGCATTCAGGAGGCAGTGGCAGGTGGATCTCTGTGAGGTCTAGGCCAGCCTGGTCTAAAATGAGTTTCAGGCCAGCCAGGGATATATAGTGAAAACCTGTCTCAATTTGTTTAATCTTTCTTGAAATCAATTATCTTCTTGTCCCTGCACTGTTAGGTTTTGTTATTTTAGAAGTCTTAGTTCCAATGATGAGAATTTTTTCCATAAGGGCATATAGTAGTGTTCCACTTAGCAAGGCTTAAATGACCACCAGCCTGCTTCGTAGATTAGCAGGGAGGTTGCTCTAGTGGCTGGAATAAATTCTCCAGACTTAGCAAAAGAAATTGAGTTGCTACTGAAGTCAAAATGAGGAAGAACTTGTCTGAAATCAAAAGGTTTTCGAAGACACTCCTTTGAGTTCCTATGGCCTATGATATAAGTTAATAAAAAACCAAGGGCTGGAGAAGTTGCTCAGTGGTTAGAGCACTTGTGTGCATGAGGACCAGAGTTTCGATCCCCTGACCCTCAGAATCCATGTATATATCAGGTGGGCATAGTGACCCATCTGTAATTTCAATCCTGCAAAGTGGAGATGGGAAATCTCCAAAGCAAGCTGTCCAACAAGATGCTCTGGGTTTGATTGAAATAACTTGCCTCATAGAGCAACATGCAAAAGCAGTTGAGGATAATTCCCAACATCAACTTTGGGCCTCCACAAGCACACGCATCTACACACACACACACACACACACATACACATGTGCAGACATATATGCACACACACAAAAGTGAAAAAATAGGAAACTTAACCCCAACTCACACAGGAACATGAATGACCCAGATCTCTCTGGAATCTAGACTTGAGTCATCTCATCAGACCAGAAACCATGATAAATCGTGGGCAAAATTAATATGGAATGGGTAGAGGAACCACTCATACATGTACACACACACACACACACACACACACACACACACATGAGTTACAAATAAAATTTTAAAAATTAAGTACCATATATGATTATGTGCACACCTATAAGAATAAAAACTGCGGGCTGGAGAGATGGCTCAGTGGTTAAAGAGTGCCGACCGCTCTACTGAAGGTTATGAGTTCAAATCCCAGCAACCACATGGTGGCTCACAGCCATCCATAATGAGATCTGATGCCCTCTTCTGGAATATCTGAAGATAGCTACAGTGTACTTTCATTTAATAAATAAATAAATCTTTAAAAAAAAAAGAATAAAAACTGCAATACTGTAAGCATGCCTTCATACTTTTTTATGAATGTTGTATACTAGTCCTGTAAATTCTTATATGTTTATTTCATCCCCTTTGTTATCTTTTTTTTTTTTTTTGAAACAAGGTCTCACTATGTATCCTTGCCTGACCTGATATGTGCTATATAGACCAGGCTAGAGCCCACAGAGATCTGCCTGTTGAGATTAAAGCCATACTACCATGCTCAGCTTGTCATTCTCTTATCAAACATAGGTGATCTGAATAATAGTTAGTTAAGATAGTTTCTTGTATTAAAGAAACTGGATGTAAAAGAGGGAAAGCAATTGAATAGAATAAAATTTCTGGCCCCAAACTGCCTTCTAAATACTTACGTTTAAAGCCATAGAAAAACGATACTCGGGCTGGTGAAATGGCTCAGTGGGTAAGAGCACCGACTGTTCTTCCGAAGGTCCTGAGTTCAAATCCCAGCAACCACATGGTGGCTCAAAACCATCTGTAATGAGATCTGACGCCCTCTTCTGGTGCATCTGAAGACAGCTGCAGTGTACTTACATATAACAATAAATAAATCTTTAAAAAAAAAAAAGAAAAACGATACTCTCCACCTTAGTCAAAGACATTTTGCAACAAATCGTAGTGAATACAGAGACTTCTTGCAGCTCAAAAGGCTGAGAATGGGTGATAGTCCAGTGCTCACTCCTAAAGAGAACATTTATGCCACTCCTAAGACTCTGGAAACATCATGGAAGAAAGGGCAGGGATGGGGGTGGAAGAGGCAGAAGATAAGGGAAAGTTCTGCAAATACCATCTTCAGGGCATGATGCAGCCATCATCAGTGACCACAATCACAGCATTCAGGTGTGGTAGAGCAGGCCTTTAGTCCTTCACTGCTGAGGCAGAGGCAGACAGGTCTCTGATGAGAAATCTGGCTCTACATATTGAGTTCTAGGACAATATAATAAGTCTCTCTCTCTCTCTTTCTCTGTGTGTGTCTCTGTGTCTCTCTATCTCTCTGTCTGTCTCTCTCTCTTTCTAATTTCTACAAAGTCTCTACAGCAGAGGTTTTTCATCTGCCTCTTGTCTCTCTTCCTACCTTGGGAACCTTTTTGAATAAATTTCAGCCCCTGTTTGTAACCCACAAGTAATCTTTTCCCTTTCTTCTTGGGAAGCCTTCTTTGGATTCTGCCCAAATGTCACCCTTTGACTTAAACCATAAGCTGACAACTAGCTAGCAAAGCTTTCCAGGATGCTTCAAGCCCCAATATTGTCTTATCTGGAATTTCTTCTGCAGGTACTGGTGGATAGAAGAAGCATAGAAGAGAAATGGAAAGGAAGGAGGGTCCTCACAGGCATGCACATTGCCTATTGATCGGACCAAGAAACCTCATCTGAGGTGTCCTTCGGACTTCATTCTTCAACCCTGGAAATTTCCATTTGCTATTAAAATGGAATATAAGATGCTAACACAACACATTCATCATTGCACCAATTATGTCGTGTGTCACAGCCTTCCAGGACCAACAAGACATGTGACTCCATGAGATTTTTCATAATCCCTGCTCAGATTCTGAGCCCTCTCAGCCCACAGCAATGCAGATTCTACAACTGAACTGCTTTCACCTCTGCTATGTTAGTCTTGAAAGTATCCAGATGTTGCCTCTGGTTTTAAACATGAATCTTGTACACCTTTCCACCCCAATTTCTGAGCCTGTTCCACAGGACTTCTCGTTGCTATTTCTTTATTAAGATGCTGTGGTGGTTTGAATATGCTTGGCCCAGGGAATGGCACTATTAAGAAGTCTGGCCTTGTTGGAGTAGGTGTGGCCTTGATGGAGAAAGTGTATCACTGTGGGAGTGGGCTTTAGAGACCCTCCTCCTAGCTGCCTGAAAGCTAGTCTTCTCCTGTCTCCCTTTGATTGAAGATATAGAGCTCTAAGCTCCCCCAGCCTCATGTCTGTCTGGACGTTGCTATGCTACACCCTTGATGATAATGGACTGAACCTCTGAACCTATAAGGCAGCCCCCATTAAATGTTGTCTTTTGTAAGTGTTGCCTTGGTCATGGTGTCTGTCTGTTCACAGAAGTAAAACCCTATGACAGATGCTTAGCATAATATCAGCTTGATCATCAATGTTTCCAAAGTCAAGAGGAAATCTCACTCATTTTGTACTGTCTCATAGGTCATAGTTAACCTTCTTCATTGTTTTGTATTCATTATCATGAAACAAAAATCTTAATTTTTAATTTACCATCAGGGATCCCCCTTCCTGATTGACAACTTTTTCCTCAACAGTAATCAGAATGGAGTTGGCCATACATGAGCCAAGTACAAGGGAAAAGGGAACACCATCTATGAGAAATGAAATGTTCCTGAAGGACCTATGATTTCAGCTGAGACAAACAGACATTGGGTAAGTGGCAAAGGGATTATCACCCAAATGACACATCTTAGATCTCTTCTAGGAGATATCACCCAAGATACCAATTAATTTATGCCCCACACATAGAGGTAAACACCCCTAAAGATTTTACTCAAAGTTGGTAAGTTGGAGTCAGGAGAATGATACATTTTGGGGATGTAGACTTTGATGATAACATGTGAATATTCTCTCTGAGGGCCAATTAACTGTACAGACAAACAATTCTAGAGTATCTGATTTGTTTTTCATTTTTAATAACAAGCCTTTCTTGTAACTTTACATTTGACCCTTTAAGAACAATCTGAGAGATCTAGTCTCTCTTACCTCATAGACCATCTTGAGGGTTTCCCCAGGGTTCCTATTATAGAAAAGAAGTCATAGAGTAAACACAATTCATTTCCACCCTCACTATTAATTATATTAATAGGATACTCGTGATGCATTGTCTAGAGGTAAAACAAGAAAATAGCATATCCCTTCATCTCTTTATTTACTTGAATCTATTTCCCATACATTGACCTCTTTCTCATTATAAGGATATGCTGAAGAAGCCATGTGGGATCAGACTAAAGGAACTGTGTTATATAAATACAATGGAGTTTTATTCAGACAAAAAAAATGTCATTTGCATAAAAATGAACGGACTGCAGATCATGTTAAGTAAAATAAACCTGACTCAGAAAGTAAAATGTCTTCTTTTACATGAAGAATCTAGATTTTATATCTATATAATATATGTGTGTGCAGAGTGTAGTTTTGTCTAAACTGCTTTGCGTTCCCAGCTGATTGCACATATACACCTGCCAGGAGCTATCTCAGATCAGTGGATAGAAGACACACACACACACATTAGCTCATTTTTAATCTGGCTTATTGGCTCTGTGTCTGGGATCTTCTGAGCCTTGTGTGGCTATCATGCCCTTTCCTTCACTCCTAGCTCAACACCTCTAAAACCGCCCTCAGCTTACTTGGTCAGTTACCTTCACTCCTAGCTCAACACGTTTAAATCTTCCCTCAGCTTATTTGCCCAATTACCTTCTGTGAAGCCCATTGGTCTTGCTACCCTAGACACTTTCTGGCCACTTTCCCTTTCCACCTACATTTTGGAAGATCTCCCCTGTAGCTCCAGTTCTGTCCCATCTCTCTCCCCTAGGTCTCTCAATTCTCCTCCTCTCTCCTAGCCTGCAGGAACCTGGAAATCTGCTTCTTTCTTTCCACTGGCATCTTTATTAATAAACCAAAACCCAATTGGGGTCAGGGACCTTCAGTGTCAGTAAGCACAGGTTCCAAATCAAGGCATCTGAACCACCTCATACATCTCACCTTTTTTGTCCAATTTAAAAAAAAAAAACTCTTCTCACAGACATAAATTGAGTAGATCCATAACAATCATGTAAATTACAAAGTATGCTGTACAATTAACATCTAGTTCATCATTCCTAACTTAAAGAGTTATAATTTTATACCTGAATTACGTTTAGATTTTATCCTGTAACACCATTTTAAAACCATGTTTTTACTTCTATAACATATCTTTAATGTTAAACAACTTAAGTTCAGTTATGGGACTATATTTAGTCTTCAACCCCATCAGAAATCTGAGGATGGATTAAATATTAGCTGAGTATATAGGAAGCACATAGCTTCTAAAGATTAAACAAATTGTAGAGACAGCTGACTGCCTGGACAGCCCCCTAATTTCTTATAATGTTGGAGCATCTGTCTTCAGCCTTCTGACCAAGGATCATCTAACAGACCTTTGTAAAGCAGGATTATGAAGGACTGTTTACCCTGAATTGGCAGAGCTATCAGTTGAATATTTCACATAGTGTGTCCTTTTCCTGAACAGTATCTTGTCTGTAGATGAAATAGGCAACTTCTGCCCCGTGGCTACCTTGCCACAATAAGAAACCTTTCCTGGAGGTAAAGATGCTGAATTCTTCTTTGAAGGAGAATGGGGAAACTGTCAGGAGCAGACCTGTATCATTGTCAATTGATCCTTAATAATTAAATAACATTAAATGTCATATTTTGTGGATTTCTGATAGTTTTGAAGATTATCTATGTAAAGGATATTTGAATTGTTAAACCTTAATTATTCTTAACCATTTTTATTTGAGTAATATTGAAAACATATTATTATAATTAAATTAGAATCTAATATAGCCATAACTTTACTATCTGGCCCTTAACTTAATCATCCTAAACAGTTTGTAATAACAGCTATTAGAAGAACTGGGTCTAAGCCTTGTATTCTTAAATGAGTTGTATAGGCATAATGCCTATAAGAGTAGCAATATTAATCTCAAATTTTGATTCAATATAGAAATGTATATCAATGAAAACCTTAAATCTGTATCAATATAAATTCTCTACCAATGTAAGAAATTATAATTTCAATTTATATTAATAAAGATTTCTATCAATGTAAGATTATGGCTTCATAATGCTTTGTTCAAGAATAAAATTAGTAATCCATCCCATCTGTTTCCTTCTTATTCAAACAGATGCAGACACCCACAGTCAAATAGTTGATGGACTTGAAGACTCTTGTGAAAAAATAAGAGGAAGGATTGTTGGCCTCATAGGGGATAGGAACTCCATAGGAAGACCAACAGAGTCAACTAACCTGGACCCTTGGAGCTCTCAGAGTCTGAACCAGAAACCGAAGGACACACACAGGCTGGACCTAGGCCTCCCCACACAAATGTATCATATCAGATGTGCAGCTTGGTTTTCATGTGGGTCCCAAACCACTGGAGTGGGGCTATCCCAAAAGCTGTTGCCTGTACATGGGATATGTTCTTCTAGCTGGGCTGCCTTGTCTTGCCTCAATGGGAAAGGAAGAGCCTAGTACCACAGAGACTTGAAGTACCAGAATGAGGGGATATGCAGGGGGTGCCCCACCTGCTCAAAGGAGAATGGAGGATGGGGGAAGGATTGTGGAAAGGGGTTATCAAATGTGTGTATTGGCCCTATATTGTTACTTAATCTTCGAAAAGATGAAATGCACCATCACTTTATTTAAGTAATTTCTTTTTTTTTCTTTTCTTTTTTTTTTTTTTTTTTTTTTTTTTTTTTTTTTTTTTTTTTTTTTTTTTTTTTTTTTGTTTTTTGTTTTTGTTCTGTTTTGTTTTGTTTTCAGTTTTTCAAGATGGTTTCTCTGTGTAACTCTGGCTGTCTCTGGCCTCAAACTCAGAGATCCATCTGCCTCTGCCTCCCAAGTGCTGGGATTAAAGGCATATGGCACCACCACCCAACTTATTCAAATAACTTTTAGTTCTTTGATCTGTTGCTCTTCTTTACACCAGAATATAGTATCTCTTTAGCTGAAGCAGCTATTACATCTGTGTCATTCACTTGTTTATTGGACAAACATTTGATGAGTACCTGTTCCATTCCCAGCTCTGTATTACTGTTCAGCATTTGTGAAGTGTTTAACAAGCATATGGTCCTTTCCTTAATAGAGAAATAACTTGCCAAGGACTTGAGAGATCATACTAATCACTCTAGAATAAGCTGGAGCATAGCTCACCAATAAAGTGCCTGCCTAGTGTTCTAGAAGCCCAGATTTGTTCCACAGCCCTGAAAACAGAAAGAAACATCCCAAGAAGATGTGGAATTTGTGTTTCTGAATCCAAGTTATTTTGCTTGACACACTGACTGCCGGGTGCATACATTTTTTCTACTAGTGCCAAGAATTCATCTTCTGCACAATAACAAAAATTCTATTCTACATAAGGATCACATTTATCAACTCACCTATTGATAGACATATAGAATTGTACCATTTCCTAGTAAGAGTGTAGCCGTCAACAAGAATGAGCAAGCATCTCTTAAAGTGTGTTGATCTCTTCAGGCACACACCCACAAGAATTTCTTTTTTTTTTTTTTCTTTAGTTCATTGGTTGGTTTTTCAAGTCAGGGTTTCTCTGTGTAGCCCTGGATTACTTACATGCATGGAGTGAAGGAAAGGGTCTGGTGACGCGTGGAATTTTGTCTTTCCTCCAGTGTATGATGCTACTGAGTCTGACAGAATGCTATGTCCCACAAGAGCTCCGTTCACTTTAGTAGCTTTTCTTCTTTGCATGTCAGTGACCTCTGCTGGCCACACTTAGCTTTCCACAGTCTGGGCAGTTTCCTACCCACTGAGTTGACTGTTATTCTAGCTGGGGCTTGGAGGTGAGAGTTCCTCCTGATGTACTGAAGTTATGAGATGTAGCCACTGCACTGAAGACTGAACAGAGGATCTGTGTATTAATCACCATGAGGGATAGAGGTACCTGTAGAAAACTATGTTGTGCATACAAGCCTAGTGACCGCACAGGCCAGAAGAGGATGTCATATCCCTAGAGCTGGAGTTACAAGCAGTTATGAGCCTCCCAACGCTCGTACTCTGCAAGAATAGTAAATGCTCTTAGCCACTGAAGCGGCAGCCCTTGTATCGCCAGCCCTTGGGTTACTTCTTATCAATGTTTCAGCCTAGTTTTTTCCTGTAGTTTTCACATATCCTAATACTACCTTTGTGAATTCCTGAAGCTCTTTCTCTCCTTCTTTCTGTATTAAAGATTTTTTTTCTTGTTCTGACTCTTTTCCTTTACTGGGTCCCCTGGAACCACCTTCTATACTGCCATCTTACTAAGAAACCTCAAAGTGGATTTAATAGCAAGAAATAAAGTCATTTCCTAATAATAAAGAGAGGTAATAATAAAGTCAAAGACTTTACTTGTAAAGACATTGAAAGTTCCCCATCCCTTATTTCTGGTTATTTATATAATCAGTGAATTTAGTAGTCAATGTCTCTATATACACTTGCATGCTTACACCTATGAGGTTTATCATAAGGAATTGCTTTACTAGGTATGTGTAGGATGTGTGGGGGTACAGAGATCTCTACGCTCACAGATAAGCACAAGGGATTGGAAGAGGCTGGAATGTTAAGAACACAGGGTTGTTCTTTCAAGGGGAAGAATGCAATACCTGTTATCCTCTCTGAAGGCTGGGAACAGACATGCTTTCTAATCTGTGAGCTTTGATGGCTTTGGTGATCTGTGTGACCAGTGATGACACTGAGCCCTTATCTTAAGCTGCTTTTTCTCAGTCTATAGAACATATTTTTATGGAAAGGATCACATACACTTTACAGAGAGTTTGGATATAGTCACATGCCATCTTTATTTAGCTTACTTTGTGCTTTATTATGGAAAATGTTGAACCACACAGACACCTTCATGGGCCTGCAGAGAGGTTATTCGTAGAAGGCAAGAAGGCAGCTCAGTTCAACATGGCTCAATAGCTGGTAGTGGCTCACACTTTGAGAGTCTGATCCTGAGTGGTTTATTTTAGGCATAGTTAAGTGAAGCACAATTTGGTGATGGCTATGGACTCCATCCCTATAGAACTGTGAATCCTAGATAAATCACTTTATTTTACGAGTTGCTTGGTCATGGTGGTTTATTTATTTATTTACTTCCCAAATGCTGTCCTGCACCCCATCCTCCCCTCACAGAATCCCTCCCGCAGCTCCCATCCCCTTCTCCTCTGAGAAGGTGGCCCACCCAGGTTATCCCCCAACACTGGAACATCAAGTCTCTGCAGGGCCCACCCAGGTTATCCCCCAACACTGGAACATCAAGTCTCTGCAGGGCCCACCCAGGTTATCCCCCAACACTGGTACATCAAGTCTCTGCAGGTTTAGGTGCATCTTCTCCCACTGAGGCCAGTGTTTTATCACAGCAATAGAAAGTAACTGAAACAGTAGGTCACCAACACTTACTGAAATATTGGTTAAATGCATTTCTTTATTTTAAAAGTGTACCATTTCCTTGTGGTAAAAAAGTAACAAAATTGTTCTAACTGAAATTTTTTAACTGACAAGTAAATATTTAATATATAAAACATGAGGTTTTGGTGTGGGTACGCATGTAGGATGGTGAAACAAACCTACTTAATCCATTAACCTAATTTACTTACACTTCTTTTTGTGGACAGAACACTTAACAATCCTCAACATGGTAACTTTGCTCTCTGTGGTCCTGAACGTTTTCTTCTTGTTTCACTGATATTTTGTGTCATTTTACTAACATTTCCCCAATCCTGCCATGGTCCAGCCTCAGGTAATAAACATTCTATTCTTTCTTTCTATGAATTTGAATTTTCAGTGGTCTACATGTGTGTTTGCCTTAATATCTGCTCTTGTGTCTGGATTATTTCACATAACATATGCCTTCCAGGGTTATCCATGATATTACAGAATTTCCTATTTTTTCTTTTCTTCTTCTTCTTCTTTCTTCTTTCTTCTTCTTCTCCTTCTCCTTCTTCTCCTTCTCCTTCTCCTTCTCCTTCTCCTTCTCCTCCTCCTCCTCCTCCTCCTCCTCCTTCTTCTTCGACTGAACAATATTCTACCATGTACACATTTCCCCCAATCAATTTGGTGGGCATTTACATTCTTAATTTTGTTTTTAGTATAATTATTGAACGATGTAAAGTTTATTTACATTTGGGAGTTGGGCATCTGTTTGTTTGTTATTTTTTAATTCAAAGTTATTTTTATTCTTCTCTCATATTTTACATTCCAATTGCAGTTTCACCTTCCTCTCTTCCCACCAATCTCTCCCCAACACCTCTAGACTTACCACCTCCACATCCCTTCAGAAAAGAGCAGGCCTCCCAGGAACATCAACCAAACACTGCATAGCAAGCTACAATAAGACCAGGCACATACATCACATCAAGACAAATGCCTATCTTTACCTTTCCTTTTGGGAGTTAGTTCTGCCAATCAACTGTTGGCAGTTGATCAATGCTGGGGGAGGAAGACTCCATCATCTTCAATCTAGATTAACAAGATTTTTTCCTTCTTACACTTCAAATACTTTGCCCATTTACATTGCTTCCAATAAGAAAGATAATGTCATTTTTGTCTTTTTCCCCACTCCATAAGAGATCAAAGATATAAACATAAGTTAAAAGTATAAAATTCTCAGATGGAAACACAAGTATAAATTCATAGTTTTGTGTCAAACAATGGTCACTTAAATGTAGCACCAAATTCACAAAAGCTAAGAGAAAAATAAGTAATTAAAGTTCATCAAAATGTAAAGTTTTTGTACATCAAAAAATATTGCAAATTCCCTGCTGGGTAGCCTTCTTAGTCATTAAAACTCTTTCTCATGTATGAATCTGGTTAGTTCCAACAACCAGCCTCACAAGATGCACCCATGAGTACAACAGTAGTATAGATATTACAGGAGTAACCAACTTGTTTTGGTTAGATTGAGGATCCACTCCACAGGAGAAAACCCATGCCTGATACTACAAATCTGGCCAAGAACCCATCCTCTGGAGTTCAAAGGCCCTAAAGAAAAGTTACTATTAGTTTACTAAATTGACATAGTATCAAACTGTCTTCTAAATGATTCTCGATATTCATAGATTAGGTCAGTTTTCAACACTGACCACAGAAATTTCTTTTTACAGTGGACAGTGACCAATTTACAGACTTATAATTTGTAAATGCAGAAAGAGGTGTCTATGGAATATTCAGTCTCAAATGAGACATCTATACCACACCCTTGCCCCCAAAGCTCAAGAGAACATCAGAGAAGATGGAGAAATGGGAAAGAAAAACATAAAGATCCAGTGCTCACGGAGATCTGCTGTGAAACAACGTCTTCTGAACACAGCAGGGAGTTGCACTCACAAACTCACAGAAGCAGTGGCTGCCTGCACAAACTCAAGACGCTCAGAATTACAGGATGAACGAGTGAGGGACTAACCACAGCTGAGGAACTGTTGACACTTGATCAATGCTGGGGCAGGGAGACTCCATCTTCTTCAGAGGTGTGGCATCAAGTAGGTTGACCATGCTCCAGTAGATGGTTGCACACCAGTGCACATTTGAGTAACACTGATTTTTGTTCTCGGTGGGTTATAAAGAAGAGGACAAGAGATTAGGATAGGGATATGACAGGAGATCCAAGAACAGGGATATGGGGGTAGATATGTAGGAAATTATCAAAGAATAAATAATTTTAAAGAACTGTTACTCAGGAAGAAAATGAAGATGACCAATGGAATAGAAGAGAATGTTGTGAAATGAGTCACTTGATAGGTATCTAACAATTATAATATATAAAGAATGTATACATTACAAAAATAAATAATAACCTAATTTTAATTGGCAAAAAACTTGGTCTTTTCTACAAAGATATACAAATGATTAATAAGCATATTGTATGATTCCATCTCTACAAAATCCCAGGATAGGATAGATAATCCATTAGAACAGAAAGTAGCTTGGTTTTTGCTTATGTTTAGTGGTAAGACAGGAGAGAAAAGTTAGAAGTGACAGCTAATTGATGCAGGGGTTTTGTTTTGTTTTCTGAGATTTTATTATTTTATTTATTATTATCATGTGCATGTGTTTGCATGTGTGCACTCTCCATGGCATGTATGTGGACAACTTGTGGGAGTTGGTTTTCTCCCTTCTCCATGGGGGTTCTGGAGATGACTCTCAGGTCATGAGGCTTGACTGCAAGCACCTTTACCCACTGTACCATCTCCCCGGCCACCTCACTGGATGTATTGAAGATCAAGTCGCAGAGTTTCCTGCAGGCAAGCCAGGCAACTTTACAACTCTGCAAAGTAGAAATTAAGCAGAAGCTGAGGACCTTACCAAATGAAAGGGCAGGCAGTACACAGACCAGCATGCTCATCATGGTCTACAACAAGGAGTCCTACAACCGATAGGGATAGGTGTTGGGAAACAGTTTTGGGGTAGTAATCAAAATACATCTGCCTCAGCCATACATGGTGGCTCATGCTTTTAATCTTAGAACTTGGGAGCCAGAGGCATATGGCTCTCAATGAGTTTAAAGCCAGCCTGATCTACATAGGAGGCCAGCCTGGGCTACCTGTTCCATATACATATATGAAAGCCTTCTCCACCAGGAGAGACTGTACCCTCAAACTGTGAACCAAAATAAGCATTTCATCCCTTAAAAAAAAATACATCTGGGATCTGGGGAGATGTCCCCGTGGTGAAGAGTGCATATTATTCTTGCAAAGAAACCAAAGTTTGCTTCCCAGTTCCCATGTTGGACAGCTACCTGTAATTCCAGCTCCAAGAGATCTACTGCCTTCTCTGGCTTTCACGGGCACCTGAATTCACATACACACACACACACACACACACACACACACACACACACACATACACACACACACATACACATACACACACACATACACACACACACACACACATACACACACACATACACACACAAACACACACACACACTTTAAAGTAAAAGTAAATTATTTTTAGAATGCATCTGTTTGGAAACTGGTTATCTACACTTTGTAACATGGGGAACTGTACACCCCAAAGGATGAGGATGGGTGGGGACTGCCAACACAGAGACATCAGAGTCAGGGACAGATGGTTGTCAGTAGGGTCATCACCTGCTTCTCAAAATGGCTCTTTTGTCTCTACCACTGACAGGTCATCGGTTGTGTCCTTGTGTCTTACAGAGCTCTTTGAGGTTGGCAATTTCTTTAAGAAGGAAAGTTTGTGCTTGTACATCCTCCAAAATCTCCCTAAACCCAAAAGTGCAAGCTCCAAGAAAATAAATAAGAGACAGGCTCCGCTGATCCCAAACATGGTGTTGAGGAAGATGGTCTTCTCAGAGGGGTGAGACTGGAAACAGGTTGTGCTGCCAATGCAAGGATCCTCACGACATATAAAAGTGCTGGGCATCTTGAAGCCATATAGATGGTACTGAACTCCTAGAGCTGCTCCTTCAAGGACCAGCCGCACCCCAAGGTGTGCCACATAGGCCCAGAGAAGCTTGAGGCTTTTAGCCCCTGAGACATCCTTGCTACTATCCCCTTTGCAAATCCGGGTCTCTTGCTCCTTGTTCTCCTTTCCTGGTACCTCCCAGTATCCAATCACATGATACAGAGTAAAAGCCACATAAATGGCACTGGGTACGGCCATCAGGATGACTTGGAAGGCCCAGAAGCGCAATGGAGAGAGAGGGCGGAAGACATCATAGCAAATGGTCTTGCAGCCTGGCTGCCCTAAATGACATATGAATTCATTCTCATCATCACCAAAAACCCCAGGTCCACTGGAAACCAGGATCAAGAGACGGAATCCCATGAGGATGGGAAGAAGGAAGCGCCCCACAGGGGTCGAGTGCTGGCTCTCCTGAGCCAATAGCTGTCTCAGGAACCTGCCACACATCCTGCCACAAAGCAGAGAACAATATTAGTGCAGATGTCTCACTCCCTTTTAAAGGAGGCTTCAGTTTGTCTAGTTCACTGCAAAGCAAGCCTTTTTGCTCCTCTCTCCGTTTAGCCATCTTTACTTGCCTACAATGTAATGTAACCTGAGCTAATTACCTTTATAGACACAAAAGGTTTAGTTGGCAGACAGTTGTGTAGGTGTGAACTCCACATAGCACAGCACAGATTTGGTGAAGGTCACTCGTTGAATGAACATATCATGTCTTGGATGGCAATGAGAAGATTGGAGCAAAAAGCCTTAACCCAAGGAGACAGGAAGATAGACAGAATCCCACAAGCCCTTTCAAGAGTACATTTTTGTAAATGGTGAGTTGGCTCAAATCAGCAAAGTGATAGACAAGCATAAAAATCTAAGCTTAATCCTCAAAGCCCATGTAAAAATGCTGTGTGGTGGTGCATGCTTGAAACCCCACTGCAGGGAAGGCGGGGACAGGAGGATCCTAGCCAATTGGAGAACCTCTAACCAACATAAGATCCTGTGTCAAACACAAGGTGGATGACTCCCAGAGAATGGCACACGACTCTGAGCTCCAGTCTATATTACTTATGGAGAAAGAATGAGTGAGTGAGAGAAAGAGAGAGAGAGAAAGAGAGAGAGAGAGAGAGAGAGAGAGAGAGAGAGAGAGAGAACTAAGGACCTCCCATTAGGCTCCACTTCTTATGTTTAGTTTTAATGCATATGGGTGTGTCTTTCTGTGTGTATGCCTGCCCGTGTGTGTGTGTGTGTGTGTGTGTGTGTGTGTGTGTGTGTGTGTACCTGTTCAGAGACCAAACGAGGGCATCAGATCCCTTTGAGCTGGAGTTACAAGTGGTTGTGAATCACCAGACATGGACAGTGGGAACCAAACTCAGGTCCTCTAGAAAAGCACTCAACCACAACACCATCTCTCTATCCCCAGACAAAAGTTCTTTCAGGTCCGCAATACATTCCAATAGCACTACCCTAAAGGTCAAGTCTTTATGGACTTCTGTGAGGACACTCAGCCAAACCATAATTAATACCAAGTCTGTGGCTCTCCTTATTTACCAGTTAAAGAAACATAAATGAATAATATGAATTTATATAGGTGTCCTAGTTTAATTTCTGGTGTTGAAAAAAAAAACTTAAGGGAAAAAAGATTTATTCCAGCTTACAATTCCAGGATATAGTCCATCATAGCAGGGAAGTAAAGGTGGCAGGAAGTTAGAACATCTGGTCACGTTACATCCACACTCAAAAGCAGAGAGAAAGGAAGGTGTGGTGGTTTGAATATGCTTAGCCCACAGGGAGTGGTACTGTTAGAAGGTGTGGCCTTTGTGGAGGAAGTGTGTCACTGTGGGGGCTCAGCATACAAGAAGTCCTAGATTCAACCCCAGAACAAAGAAAGAAAGGAAGGAAGGAAGGAAGGAAGGAAGGAAGGAAGGAAGGAAGGAAGAAAAAAAGAAAGAAAGAAAGAAAGAGAGAGAGAAAGAGAGAGAGAAAGAAAGAGAGATAAAGAAAGAAAGAGAGAGAAAGAGAGAAAGAGAAAGAAAGACAAAGAAACAGAAAGAGAGAAAGAAAGAGAGAGAGAGAAAGAAACAGAAAAAAGAGAAAGAGGGAGAAAGAGAGAAAGAAAGAAAGAGAGAGAGCAGGCAGTGGTGGCGCACACCTTTAATCTCAGCACTTGGGAAGCAGAGGCAGGTGGATTTCTAAGTTCAAGACCAGCCTGGTCTACAGAGTGAGTTCCAGGGCAGCCAGGGCTATAAAGAGAAACCGTATCTCGAAAAACCAAAAAAGAAAAAAAAGAAAGGAAGGAAGGAAAGAAGTAAGGAAGCAAGGAGAGGAGGAAGGCCTTAAGTCATGAATGGGTTATAAAAGAGATTTGAAGGAGCCCTTCAGCCCCTTCCATCAGCTGAAGACACAGAGACATCACCATCCATGAAGAAAAGGCCTAATCCAGACACTTTGTCTACTATGCCTGTATCTTGAACCTCCCACCCTCCAGAACTGGAAAAAAAAAAAAAAGAAAGTTCTGTGTATTACAAATCGCTCATTCAAAAATAGTTTATAGCAGTTTTGTCATACTAAGATCCTATGCAAACCTTTTATTTTAGGAAGTTCTACAGACTGTTCTTTATGTCTGTTTCCCCTTTTTTGAGAATTCTATAGATGAGCACTGTATTTATATCACTTTCCCCCACTCCTCCCTACTTTATCCATGTCCCTCAACTCCCTTTCAAAGTCATGGCCTCTTATTCTTTGTTATTGTTACATCTATATATATACACACATACATACACACACACAACCTGTTAAATCCCTGTATTATTACTTGTATGTCTGTATGTTTAGAGATGGCCACTTGGGATTGGACAACCTGTAGGGTTGTCTATCCCTGGAGAAGACTAATTCTCCCTTTTAGAAGCCTTTAGTTGCCTGTAACTCTGTCTAGGAATGGGGCCTTGTGAGATTTTCCCATTGCACAGTAGCTTGTAACCTGGTGTCATTTTTCAGACTTTGTTTGGGCAACCATATTGTTGAGCTTGCACAGGTGGTTAGGTGTCCCAGCCCTCCGGCTCTTATAATCTTTCTGCTCTGGTCTTGTGAGGCGTTCCCTGAGCCTTAGGTGTAGAGCTTGTACTGTAGCTGTATCAGTTGGGGCTGAGCGTTGTATAGTCAGTGCTTCTCTACATTTTGACCAGCTGGAGCTTTCTATAATGTCTCCATATGCTGCAAAAAAGAAGCTTCTTTGATAAAAGGTGAGAGCTGTACTTAGTTGTGGATATCAGGGTAAGTACTTACAATGAGTACTTAGTTGTGGACATCAGGATAAGTA
>NW_022196905.1:132187504-132209133 GCF_008632895.1 Mastomys coucha
GTGGATATCAGGATAAGTACTTACAATGAGTACTTAGTTGTGGATATCAGGGTAAGTACTTACAATGAAATTAGACTGAGAGAGCCAACTGTTACCACTTCCCTAAGCCAGTGTCATTACTAACTACAACTGTCTCCATCATGTGTGTGCCTCTATGTACTCTTGTGTGTGTGTGTGTGCATGTGTGCATGTGTGTTCATGTGTGATATGTGGAAGGTGCATGCTCCTGCCATGGCATAAATGCAGAGGTAGAAAACCCTGTGTATAAATCCTAAGGCAGGATTTCTTGCTTGCCACTGTGAATGCCACTCTAACTAGCCTATGAGCTTCAAGGGATTCTCCAGTCTCCACCTACCCTCTCACCACAGTACTGTTAGGATTACAGACATGCACTACCGCAATCCAGCTTTGATGTGAGTGAGGGGGATTCCAATTCAGGCCTCATTCCCTCACACCACGCACTTAACTCACTGAGCCATCTTCCCAGCCCAAGTTCTGAAACTTCCTGAATGCTAACACAAAAGAGCAAGTAGAAAGTTCTCTTCTGACTTCCTGTGACAGGCTGCAATCCAACCACAAACTCACTGACACAACCAGGAAATGGACAGAACAGGAAATTATCATACTAAACAAAGTAACCAGGACCCAAAAAGACATATACTGCGTGTTGTCTCTCAAAAACAGGTCCCAGATTTTAATTTTTACATGTATGTACATATGTGTGGATATAAGACATTAAAGTAGACATGGGATATATCTAAAAACCAGAAAGTACAGGGGAGAGAGGTCTTAAGAAATAAGGGAGGAAAGGGGGACAGAAAGGATGTGATACCTAAGAAGAATGTAGGCTGGTGAAGGAAGGGCATGAGAGAGGATGAAGAAAGAAATAACAAATCAAAGTGTGCATGAAAATGCCATAATGAAATGCATTGCTCTGTAAGCTTATTTTCAAAACACAAATAGACAGAGGCTGTAGCTCAGTTGGTAGAATGCCTCACATGTTCAAGTCCCTGGGTTTTATCCACAGTACTGCATAAACCAGGTGGGGTGATACACAACTGTAATTCTAGCACTAGGGAGGTAAAGACAGGAGGATCAGAAGTTCAAGGTCATCCTCAGACAGTGAGTTTAGAGCTAGGTGGGTCTACATGAGACTGTACCTCAATAAACAAATGGATGGATGCTTGGATGGATGCATGGATGGATGGATGGATGGATGGATGGATGGATAGATAAAAGATAGAAAATGGACAGATAGATGATAGATAGATAGATAGATAGATAGATAGATAGATAGATAGATAGATAAACAGATAGATAGATAGATGATAGGTAGGTAGATAGAGTATAAATGTAGCAACAAGCATACAATCAAAACTTGGAAAGGAAATCCCAGAATTGAGCAGATTTTCAAGCACCTAAACAGATTCTTTGAAATCCCATCATAATTTTAATGAGAAATTTTCAAAGCATCTCACATACTTTTTTTTGAGATGAGGCATGTCAGGATTTCATCAGTGACTGAATCCATTGTAGAAAGTTAAGGAGAGGCAGAGGAAAGGACCCATGAGGAAGGAGGAACTTGGCAGTGCAAATCTAAACTCATTGCTCCCACCTTCCTCTGCCTGGCCCGGAAAGCACTCTAGATGCTTCTCTTCAAAGCCTGGCCATGAAGCGGTGAAACGAGCAGCCACAGAGACCCAGGATCCTGGGTCATATCCCTAACTTGTAGATCTTACATCAATTTCAAAGCTATCTCTAGGTAATCATGAGTGAGTCCACCCACAGACACCTCTTCAAAGCTCAGGATAATCTCGGCCAGAGCCATTACCCTCTGCCCATGAATTTACCTGCACTTGCCTGGCAGCTCCAAGCAGAAGCATCAACCACAGAAGAAAGAAGCCAAAAGGAATCCTCCTCACACTGGAGCCTGCAGGGTCTAGGATCTTGCGATGGCCCTGCCTCCTGCAGCCACCCACCCTTTTGCCTTCTCCTTTTCATTCCTGGCAGGCTTGCTGCAGCATAAAAGAATTCCAACTGAAGGACCGGAGGACCCTGCCCTCAAGGCACGATCTCTGTAGAGTGACTCTGGCGTCCAGGTCACGGGATGTATTCTCTAAATGAATGGGGGCTTTGAGATCATCTGAAAGGAAACGAAGGTTTATTCTGTACATTCTATTGGTTAATTGTCTTGGGATGATTGAGCTCACTGAAAAGTTGGCTCTGGTAGTAGGGCTGTCCTCTCCCATTTCAGACCCAAGTTTGTTTGTCTCAGAGGATACTCTAAGGCCCCTTGTCTAGGGATGAGCCGCCTCCCAGACTCTAACACAGAGGAAAAGGAACAGCAGACATCAAAGAATAAAAACATTGTATCCTTGAAAACAGAAGGAAAACGAACTGCGAGAAAATAGAGCAAACGCTGCCACTGTGTGTCCTATGCTGTGCATCCTATAATACAAAACTACCTGGAGTGGGAGAAGGGCTGAAAGTGCAGCCATGGGGATCTCAACCGAGGACAGTAGAGAACTCCAGCTGACTGCTCTGCCTCCCCAGTCAGTTTCTGTTGGATCTTGGGAGCATCCAGTTTGAGAGGCTGCCTCTGTCTGTTATTTGTTATCTATTTTTCCTCTTTTAGTTTTTCCTTTGGAGATGGTATTTTAATGACATTTTGCCCTTCTTCTCCTCCCTCCCAATGGTCTCATATAATGCCACACCTCCCGATCTCCTTCAAATTCATGGCCTTTTTTTAATCATGTGTTATTGCATGCTTGTGTATCTATATATTGTTAAATGTAACTGTTGAGTCCGTAGAAAGCTATTCCTATGTATGTTTTCAGGGTTGACCACTTGGCACCAAGCAACCAGTTGGAGCACTCTTCCCTGGGAAGGACCATCTCCCACTCCCACCTCTACCCAGTTGCCTGTAGTTCTTTGTGTAGGGTTATTCTTTTACTTAAAAGGTTCACTAGAGGGGACAGGACACTCTACTCTGCCCAGGAATTTCCATCTGACTGTCTCTCCCTAGTCATTTTCTGCTGGATGTTTGTAAGCCCCAAGATGATGATGTTCATCTTTGTCAATCAATCACTTTTTATTTATTCCTTTATTTTGCCTTGTGCTTAATAAACTCCCTTATGCAAAACTGACAAAGTATAACAACTATGTGCTTAGTAAGCTCACTCATTCAAAACAAAGTACCTAAAAATAAATTTATTCACAGAAGAATATCCTGTGTGTTGGAAGGAATATTCCTCCGAGTGTGAACAAGTGGATCTCTGATCCTTGTGCCTCCCTGCCTTAGGGCTCTTTTCCTTCTACTGGGTTGCCTTGTCCAGCGTCAATGAGATGTGTTTGCTCTATCTTTTATTTTGTCATGTTTGATTGATATATCTTAGAACCCCATTCTTTTCATTAGAAAAAAAACAAGACAGGAAGGGGACAGGAAGAGATGGAAGGGGAGTGGAGGGGAGGAAAGGGGGATCAGGGAAAGAGAGAGGATTTTTAATTGAAAAAATTTCATACACTATATCCTGATCACACATCTTCATTCCCCCAACTCCTCCCAGATGTGCTCTCTCTCTCTCTCTCTCTCTCTCTCTCTCTCTCTCTCTCTCTCTCTCGAAAAGCACACACACACAAAACAAAAAACATGGAGATTTTGTGTTGGCCAATGACTTCTGAGTATGAAGTCTATCCTGAAATATGGTTAATATATTCACTGAGACTCCATTAAAGGAAACTAATTTTTCCTTTGCCGGTATCTGTTGCTGATAGATTCTTAGTTAGGGGTGGAAGCCCATGTTCACTTTCTCATCTTGGACCTGGGACCCCATCTGGCTTAAACTTGTCCAGTTTCCATGCCCAGTTTTTTTGCTTTTGTTGTGTCTGGTTTTTTTGTTTGATTTTTGTTTTTGTTTGTTCGTTTTGTTTTTTATTTGAGTTCTGGAGATCAAGCCCTTAGCACTCAGTGCTTGCAAGGCAGTTGTTCTACTGATGAAGCCACCTCTCCAGCCCCCTTTTTTGTTTTGTTTGTTTTGTTTGTTTGTTTGTCCTCCTGTAGTTTGGGCTGGCTTCACATTCACAGAACTGATCCTCCTGCCTCTGCCTCTGGGATTACAGGCATGAGCCACTATGCCTGGCTCAAGAATATCTTTGAGTCACAAACATTTTCCTAAATCTGGTGAGACTGTATTGTCCCATACATGCAAAATAAATAAATATATAGTCAATTTTTATTGCAAATTGGTCAGACCCTTTGATGAACACTTGTGAAATATTAATCATAACTTTTAATTACACTCATCGTCACAGCCATTCCGAGGAGGGTACCCTGAGAAGTACTGTGATTGCACTACATTTTCTCAAAGGTTCATGCATTCATGTGAACTTGTGTGAATGAGCACCAGGTGTGTTAGCTGACACTGACATCATGACAGTCATGTGCACATGTGTGAATGAGCACCAGGTGTGTTAGCTGACACTGACATCATGACAGTCATGTGCACATGTGTGATTAGCCCCAGGTGTGTTAGCTGACACTGCCATCATAACAGTTATATCTTCCATCACTCACCCTTCTCTTTGAAAGCCCACAGACTGAGAAGGATAAATTGTAGTCTGATTTTGTTGCTGTATCCCTATATATTTCTTCATCTCCTGTAGGGTTGGGGTTTTTTATATGTATATATAATAAATAATGTTAGTGAGTCTGGTGTAAGCAAGTCTTGGTGCCTGCAAACTGCATATGGTGGAAGGAGAGAACTGACTGCTGAAAGCTGTTCTCTGAGCTCCACATTCATGCCAGTGCACCTATGCATACATGCACGCACACACACACACACACACACACACACACACACACGAATGAATGAATGAATGAATGAGAAGAAAGCTTAAGTCAAGTTATATGTTCTTGCACATAATCCCAGAATTTGGATAGTAGAGGCAGGAAACCATAAAAATCAGAAGGAGGAGGAGGAAGGAGGGGAGAGAGAAGAGGAGGAGAGGGGAAATATGAGGAGGGAAGGGGACAGAAATCACAAAGAAGGGAGGGGATTCAAGGCTCGGGCTCTAAGATGGATTTACTAGAAACCATTCTAAGCAGTCGCAAATGTGGCCTCATTTGACCCTCATTCCAAGCCTAGAAAGTGATCCTTAATGCCAACACCCTCAGGTTATAGAGAGCTAAAATATGAAGAAGTTTCAAAATTACCTGAAGAAGTCATTGAAACAGTGACTAGAAGAGGTAAAATGGAAACAAAGAAAGGTTCAGAAGTCATGTTCTCCCCATTTGCTAAAGGACTTCTTTGGAAGGGTCCACTGGATCAAGTACATCCACACCTCTGGTCATGGTAAGTTAGCACTTGGAAACCAAGAGAGCTGTGACCTCACTTTTTGGGGTTACGCAGATGGTCCAGCCAGAGAGTTTAAATGTCTGCACTGGCGGGGGTGGGGGGGCAGTGGGAAGATGCCCACGAAGATGCCCAATATGAATGTTTTTCAGTGATGCATGAATTTCTCCTGGTTCTTCAATAGCTCTATTTATAAATGTCCACAGCCCAGGTCAGTGTGGGTATCAGACGAGGAGGCTACAGTTGGCACTGAGGGCTGGAGGGAGGACGTTCTGCCTCTTTATTTCTAAGCTGCTGTCGAGATGTTAGAACACCAAGACAAACTTCTCTTTCATAGCAACTTTCTTAGGCTTGGTGCCAGAATGCACTCACTGCACTGCTTTATGCCACCAACAATGTCCTCCCTGTCCCTTCTTGTCCCACCAGATCAGACCAGCCTCCTCCCACAGCCAGCTGTTAGTGATGTGTGCCAGGGCCTGGGTAGCCTGTGGAGCTGGGTACTCAGGGAGCAGCATCGCCCAAGGGTAGGGAGTGGAAAGAAATGCAACAGCCTAGAACAGGGGTTGTCAACCTGTGGGTCATGACCTTTTCAAGGGGGTGGGAGAGGTGCAAAGGTGGATCTTAGACCATTAGAAAACACAGATATTTACACTACAATTCATAAAAATAGCAAAAATAAAGTTATAAAGAAGCAATGAAAATAATTTTATGCTGGGGATTTCACCACAACATGACAAATTGTATTAAAGAGTCACAGAATTAGGAAGGTTGAGAACCACTAGCTTACAATCTACATAACCCCCTCCTGCCCCCAGAAAAAAATCACAGCCAAACATTAGATAGAGCTTGGGGAGTCCTGTGGAAGACGTGGAGGAAGGATTGAGGGACACAGAGGGGATACCAACTCCACAGGAAGACCAACAGAGTCAACTAACCTGGACCCTTGGGGGCTCCCAGAGACTGAACCACCAGCCAAAGGGCACACATGAGCTGGACTTAGCCCCCCACACACATATGTAACAGACGTGCAGCTTGGACTTCATGTGGGGTCCCCAACAACTAGAGCAGGAGCTATCCCTGACTCTGCCTGCCTGTGGATCCCATTTCCCTAACTGGGCTGCTTTGTCTGGTTTCAGTGGGAGAGAATGAGCCTTGTCTCGCAGTGATTTTATGTGCCAAGGTGGACATCAAAGGAGGAAGGGGAGGAGAGGGAGAAGAGCTTGTGAGAGGGAACTGGGAGGAGAGAGCAGCTGCAAATGAGATGTTAAATAAGTAAATAAATAAATAAATGGAAAATGGGAGCAGGGATCTTCTCTGCTTCCCTCTCTTTTTCACACCAGGAGTGATTCTTCACTCAGGGAGAGTGATTGACACACGGAGGGAACAGTGTAGAGCACTAGTCAGCAATAGTCAAGCTGCAGAACAAACAAATATCTACATACGGAACTAGATACAACTATCCCAGGCCTAGCCCTAGAAAAGACTCCCATGAGCCCCGGTCCTACCTCATACAGAAATCTGGAAAGTCTTAGATGAAGCAAAATAGCCCAAAGTCAAACACAAACACGCTGTGTTCTCTCCTACATGCCATCCCGGCTATTCACTGTTCTGTGTGCATGTCTATGTGGATGTGGGTCTTGGGATAGGGTCATGAAACTAGAAAAGAGACCACAATAGTAGAAAAAGAGGTTTGGGGGAGAGAAAGGGGAGGTGAGAGAATTTGGTGACAGGAAGGTACAAAGGAAACTCCAGAACATGGGAGGGGCCGAGAAGTACAGAGAAAGAGTGGGGGATCAACAGAAGCAAGTTCTGTGATCAAATACCATAGTCAACCATATTGCTTTATATGCTTATTTCAGACAATTAAGGAGGTAGACCTCCATTGGTAAATTGCTTGCCATGAGAGCATGAGGGCCTGAGTTCAGATCCCCCCATGCCTACATAAAAAGCTAAGCATAGTAGTGCAAGCGTACAGTGCAAGCACTGAGGAGGGAAATATAGGAGGGTTCCTGGGGGCTCTCTCACCAGTCAGACCAGCCACGAGGCAGAGCACTGCACTCAGTGAGAGACACACGCAGACAGAGAGACAGACAGAAATGCATACATGCATGCATACACAGAGATACATACACCACACAGAGAGAGAGAGAGAGAGGGGGAGAGAAAGAGAGACATCCACATACAGAGACATACGGAGACACATACACACAGAGATACACCCATACAGAGACACATGTACACACACATACACACACACAAAGACACACAGACACACATACACACACAGAGAGAGAGAGAAAGACATACACATACAGAGATACATACACAGAGATACACACACACACACATACACCTAAACAGAGAGAGACACATACACACACACACACACACACACACACACACACACACCAAAAAAGTATGTAGTGTAGGGGTGGGGGATGTCTCAGAGGGCGAGGGTGTTCATTGTGTGAGCATGAGGGCTCATGTTTGAATCGCAGCACCCACATTAAAATCTAGGTGTAGGCCAGGCAGTAGTGGTATGTGCCTTTAACCCCAGTACTTGACAGGCAGAGGCAAGCAGATCTCTATGAGTTTAAGGCTAGCCTGATCTACAGAGTGAATTCCAGGACAGCCAGGAATACATGAAAAAAAACCTAGGTGTGGCTGTGCATTCTTATAGCCTCAACACCATCTTGGGGGTGAGTTGGAGAGAAAAAGGCTTTCTAGCTGCCAACCTGGCTCAAAGTTCAGTAAGAAACCCTATTTCTAGGAAATGTGGCAGAGAGTGGAAGAGCCAGACACCCAACATCTTCTTCTGGCCTCTGTACACATGCACAGGCATGAGCACCTACACACATGTGCACTTATGCAATACATGCACACACATCACACACACACACACACACACACACACACACTTGCTTCTACTTCCCCAGCACGCACAGCCATACCCAATTTTATACCACACAGGTGTGGAGGGAGATGATACCCAGGGCCAAGTACACTGCATCCCCAGCTCCAGAAGTCTTATAAATGTTTGAGGGAAAAGCTGCATTTTTTTTAAGCCTGCCTCCTAATTTGGCTGTAAAGTGTACTGCAGTAGCTCGAGCTGAGGAGAACGGGGCTCGACAGCAGTGGAAGAATGTCAAGATGCTCCTTTCCCACCTTGATTCTAATCAAACCCCTTGGAGGCTAAAAGGTGGACTTACGGGTAGATTGCAAGGGGATATTACATCAGAGATCCAAGAGGAATCCAGGGTCCTGGCTCTCCTCTTCCCACACTGAGCAGAGTCTAGCGTGGAAGCCTTGAGACCCATGACCAAAACCCTCTATGACACGTTTCTGGATAGACAGACTGACAGGGGGATCCAGAAGAGCCTAGTGGTACTGGCCTGAAACCCAGCAGCTCAGGAAGCTGAGGCAGGGGGATTAGTACAAGCTGGAGACTAGCCTGAGCTATATACAACGAAGAGGAGAAAGGGAGGAGGAGAAAAAGAACCAAGAAGGGAGTATGAGCAGGCTGAGGAGGGAGGAAAAGTTGGAAGAGGCGGAGGAAGAAGAAAAGAGGTTAGGGATGTAACTCAGTAATAGTGGGCACTTCCCTCGCTTGTGTGAGGCCCCAGGTTCCATCAGAATGGCGGGACATGGAAAGGCTCTGCACTAGTCTAAGGTTATTTTCTGAGATGTAAAATCACGAAGCAGAAATCCTGGCAAAAGTAAGTCCCTGAACCACTCCTACTTCCCCAAGAAGGCCCTTGCCCGAGGTAGCCCAGGCGCATCCTGGTAACATCAGTCAAGGATAAACTGCACCACGATATTCTCTCCCCACCCCCCACGCGGGATCTGTCGCCAGCTAGCGACCATTTGTAGCAGTTACAGAGGAATTGGATTTTGTGCAGTTTCCCTAGCAGTTATAGCAAGCTCACAGCCAAGGCCAGATTGCCTTTGAGTAGTCCTGGAATTGCACCCTCCGTTATATTCAGAAGTGCTGTCACCCCAGCACTTGGGAGGCAGAGGCAGGTGGATTTCTGAGTTCAAGGCCAGCCTGGTCTACAGAGTGAGTTCCAGGACAGCCCGGGCTACACAGAGAAACCCTGTCTCATAAAAAACAAAAACAAAACAAAACAGCAGTGCTGTTGCCTCGCAAGCCAACCTAACCCTTGCTGCGCTGTCACAGGTGGCTGATTCAAGTCAAAGCTTCTTCCACCAGCGAGAAACTCTAAAGCCTGCAGAGCGTGAGCAAGGGAAAGCTTAGGATTGTCCATGGTGTGGGTGCTCCTCGGGGTCTGGAATTACAGACCAATAAATTAACCTGATGCTGTTAATCTAGGTACCTGTACCTGGCTACAGGACACCAGCAAAAGTCAAGCGAACTATGAGCGAGAAAGAACAACCTGTGGACTGAAACACCAACTGCAGCTTGAGTGTCTTTCTCGGCCAGAGTTCCCTTGAGCCTCTAAAATCCCAATGATGTGGTTCCTGTAGCCAGGTGGGCACTGGAAAGATCTTTGTTACAGTCTAGAAATACCAAGCTTGCTTAAATCTCATGCTTGCAGACAGCAGTGAGCACATCTGTTCTTGGAGTTGGCATTTTGTCCCTTGAAAACACTTCACTGCAAAGCTTTCAATATTCTTGATCAGGCCTTGGGAGTTGTACTGGTCCCAGCCAGGATATGTCGCCACCTAGCGACCACATGTAGCAGTTACAGAGGAATTGGATTTTGGTGCAGTTTCAACACTTCTCTGAGAAATGACCTGCATGAAGAACAGACAGGGTCTTGTATTCATGTGTGAGTCTGTGCATGCAATGTATGTGTGTGTGTGTGTGTGTGTGTGTGTGTGTGTGTATGTGTGTGTGTGTGTGTGTGTGTGTGTATTCACATGCGTGCGCGTTAGGAATGTATACACATGTGTAGGTGTACTCACCCCATCCAGGCATTTATAGAAGCCAGAGGTCAACTTCAGAACATCTTCCTCAATCACTTCTCCCCCTTATTGTTTTGGTTTGGGCAACAGGGTCTCTATATGTAGCCCTGGCTGGCCTATTGCTTGCTATGTAGAGTAGGCTGGCTTCATACTCACAGAGATCTGTCTGCCTCTACCTCTTCATGCCAAAGTAAAGGTGTGTGCTACCAAAGCGGACTCCTTGCTTGTTTTTAGGCAGGGTCTGTCACTGGAGCTGACTAGCTAACCTGGCTACCTAGAAAGCCTCCAACAGCCCCTAGCCACCCATCTCCATTCCCGAGGTGGTACTTACTCAGCCCATAGTCCTGGATTACAACTTTTATGTAGGTGCTGTGGATGCAACTCGGGTTCCCAAGCGCTTTACCCACTGAACAATCTCTCTAGCCCCTACATTCTTGAGATGCTCGGCAAGAACATGCAGGGGTGCATAAGACCCATGGCAAATTGCCTCCCACTCAGGCTTTATTTTGTGCTGGGTGGATCCGTTATCTAAATGAGCGGAGGAAAGGGTGACAAATCGATTGTTCCCATTGATTGAAGCAGAGTTGCATTAGAATGTTACTAACCTTGAACTTTGATGTCTCCTTTCTATGATCCACAGTCAAATTCAACTCCAACACCAACCTCCCACTCTGTACTTCAAACCAGGTGTGGCAGGAGCCTTCAGAGCTTAGAGTTACAGACAAGATCTGAGTGTGAGCTCCGAGGAACAGGGCGAAGTGCGCTAGCCTTGCTGATCCTGGAAAGCTTTGGGTGGTCCATCAGGTGGTAGAACCGAAGTCTAGGCAGTGTGATTTGTTCTGCCTCTGAAGCACTTTGGCCAAAGCTGGGAGATAGGAAGGATGAATTCCGCCACAGAGTGGGTGGGTATGTGGGCACAGAAAGATGCGTAAAAGCACAGACCATCATCTGGGGAGTCAGTTCAGTCAGTAAAGTGCTTGCTGTGAACATAAATTGGATTTTTTTTAAATGTTAAAAATAAAAACATTTTTTAAAAGTCAAGCATGGGGCTGGTTAGATGGCTCAGCAGTTAAGAGCACTGACTACTCTTCTGAAGGTCCTGAGTTCAAATCCCAGCAACCACATGGTGGCTCACAACCATCCGTAATGAAATCTGATCCTCTTTTCTGGTGTGTCTGAAAACAGCTACAGTGTACTAATATATAACAATAAATAAATCTTTAAAAAAAAAAGTCAAGCATGACAGCACATACCTGGGGTTAGACAGAGACAGAGAGAGAGAGAGAGAGAGAGAGAGACAGAGAGAGAGACAGAGACAGAGACACAGAACCTGCAGTCCCCAGCAGCTGACAGGGTAACCCAGACACCCTCCTGAAATAAACAGCCATGCAGGTGAGCTAGTGCGAGCAATCATTAAAGGAACAATGCTTGCCACATCCATAAAAGTCAATAGAAAAAAAAGAAGGTTTTGTGGCACTTGTGGTATCCACTGGTAAGAAAGAAACACTTTTCTGCAGTCCGGCTCTGGATGCAGAAGAAATCCTGACTTCTGAATAAAGGAGAGCTAAGGCACAGAGAATCAAAGTCTGCTTTATTGGTAATAGGGCATGAACACATGAAAAGAAAACTTCTCAAAAGAAAGAGAATGTGTTGTGGTTTCTTATTTATACAGTCCTTACTTCTCCCTTTTCTCTACCCCTGAAGTAGTTGTTAGGGCTTGGGTTAGTAGATAAGCACAACTGCAAGGTCCTGAGTTCGGATCCCCAGAATCCACAGAAAACCAGATACAGTAGTAAAGTCTCACCTCACTATTTCCCCTTTCTTTGCCCCACCTTGAGGTGGTCTCCCCTTAGCAGTTATGTCTATGTGCATTGTGTGGTGTGCATGTTCCTCAACATACTCATGTCAGAAGGCACTTTGTGGGAGTCAGGTCTCTCCTGCCACTGTTTGGGCGGATTGAAGTCCGGTCATCAGGCTTGAACCCTCTCACTTGCCCACAGCTGGAGGATACTTAGGGGTTACCCTTACCTACAGTTCAGTTGTTATACTGACATACTTCCAGAGAGATTGGGGTCAGACAGGAGTTGCCACACAGGCCAGCTAGCATGGCCTGGTATGTGTACTGGAGAACAAAAGAGAGACTATGTCAAACAAGGTAGAAACCAAGACCAACACTCAAGATTGTCCTCTAACATCTACACACAAGTGGTAGCATGCTCACACATGCACAACACACACACACACATTCGAGGGAGGGAGACAAAGAGAGGGGGAGGGGGAGGGAAAGGAAGAGGGAGAGAAAGAGGTGGAAGTGAGAAGGCAGATTTTAAATGTTTGGATTAAAAGAACTTGTTTGGGAACACTGAGTCAGATAAGACAGCTTAAGGCTGAGTATGGGCTAGCCATACCAACCAAAAACAGGGAGGGGCAGGGTTCTAGAAAAAAAACAAAATATCACATCCCATGTTGCAGGATCCTGAAGGCTCCCCTAAAATCCCTCCTGAGTAACCCATGAGAGAAGCATGCTTGGCCTTTCCCCTAGTGTGTGTGTGTGTGTGTGTGTGTGTGTGTGTGTGTGTGTGTGTGTATGTGTGTGTGTGTGTGTGCGTGCATGCGTGTGTGTGTGTATGTGTGTGTGTGCACATGTGTGTGTGTGTGTATGGTCGTACCTTATACATATTCTGAACTTGCTCTGTAGACCAAGATGGCCTTGACCTCAGAGATCCACCTACCTCTGGCTCCTAGGTGCTGTCATTAAAGGTGTGAGCCACCACCACCCAGCCCTTTTACCTATTCTTGTGTCTAATATAACTCGTTGTAACAACTACATTATAGGTATCCTCCAGCTGTGGGCAGGTGAGAGGGTTCAGTTGGAAAGGCCGCCAAGTCTGATGCCCGGAATTCAATCCTCCCGAACAGCAGCAGGAGAGAACTGAGTCCTGCAAGATGAATATCCTCAAGGAGAAGATATTCTGTCCTCCATGAATGTGCTTAGGCACAGGCACACCAACCTGCCAGGAACCTGCTTGGCACCAGTTCTCTCTGGAAAGCAGATGTGGGGGGTAGGAAGCATTGGCAATTTTGGGAAGCAAAACTAAGTTTCACAAGGGCTAAAATATTGCTCTTTTGTAGTATTTAATTTTCTTAACTCTTTGTTATTCCAGGGCCAGAAACCACTGGCTTCTGGTGATTAACACCTGCTTCTAAGGAGGGGACAACTCTGGCTCTTTGTTCTTTTCTTGAAGGTCCCTCACTGAAGGAGTTCATTAACTCCTTGTGAGCCAGAAAAAAGGTCATGAAAAAATACACTCATTTTCAAAAGAGGCTCAACTCTTTATTGCTAAGAGAAAGAAAAGGGGAACTCTTTCCTATTGATGTCCTCTGTGTTTTTATATTTTCTCAGGATCAATGAGCACATGGTATTCCAAGCATCTTTTTTCCAAAGGTTCATAGCAGGTTTAAAACATAAATTCAAATCATAAATTGAATAAGAAGCAAAAAAAAAGTCTACATGTGTTTTCATTTAGATTGGTACCTAATTGAACACTCATTATCTATCTTCTAACTCTATAAGTTCATTAAAAGTTTAAAGCAATAATTATGCTACAATTCAGCAGGGTTTTGTCAAAAGGCAAATTGTCTGCCTTGTGTGTCATTTTGAAGTTTTGTAGAGATGAATCCAGCCAATATTTTATTTTGTCCCCGCACCTACACTAAATTGTTCATTCCCAGTTTATGGCCTTTAGTTATCAGATAATAGTTTCACGGCTGACCTATAGGGATGTTTTCTCTGATCGAAAATTTGTTCCAAGCCCGCTTCCTTATCCTGGTGCAATTAGGTGACACATAAAGGTTTACAGAGCTCTAATTGCAGCTTTCATACTATAGAGGGCTCAAATTTACTTTATAAATTTAGTAATTCTATAGGATCATTATTAGAAATTATAAAATCATCAATTTGTCTACATAGCATTTCTACAAGATAGTACATCTTTGTTGATCTGCAGAAAATCTGCCCAATGGGGTATGATAATATACAGGAATTATTAGACTATGTAATAATTATAGGAAAGACATAACAATAACAAGAATAAATCCTGAGATGAGATCTCTGAAGGCCCTACAATTCAGAGTTGACCCATTGTAGCCACATGAGATGATAGGCCATCTCCAGAAAGTCACTTGTCAGTTTCTGCCTCTCCTAGATGATATACACACAGATATTACTATAGAAAGAGTCTACCTCCTATTCCCAGAGGAGCCCACCTCAAGGTTGGACAAGGAAGGAGGAAGTAGCCGAGTGAGACTTTCAGTTCCATATACTGGGGGCAGCCATAGCAACTGTATCTTGGCTGAGGACCCTTCATTCTGGAAGTGCACTCTTCACTCTGGGAGTGTACTCTGCTTTGCCATACTTGCCTTCTAAAAATAACTTGTGAAGGATCAGGGAGATGGCTCAGTGGGTAAAGGTACCTGGGCTGCCTAAGGACCTAAGGACCCACCTGGTAGAAGGAAAGAACTAACCAACTCCTGCAAGCTGTCTTCTGCATCACACACACACACACACACACACACACACACGGAGGCACACACGGAGGCACACACACAGAGGCACACACACATGGAAGCACACACACGGAGGCACACACGTGGAGGCATGCACACACACACAGATGCACACACATGGATGCACACACACAGAGGCACACACACACACGGAAGCACACACACGGAGGCACACACATGGAGGCATGCACACACACACACAGATGCACACACATGGATGCACACTCACAGAGGCACACACACACAGAGGCACACACACGGAGGCACACACAGAGACACACACACGGAGGCACACACACGGAGGCACACACAGAGACACACACGGAGGCACACACATGGAGGCACACACATGGAGGCATGCACACACACACACAGATGCACACACATGGATGCACACTCACAGAGGCACACACACGGAGGCACACACACGGAGGCACACACACGGAGGCACACACAGAGACACACACAGAGGCACACACACACACACATACACATACACACATGGATGCACACACACGGAGGCACGCACACACACGGATTCATACACACAGATTCACACACACGGAAGCGCACACACGTAGGCACGCACACAGAGGCACACTCATGGAGGCATGCATACACACACACACAGATGCACACACATGGATGCACACACACGGAGGCACACACGGAGGCACACACACACGTACACGTACACACACGGAGGGACACACACGGATGCACACACACAGCCCTAATGAAACATATTTGTGAAAGAACATTTGTCTTTACTGCCATGCAAGGTCAAAGACATTTAGTGTGATCTGGACTCCAAAGAGGATTATCAAAAATCTCACAAACACAAAACTATAAAGTGTGGGGCTGTGGGCATGAGTCAGTGAGCCCCATCCTGGCTAATACCTCTGAGATTCCCATTCTGTCAACACTGTGTAAACACGGTGCTGTATTTAGTTCATCAAATGCTCTGAGTAAAAAGTTCAAGCCATTCCAAGCTCTGAAAGTCAAATAAGCTTAAACTGAGAAATGTCCACATTGATTCTTTAAATAAAGCAGATTTGAGGACCTGAAAAAAGGCATAGGGAGTAAAGGGGCTTGCTAGCAAGCCTGGTGACCAAAGTTCAATACCTGAGAACCACATGGTTAAAGGGGAGAACTGAGCCTGTAAGTTGTTCTCTGGCTCTACTTGCAAGCACACATGTGCTCATATACACCATACAAATAAATGTAATAAAAAACTTCAAGTGCATTTCAGCAGAGTGTGGTAGTATACGCCTTTAATCCCAACAGTAGGGAGGCAGAGAATTTGAGGCCAGTCTTGTCTACACAGAGAGTTCCAGTCTGGCCAGGGCTACAAAGTTAGACCATATCTCTAAAAGAAAAAAAATCAGACCAGCCAGATGGCTCAGCAGACAGAGGCATTTGCTGCAAACCTGAGAACCTGAGTTTAATATCCAGGGCACACATGGTAGAAGGAAAGAACTGACCCTTGCAAACTGTCTTCTGATGCAGTGGGATGTGTACACACACAAAGAGAGAGAAAGAGAGAGAGAGAATTATGATGACAGATTGTACATAGAGATAGATAGATATAAATAGACAGGTGATGATTGATAGATGATAGATAGACACATACATACATATATACATACATACATACATACATACATAGAGAGAGATAATAGCTATAAATAGGCAGATATTATAGATAAGAGATAGTAGATACATACATACATACATACATACATACATACAAAGATTAAATATGGTATTAATTACTTATTGCTATGACAAAACACTTGACAAATGCAACTTGAGGAAAGGCTTATTCTGGCTCACAGTTCAAGGACAACTCCGTTATGGTAAGGAAGAGACGGTGGCAAGAGCGTGAAGCAGTCGGCCACATGCCGCCTGCAGTCAGGAAGCACAGGAAATCACCCTGGCATTGAGCTCACGTTCTCCTTTCTCATCTAGTCAGGGACCAGAGCCCTGACTAGATGGTACCATTCACATCCAGGAAGGGGCTTTGCATCTCAATTAACCCGGCCTAGAAAAGCCTTTATAGAGACAACAGAGGCCTATCTCCATGACGATTCTAGACACTGCCAAACTGACAATCACATTAACCTTAACATCATCCAAAGGATTCAGTGAATCCTGGTGCTCCGTGCAATAAACCTGCTACCAAGAGAAAACCTGAATAAACTCACTGATTTGACTGCTCACACAGTGGAAGTACATTACTAGTTTCCTGCTAGTTTTGCTGTAGATGACCCTTTAACTGAAGCCACCAGAGGATGTCTCCTTCTTTGCCTCCAGGGGAGAGTGGCTCTTGTCTATGTCCCACGGTCTTTCCCATTATCTAGAGTAAAGTGGCTGCCTGCTTTCGTCCCTGCCGCTCTTAGTCTGGATGGTCTTGCCAACTGGAACCTCCACCTTTGATGGCTTTCTAGCGGGAGAATACACTTTTCAACCACGTGAGTTCCAAAATGAGTGATCTTTAAAGTCAACTAAGAGGTTGTTGAGATGCAGCTCGGTTAGCAAATCGCTTGCCTAGCACGTGTGAAGCCCCAGGTTCCATCCCTAGCACAGCGTAAACTGAGTATGGTAGCACAGACCCGTAACCCCAGGTCCTGGGAAGTAGACGGATCATTATCAGCTACCCAGGAAGTTGAAGGCCAGCCTAGGACACGTGAGATCCTGTCTCGGTTGGTCTATCAATGAAGTCTACTAAAAGCAAGGGAAGCTGGAGGGTACATTTAGGTTTCCCCTTGATTTCGCAAGATGTGGTCTACCAAAAAAAAATGGTTTTTTAAATTAAAAAAAAAAAGATATAGTCTACCAAGTCTATGCTTTTGACATGTTCAAAACTTTTCTAGAAGGAAGAATTCATTTCTTATAACATGGTCTTACAACACCCAACACCTTGCTAACCTTGCTAACACCAGGGTAGGAATGTCTCAGTATAACACACCTTTCAGATATCTACCACTTACTATACAGACCACCTAATATACAGATGAAATGTACTTTCATCTGAGGGACACATGTGATCCTTAGACTGGCTTTCTCTGCTCTCAGTTAGCAGCTCCTGTGTAAGAACCCTGTGACTAATCTAATCCTCTGCCCAGCTGGTTTGTGTGGCTCTTTTCATTGCTCTCTGGGGAGGAGTTTCTTTAGCCTCTCTCATTGGCTGTGGAATCGCCTCCCCTGGGAAGTATGCCAGGCCTCAAGGCAAGAGTCTCATTTCTGGGACTGTTCTCCCAGGCACTGCAGTAGCAATGGTGCCTGTCCTGCTGTCCCTGCCTCTCCTTCTGGGTCCTGCAGTCTTTCAGGAGACTGGTGAGTGGGCAAAACAAAGGAAGATTGGGAGGGAAACAAAGGAAAGGCGAAAAACAAAATGTTGGGCCACAAGAAGGACCCATCATGCACCTGGGATTCCCGTCTATCCAGTACTAATGGGTTTGTAAAGTTGTCAGTTAACTTTGTTCATGAATCTGAGAGCTACTGGTGTGGCTCAGTTGATACCATGCTTGTTGTGCGTGCAGGAAGCCTTAAATTCAATTCCTCAGCACCACATAAACAAAGTAGCTCATTCCTATAATCCCAACACAAGGAAGCTGGAGGCAGGAGGTTCAAAAGTTCATGGCTAGCATATGCTAGATACTGGATTTTTTTAATCTTCCTTTATCGTAGGCATCATGCATGCATAGCAAGCACGGGATCAACTGAACTACACTGCTAGTCCTCAGCTCCACGCCCTTTAAGGTCTTACTTAACACAAGTCCAGTGATTTCCCGAATGCTCCTAGAAGGGTGAACTATGGTAACTGGCAACTTTGCAAACCCATTACTACCATCATTAGACTGGAAGTCTGTATAGTAAATGGTAGAAACCTGGAAGGTGTGTTATTCTTACAGTGGAGTCAGTCAGTGGACTTGAGTATGGACCATACAGTTTCCTCCACTCTCCCCACCCCCTTTCTCCCATGGGCTGAACACACTTGTCTGACTCTGGATGAAAATGGAAGCGATCCCAGGGGAAAATGCAGAGGCAGGTTAGAAGACTATGAGGAAACCAGGACTTTCCTCTGTAGTGAGGTAAGGCAAGAGCCTCTAGGAGAGAAGAATCGGGGATTCCAGGAGAGCCACATCAGTTCTAGGATGGGGGATGAAGCTGTTCACTGCACATAAATTTAAGGGTGAAGATTCCTAAACCAAGCCAGTTTAAGAACATTGGTACATTCTCAGAATGCTACACAATTATTTATTTATACCTGTTTATAATAAAGCATTGTATTTTGAACATTAGGTATTTTCTAAAGGGGCTGGAGAGATGGCTTAGTGGTTAAGAATAGTTACTGCTCTTGAAGAGAACCTGTGTTTAGTTCCCACACCCATGTGGGAGCTCATAATTGCCTATAACTCTAGTGCCAGAGGATCTGTCACCTTCTTCTGACCTCTTTTGTCACTGCACACATATGATGCACATGTGTGTGTGTGTGTGTGTGTGTGTGTGTATAAAATTTTAAAAATAAATATGTTTAAAATGTTAAGTATATTCTATACCAAAAATCTGCATTAATAAGGGGCCTCTAAAGAAACAGAACTAGTAGATTCACAGATGGATGGGTGGATGGATGGATGGATGCATGGATGGATGGATGGATAGATGGTGGAAAAATATGGACAGGTAATGGGTCAATGGGTAGATATATGACAAATAGAAAGAGCAATAGATAGTGTCTTAGTTAGAGTTTCTACTGCTGCAACAAAACAAGATGACCAAAAAGCAAGTCCGGGAGGGGATTTGGCTCACACTTCCAGATCACAGTCTATCATTGGAGGAAGTCAGGACAGGAACACAACAGGGAAGGATCCTGGAGGCAGGAACTGATGCACTGGCTATGGAGGGGTGCTGCTTAGTGGCTTGCTCAGCCTGATTTCTTATAGAACCCAGGGCCATCATCCCGAGGATGGCCCCACTAACAATGAGCTGGACCTTCCCCCATTGATCACTAATTGAGAAAAATGCCTCATGTGGAAACATTTCAACTAGGCTTCTTCCTCTCTGATGACTCTAGTTTGTGTCAAGTTGACACAAAAAGTCAGCCAGGATAGATAGATAGATAGATAGATAGATAGATAGATAGATAGATAGATAGATAGATAGATAGATAGATTATAGGCAGATAGATGCAGGCAGATCACTAGAAATTATTTGTGGACCAGCTTGGATGTACTAATGAACTCAAGGTCCAGTGAGAGACCCTATCTATCACCTGCCTTAAGGTGGCAGACCAGAGAGATGTCTCAGCAGAAACAGTGCTTACTACCATATACTACCATACCTGATAAGTAAGTTTGATCCCTGGGACCTTTTGATAGAGAGAACCAACTCCTGCAAGTTGTCCTCTGACTGCTACACCCACCATGGCATATGCACAAGTCACACAAGTATAATTTTTAATAAATAAAATGGAGAATTATGAAGGATGACATCCCAACTTGATCTCTCACCTCTACACCATGCACATGTGTTCACACCCACAAGAACCACACATACACCACACACATAAATAATTTTATATGCAAAGTAGGGAATAGAATGTAGAGACAACACAGAACAATCTCTGACATGTCATCCTGAGGAAAGGCAGCGTCCCTTCACATGAGTGGTCCTCCCATGGTATGCAGCTGGCAGCAAGAGCAGGAGAGGAAGAGGCTCCAAGGCCAGATCCTTCCTCCTGGGGCTCTGCAGCTCTACAGTGGGCCTCCTGTGCACAAACCCCACCCCTCAGAATCTCCCCTCCTTCTGCAGGGTCTTATTCTCTGACCTTCCTCTACACCGGGTTGTCCAGACCCAGCAAAGGCTTTCCGAGGTTTCAAGCCACCGCTTTTCTCAATGATCAGGCCTTCTTCCACTACAATAGCAACAGTGGGAAGGCGGAGCCTGTGGGACCATGGAGCCAGGTGGAAGGAATGGAGGACTGGGAGAAGGAAAGCCAGCTTCAGAGGGCCAGGGAGGAGATCTTCCTCGCGACCCTGAAAGACATCATGGACCATTACAAGGACAGTACAGGTCAGTGAGCTACTATCGCCCAATGAGTGTGTGTGTTATACCTGATGCAATCCATGAGTATGAGTGGAAAGGATTCCACAGGATGGAACAAGACACACACACATATACACACACAATCACATGTACCTCCTCCTTTCCCATGGCTTCCTCCACCCTCACCCCAGACATCAACCCCTACAGCAGCAGTTCTCGACCTATGGCCTGTGACCCCTTTGAGGATTGCTTATCAGACATCGTGAATATCAGATATTTATGTTACAAGTCATAACAGTAGAAAATTTACAGTTATGAAGTAGCAATAAAATAACTTTGTGGTTGGGGGTTACAATACTTATTAGGAAGGTTGAGAGCCACTACAGGGAAGTGGTATCAGGGTCCCTTCCTACCCAGGCACCACCGACCTTTCATCTCCATGCCCTGACCCACTTGAGAGGGAATCAGATTCAACACTACCCAGGTGGAGAGCAATAGATAATCACTCCCAGCATTTTCCTCTGGACTCTGAGTGTGCATGCATGGGTACACATATGTACACATACAACCATGTACTTACACTATACACACACACATGACAATTACTTAATAAAAAAAAATTAACAGTAACTTGCAATTACTGAGCAATTACTCTGTGCCAGGCTCAGGTGTGAACACATTTAATAGTCAAAATAACATCTTCAAAGATTATTACTTTTCTCATTTCAGGGATTT
>NW_022196905.1:132209143-132217712 GCF_008632895.1 Mastomys coucha
ACTATATTTCATAGTTCAGTCAACAAAACAGGTGAGTGAACCAGGGAGAGATCTGGAATTTAAATCTAGACAGCTTAAAAGATTTTAGAGCCCGTGCCACCAACATCACTCAGGACAGAGTAAACATCCAGTGTTGTAATCAGACTGACCTGTGGTAGGTTGGTTACTTTGTGCAAGCCTCATTGTTCTTGGGCAGGGGGGTGAAGATCTTTAGAGATTTGGAGTAAACACCAAACAGGTTTGGAAAAAGGTGGCTTATCAGTAATTTCAGCATCCAGAAACTTGAAACAAGATTGCTCTGAGTTTGTGGTAGCTGGGCTACATAATGAGATCCAGGCCAGCCTGAGCTATAAAGTGTGACCCTGTCTCAAACATAAACAAAGAAATAAATAAATAAGATACTACCCACTGAAAGGAGGGAAATGACCCAGTTATGTATAGAGCAATGATTTGAATGGAATGTAGAACTGACAAGTAGGAATTCCGATAATCTATAAGAAATCACAAATAACTCCTACTTAACTTAGAAATAGAATCCAGTGTGTGTTCAATTCGTAAGAATTCACCATCCACTAAAACACAAAAGTTCACTAGATAAGATGATGTAAAAATGTTTCAAATCTGAGAGCTTACCTAGCGTGCAAGAGGTTTTGGGTTCAGTTCCCAGCACTGCATAAAACTGGGTACTGTGTCACATACCCATAATCCTAGCACTAGGGAGATGAAGACATGAGGGTCAGAAGTTCAAAGCCATCCTTCGTACCCAGAGTATCTGAAGCTATTACATAAGATCCTGTTAGAAATAGACTTGGAATCTATCCACAACTTATGAAATTCTCCAACTATAAAGAATGTGTTCCCTCTCAAGTGACTTGCAACACCCAGCCAAGTAGTTTCCTCCTCTTCTGTGTGCCTGGCTAGCAACCTGTTTGCCAAGATAAAGAATTGAGTGTTTAGATGTCCCAAGCATACGGGAATTGAAAGTCGCTCAGCTGGAGTTGGCATCCATCTGACTGACTCCCTGTGGGATCGGGGAGGCTTCAGGGTCTCACACCTTTCAGGGAATGTTTGGTTGTGAGATCACAAACAACAGAAGTAGTGGAGCAGTCTGGAGGTATGCCTACGATGGAGAGGATTTCATCGAATTCAACAAAGAAATCCCAGCCTGGATCCCCTTAGACCCAGCAGCTGCAAACACCAAGCTAAAGTGGGAGGCGGAAAAGGTCTACGTGCAGAGAGCCAAGGCATACCTAGAGGAGGAGTGTCCTGAAATGCTGAAGAGGTACCTGAGCTACAGTAGATCTCACCTGGACCGAACAGGTACACACTGCTTTTCTGATCTACTGCAAGTACTAAACTGAAAACCAAGGTCATCTCAGCACAGGGGACAATGGCAGGTTGCCCCATCAATCCCTATTAGTCCCTTCATCCTCCAAGTTTCATATACTAGGAGTCTTTCCTTTTGAACACATGACGTAGGAGCCAAAGGGACGTTCATCAAAAATTTAGGCCAGAAAAGCCAGGGGGATATCTCAATAGTAGAGCCCCTGCCTAGAATCCCCCAGGGAGGGGCTGGGGGGCGTGACTCAGCGGTAGAGCCCCAGACTAGAATCCCCCAAGGAGGGGCTGTGGGCGTGGCTCAGTGGTAGAGCCCCTGCCTAGAATCCCCCAGGGAGGGGCTGGGGGCATGGCTCAGCGGTAGAGCACTGTGGCATGTACAGGAGTCTGGATTCAATCCTCAGCACTTAAAAAAAAAAGTCAGGAACAAAACTGGCTCAATGGCAAGGTTCCCTAAGTAACGTCCACTCTGCAGCACATGCTGTAATCCAAGCCCTCAGAAAGCTGAGGCTAGAGGATTGTGATGAGTTCAAGGCCAGCCTACATGACAAGTACCAGGCAGCTAAACCCTGTCTCAGAAATCAGGTGGGAGGGACAAAAAATAAATAAATAAATAAACTGGGGCTTAGCTTCAGCTGGCCCTCAGTTTCCATAGTTCAGATTCCAAATTTCATAGTAGTTACTCAATAGAGTGAGGCCTTTTGAGGACAGAGCCAAGGAGCTAAGCTGATGTTCTGGTAGTAGGGAGCAGTGGGCTGAGCTATGAAGCATACTCAAGACACTCAAAATCTGGGCATAGTAGTAAATGCCAGCACTCAGGGGAGGGATATCACAAGTTCAAGGCCATCCTGGGCTATATAGTCTGTGTTTTGTTATCTGTGTGTACGTATGATGTTTGTATATTTGTATGTATGCATATATTTTGTCTGTATCCTGCCTTTATGTTTTGTTATCTGTGTGTATGTATGATGTATGTATGCATATATGTATGTATGTATGTTATGTATGTATCCTGTCTCTATGTTTTGTTATCTGTGTGTATGCATGTATGTATCCTATCTCTATGTTTTGTTACCTGTGTGTATTTATGATGTGTTATGTATGTGTGTATGTATATATCCTGTCTCTGTTTTAGTATTTGTGTACATGTATGATGTGTATATGTATGTATATATGTATGTATGAGGGTATATTTGTATGATGGTGCATGTATGGCAATTGGAAGACAACCTCAGCTATTGGTACTGACCTTCCACCTTGTTTAAGACACCAGGTTAGCCCACCAGCCAGCTTCCATGTATTTCCCTGTCTCTGGGAATAGAGACATACACAACTGCATAGAACTTTTACACTTGCTTTAGAGATTCACACTCAGATCACCATGTTTATGCAGCCAGCCCTTTACCCACTGAGCTAGCTCCCCAATCCTGTCTCAATCACTTGCCATTGGAGTAAGAGACATACGATATGACCCAACAGGGAAAGCCCTTCCTGAACTTCACAAAAGTCTCTTAGAGAAGTCAGACTAGATGGTCATCCAGAGGGTTAGGAATAGAAGAGGCATGGCAGGAAAAAGCCCATGTTAAGCTCTCTATGTGCACACCTTCACAGATCCTCCCACTGTGACCATCACCAGCCGTGTGGCCCCAGGAAGAAACAGAATATTCAGATGTCTGGCCTATGGCTTCTACCCACAAGGAATTAGTCTGCACTGGAACCGGGCCAGCAAGAAGCTGGCATCTGATCCAGAAAGAGGTGTTTTTCCCAATGGAAATGGCACTTACCTCTCCTGGGCGGAGGTGGAAGTCTCCCCACAGGACAGAGACCCCTTCTTCTGCCTCATAGAACACAAGGGGCTATCCCAATCTCTCTCAGTGCAGTGGGATGAGACAAGAAAAGTAAAGGCTGAAAATAATCTTGTAGCTCAGCCTCAGTAAGTTACCTCTCTGCCTGACATGAGAGAGTTGAACTTCAGAAGTCAATGTCACCAACAAGGTCTTCCAAGGGCCGCTATACAACAACCAGCAAGAATCCAAGGAAGAGGCATGGGCACAGAAGGCTTGAATGCCACACACTTGATGCCATGTTCACTCTCAACATCAAATCAATCACCTTGCCTTGTCCAACTCCTCCTTGATTAATCTGTAAACCCTCACAATTTCCCTCAAGCCTAGTACAGCCCAGAAAGGCATCTTAAACTCTCAGATGCTACAGAAGTGTGAGTTTATTTTATCATGTATCCTGCCCCCACACACTTGATTCATGTGAACATCTTCATATTCACTCAAAGATGTTGTCCTAGTTTCATTTCTGGAGCCGTGAGAAAATACCCCAAACAAAAGCAACTTCAAAAGAGAAGAGATTTGTCAGACCTATCTTTCCAGGTCTCTGTTGTATGACTCTAGTCCTGGGAAGATGAGAACACACATCTACTCACCTCAGCTAGGGAACCAACGGCAGGTCAAAGGATGGATACCACCAAAGTCCAGCTCAGTGAACTGAAATCTTGTGTCCCTTTTGTGTCCAAATAACTGCAGGACGTTTCTATGCCCCCTCTAGCCCAGTCTGTCTCCCAAATAGATGACACAGAGACCTGGTATTTTTATTAGCAAGCTACAAGCACTAAGCTAAGCAGGTTCTGAGCTATTTGAACCCCTAAGACTGCCTATTTCCCAGCCACATGGTCCTTTACCTTCAATCTGACTTTTGCCCTGGCGCAATCTGTCCACATGTATCCTCACGAAGACTCCCATAGTGACCTGCTGATGGCATCTTCTCATGGTCTCTCCATACCTTCTTCTACTCATGGTCTTTCTCTATTCTTGTCTCCTCTGGGACCTCCCTGAGGAAGTCCCACCCTATCTTTTCCACCCAGCCTATTTACTAACCAATCAAAGATGATGGAAAACAATTTTTACATAACACTGAGACCCGAGATGCTTGACCATGCCATCCTCAGGACTGCAACCAGACACCTGGACATAGAAATCAGGATCTGAATACCCAGTGCACAAAAGCATTTTGTTGGTATTATTTACATAAATATGGTATTATTTTTATTGGTATTATTTACATAAATATGGGTAAGGGGTTACATACAGGAGCAGAAATGACTCAAAGACAGTTTTATTACTGAAGTCCACCACCGCAGCATGAGTGACAGCTCATGAAAGTTGGATACCTGGAGCCCACTACATAACCTATAGGCAGCTCAGTAGACTGGATAGTGTCCACTTCAGTCATCTCAGCTAGTCTGATCCTGTCCTGGCAGCAAGGTTGGTCTATGATTCTTCCAGGAAGTTCAGCTAGCCTGAGACTGTCCCTAGGCAATCTTTATGGCTCATATTTGCTTGGAAAGGGTGGGGCCTAGTGGCTCTGATTGATTTCGGTGACTTCCTGGAGCTAGTGAGTTGTTTACTTCCTGAGATCTCCTGCAGAATGGAATACTTCACATATCCATAGACCAGCGGTTCCAAACCTATGGGTAGCAACTCCTTTAGGGGTCCAATGGCCCTTTCACATGGTTGCATATCAGATATCCTGCATATCAGGTATTTACATTATGATTCATAACAGTACCAAAATTAGTGATGAAGTAGCAACAAAAATAACTTATGATGGGGTCACTTCAGCATGAGAAACTATGCTGTAGTGGTCACAGCATTAACTGGTTGAAAACCACTGCCTTAGAACATCCTGTTGCTTCACCTCCTTTTAAACATTCTGTGTCTTAACAAGCTTCCCTCCAAGATGAAAGCTTGTAATCTTGAAAGAAATTACTAAACAGCACTTGCAGTCCATCACTGTGGAGAAGCCAACTCAGGAATTTGAAGCAACTCATCATATCCTCATCAACAAAGAGAAAAATGAATGCATGTGTGCCCAGAAGTGTTCAGTCCCCTCTCTACATTGATACAGTTCAGGATCTCCTGCCTAGGGGATAGTGTCACCCACAGAGGGCAGGTCTTCTCACCTCAGTTAACATATTGGAGATAATCTGCCACAGATATGCTCATAGGCCGATCTAATCTGGACAATTCCTCATTGCGACTCTTCCTAGGTGACTCTAGGTTGTATCAAACTGGCAATTAAAACTAGTTATCAGGGGGCTGGAGAGATGGCTCAGCAGTTAAGAGCACTGACTACTCTTCCAGAGGTCCTGAATTCAATTCCCAGCAACCACATGGTAACTTACAAACATCTGTAATGGGACCTGATGCCCTCTTCTGGTGTGTCTGAAGACGGCTATAGTGTATCATAAATAAAAGAAATAAATCGTTAAAAAAAAAACTAATCATCAAAGCTGTTGAGGTGGCTTAAAGTAAAGGTGCTTGCTGCCAAGCCTTATGACCTCTGTTCAATCCCCAGAACCCATATGGCAGAAGGAGGGAACCTGTACATGTATTCTCTCTCTCTCTCTCTCTCTCTCTCTCTCTCTCTCTCTCTCTCTCTCTCTCTCCTCCTCCTCCTCCTCCTCCTCCTCCTCCTCCTTTTTCCCTCTCTCTCCCTTCTTCCCTCCTTCTATCTCTCTGTGCTATCTCTCAATTTTATCTCATTATTTTTTTTAAAAACCTTTTTGAATTTCCTCATTTTTATTTTTATTTTGTGTGTACAATTATTTCACCTGCATCTTTGGCTGGGCACCATCATGCATCCCTGATGTCCACAGAGGTCAAAAGAAGGTATCAGATCTCATGGAATTTGAGTTAAGGATAGTTGTAAATCACTATGTGGATGCTGGAAACTGAACCCAGGTCCTCTGCAAGAGCAACAAGTGCCCTTAACCACTGAGCCATCTCTCCAGTCCACTCAAAAATAAATAAATAAACAAATAAAACAACAGCAACAATATTTTAAAAACCTTGGGCATCTTTGCCTTGGAGCATGACTTGGATCACTCAATGCCTTGAAAATGAATCAAGTTACTACAGCTGGTAGCCACAGATACGGCCATACCCCTGATGACTATGGCACTGAAGAAATCTGTTCATTCATGGAAGGCAATGCTCTATGAGTTCAAGGCCACACTGGTCTATACAGTGAATCCAGGTGAGCCAAGGCTACATAGTAAGACCCTGTCTCAAAAAGGAAAGAAAAAGAAAGAGAAAAAAGAGAAGAAATCTGCATGAACAAACATTTGTACTTCCTTTTCCTTTGCAATCTTTCACCTCTGCAAGACACCAGTCTCCACTTTCAGTCTTCCATACACCATTTTACAGCCTTAGGACACACACTGAGGAGGACTGAGTTCTCTTCAGAGCATACCCAGGCGTTTCCAAAATCAGGAAACAGGTTTTGATTTCTCTGAACTCCTTCCCAAGTCCATTTAAGCCTATTTTCTCAACTGAGTTACTAATTGCCATCCTTGAATAAACAAAGTTCAAAGGCGGAGCTAAACCTTCATGGATGTCTTGATTAAGTGTAACTTGCCTGTGCTGTGTTTTTCCATGTGTAGCAAGGGCTTCCTTCATAATCAAACATCGTAGCACTCACCCATACTCTCAGCATATAGAAGGTTGGTGTAGGAGGATCGCTGCAAGTTTGAAGTCAGACTGGATTATGGGTAGTAAGGTCTTGTCTCAAAAAAAAAAAAAAAAAAAAAGCGAGGCAGTGGTGGTGCATGCCTTTAATCCCAGCACTTGGGAGGCAGAGGCAGACAGACCTCAGAATTCAAGGCCAGCCTGATCTATAGAGTGAGTTCCAGGACAGCCAGAGCTATATAGAAAAACCCTGTCCTGAAAAAAACAAACAAACAAAAAAAAACAAAACAAACAAAACAAAAAACAAAAAAAAAGAAAGAAAGAAGCTTAAGGACCTGGATTGTCATCCTGGGCTGCTAGAGTACTTGTCTCATATGCAGAAAGCCTTGGGTTTCATCCAAGGACCCCACAAAATTGGGTATGCTAGTCACACCTGTAATAACAAGTGGAAGGTTCAGAAGTTCAAGGTCATCCTTGGTTACACATCAAGTGTGAGAACCACGTGGGCTACATGAGACATGAGAGGCAGGTGAAGGAGAGAGACGGAAACAGAGACGGAGGTAGAGACAGAGTCAGCATAAGCAAACTGGAACTGAGGCAGACTGAAATATGACATCCAGCGTTTTGACAGGTGAGATGTGAGGTGTGAGGGGTCCTGGCAGGTGAGCAGGGGCAGGACCTCAGGAGACTACGTTCTTAACAGATATCTTAGAGGAAGAGAGAGACACAGAGCCACTCAGAAGCCCGGATCAAACTTCCTGGAGGAGTCAAGTTTCACAGGAGGTGTGAAGTGTTAAGGCAGCGAAAGAGTTAAAATGTTGTTCCTAACCGGCTGCGGATGAGAGAGTTGAGAAGGGACAGTCGCACAAGTCTGGCCGGGTGGGGGAGGGGCAGGGGGTACAGATTGGGAACACTTGGAAGACAAAAGTGTCCCAAGAACCAGGTGTGTCACCTCCTGCTCTATTGTGCTAAGTACTACAAGCAAGACAAACATGCTGGTGGAAAACTATAGTCCCAAGACTTGGGGAACGGAGGCAAAAAGACTGGGGAGTTTAAGGGCAGGCAGCCAAAGGAAAAAGCAATTCCCACAAATTCTCTGCACAAAGATAGTTTCTGACTTAGAAGTTCAACTGCAGTTTCAGATTATTACCACTAGGTGGCAATATGGGCCCTGCCGTGGATTCCTAAAGATTAACAGGTTTCTAATAGGCTGTAAACATTTAAAATGTCTATCAGCGACTTCTTTTCTCTGTCGTTCTTTCAGCAAGTGCTTCTTTTAACTTAGGGCTTGCTGAGTTTAACTAGAGTCGATTGAGCATGAGTATGGACTTGTGTGACGAAACTACTCCTGAGGAGACCAAACATACATGTCTATTTACCCCAGATTGGGAACCCACAACAGATCCAAGTACAAACACCACCAATGTCCAACTTGGTGAACCAACGAGCTTTACTAGGGTTACTTAAAGGAATATGGGTGGGGGATTACTTACTGGAGCAGAAATGATTCAAAAACAGCTGCATCACCAAAGCCCGCAGGTGACAGCTCACAAAAGCTGGGGACCTGGAGCATACTGCCCAGCCGGCAGTATGCCCAGGTGCCTCATTGACATAAACCTCTTCCAGACAACTCGTCTCAGAGTCTTCTTTGCAGCTTTGCTATCCTGAGAATCGTTCTTGGAGCTTGGCTTCACTTCTCTGAAAGGGACTCTCAGCTTTGATTGCTTGCTCTGGCAAACGGGGGGCGGGGC
>NW_022196905.1:132218217-132218962 GCF_008632895.1 Mastomys coucha
GGGGGGGTGCCGTGGCAGCGGTAGTGGTGGTGGCAGTTAGGTTAGTAGGCAGGTAGTAGTGGTTTGGGTTAGGTTAGGTTTGGAGGTTTTGTTTTGTTTTGTTTTGTTTTTTCAGGTTTTTATTGAAGGTGACTTTTTGGTCTTGTTTTGGGAGTTTTTTTACTATTGTTTTGAGGAGTTGTTGTTTGTTGTCGTTGGGGGGGGTGTCTTTGAGACAGGCTCTATAAAATCCTTAGACTGGCCTCAAACTCACAATGTAGACAAGGATGACTGTTAGCATTCTAAGCTCCAATCTACAATAGCAACAGCAAGGTAGGCCTGACCCACAATAAAAGGGGCCACTTGCCCCCTCCTTGTTCTCTTGTTCTCTCAGTCTCTTCCTTTTCTTGCTCCTACTCTGTCCCCTCGCCCCTTCCCTCCTATCTCCCCATTCCCATCCCCTCTCTCTCCACATTCTCATGGCTGGCCTCTACTCCTCTACTTCTCAATTCTCTCTTTCTCTGCCTCTACTACCCTCTTAGCTCCCCTCCGCATGCCCTTAATAAACTCTATTCTGTACTATATCATCATGTGGCTGGTCCCTTATGACACGTTTTGTTTTGTTGTTTTTCAAGACAGAGTTTTTCTGTGTAGCCCTGGAACTCAATTTCTAGACCAGGCTGGCCTTGAACTCACAGAGGTCCACCTGCTTCTGCCTCCTGAGTACTGGGATTAAAGGCCACTCTTTTTTTTTTTTTTTTTTTTT
>NW_022196905.1:132219152-132222994 GCF_008632895.1 Mastomys coucha
TTTTTCAAGACAGGGGTTCTCTGTGTAGCCCTGGCTGTCCTGGAACTCACTCTGTAGACCAGGCTGGCTTGGAATTCAGAAATCTACCTGCCTCTGCCTCCCAAGTACTAGGATTAAAGGTGTGCACCACCACTGCCTGATGATTTGTTTATTTATATAAGTACACTGTAGTTGTCTTCAGACACACCAGAAGAAGGCATCAGATCCCATCATAGGTGGTGATGAGCCACCATGTGGTTGCTGGGAATTGAACTCAGAACCTCTGAAAGATCAGCCAGTGCTCTCAACTGCTGAGCCTTCCCTCCAGCCTAAGTCTCTCTACGTCCATTTGCCAAAATAATAAGATTTAAAAGCTCTTCTAATATTCTTTCACAGGAACCAGTTCTGGGACTGAGGGAGCATGGCTTAGTGGTAGAGCAGGGACACAGGGGCCGGACTTTAGGATCCAAGGAACTGAGGAAGGAGCAGGAAGAGGATAGCCGCCATGACAGGAAAGGAGTAGAAGCTATGCCTGAGGTATGTCGGACAAAGAACATAGCCATCATGTAGGTGCTGGGGAACTCGGCCCGAGAGGGCTGTAGGTGTGGGTCCAGGGCAGCCAAGATGAGGTATAGGTTTTAGTGAGTAATAACTCAGGAATATTGGAGGGGAGCGTGTTAGTCATGTGGAGGTTTGGAAGTAGCCCAGCCATGGAACTGTTTAAGGCATATTAAAATATAAGGCTGCGTGTGTGTGTGTGTGTGTGTGTGTGTGTGTGTGTGTGTCTTTCATTCGAGAACCGGGAACATTGGGGGTGGGTAGCAAGAAGCTCTGCCACCACCACCAGGATGATTCGAGGGCGTTATTGGGTTACAGCAACACCTGATCTTCAGAATGATGCCTGCATGTCAATAGCTACACCCATGAGCAGTATTGTCTAACGTTACCGTTGCTCTTGCTTTTAGATGATCAACACTGAGTAGACCAGGCTGGAAGTCACCTGAGTCTTAGCATAAATTCCCTCCAAGAAAGGGCCACTGTCTTGACTATGATGTTAGCACCACATTCTTCACTCTCTCCAGCTTCTCCCTATGAGCATGTCTATTGTAGACATAGATATAGGGATAGATATAGCTAGATATAGACATAGAGATAAATAGAATCATACACTCTTTGTCCTTTCCTGAGTGGCTTCTTTCACTTGGTGCAGTTGCCTTTCAGCCATGTGTGTGATATATCAGAATGCCATTCCTTTTGCACTTTTTTTTATTTTATGTGTGTATATATTTGTGCACACATGTACATGCATACGAGTGCAGGGGCTCAAAGAGTCCAGTGTCAGATCCCCAAGAACTGGAGTTAGAAGTGGCTGTAAGCCACCCAAGGTGAATACTGGGAAAGGAACTCGGATCCTTTATAAGTGAGCTCTTAAGCATTGAGCAATGTCCCAGCCCCATGTCCTTCCTTTTTAAAGGTGTGTCACCACCACCACCCCCCAAGACAGGGTTTCTTTGTGTAGCCTTGGCTGTCCCAGAACTCACTCTATAGACCAGGCTGGCCTTGAACTCAGACATCCACCTGCCTCTGCCTCCCAAGCACTGGGATTAAAGGCATCTATCAGTCATTTAACACTTCACTTGGTATCCTAGATTCCTTCTCTGGTTGTGTGATAAAACACTGACCCAAGCAACTTGTGGAGAAAGGGAATCTTTTTTTGGTTCACACAACCCAATCACAGCCTGCCACTGAGGGAGTCAGGGTAGGAACTCAAACAGAAATAGGAGCAAGAACCATGGAGGATAGCCAGTTACTGTCTGGTTTCCTCTAGGTTACTTAACAACCTGTCTCAAAAGAAAAACAAAAAAACAAAACAAAAAAAACAAAAAACAAAAAAAGAAAGAAAAGAAAAAGCTAAGCTTGGTGGTCCATGCTTGTAATTCCAATGCTGGACAGGAAGAGACAGGAGGGACTCGGAGGGACTGGAAGCTCTGGAGAGCCAACTTAGCCTACTGGAGAGCCAGCTTAGCCTACTGGAGAGCCAGCTTAGCCTTCTGGGTAACTTCCAGTGGTAGGCTGTTTCAAAACAAAAACATACAACAGACAACATCTGAATAATGACACCAGAGAATGTTCTGGTCACACGCACATGTATGACCTGTATCCACATACACAGAAGTCAGGCCTGAAAAATGCACACCTATGATCCCAGCACTCAGGACTCCAAGGCAAGAGACTTGTGAGTTCAAGGTCAGCCTGTGCTAGAGAAAGATGGAGGGGGAGAGAGAGAGAAGGAAGGACTGGTATGTTCATACTTATGTACATAGAAAGCTGAGGACTGTGAAGTATTAAGAAACAATGGTCTCCACTCTCTAGCACCCTTCCCCCCTCATTCCCACAGGAGATAAAACTCTGCAGACAGTAGGTACAGCTGACCTCTCTTAGGAACATGACAGGATTGGCAGACTCCACCCTTCACGCATCTTCTCTCCCATCACCCAGGCCACCTCACTATCTCTCAGTGCAGCTCTCTGCCTAGGCAGGAAGGCTCTGCTTGGACAGTTTAAAAGAGTTTCTGTAAAGTGTTTGAAAGAGAAAGAAAGGGCTGGCAAGATGGCTCAGGGGGTAAGAGCACTGACTGCTCTTCCAGAGGTCCTGAGTTCAAATCCCAGATACCACATGGTGGTTTACAACCATCTGTAACGAGATCTGACACCCACTTCTGGTGCGTCTGAAGTCAGCTACAGTGTACTTATGTATAATAAATAAATCTTTGGGCCAGAGCAAGCAGGGACTGAGCGAGCAGAGTTCACTGGAGTGAAGAGAGGTTCTAAAATTCAATACCCAGCAGAGGTTCTAAAATTCAATTCCCAACAACTACATGAAGGCTCACAACCAAAACAGCTACAATGTACTCACATACATAAAATAAATAAATAAATCTTTAAAAAAGGAAAGAAGGAAGAAAGAAAGAAAGAAAGAAAGAAAGAAAGAAAGAAAGAAAGAAGAGCCTAGGCCTGGCTGTTACTGAACCCTGTCGGCCTACTCACTCTGTTTACACAAGGAGAAAGGGAGCCAAGACAGATGACCTTGTTGCCAGGGGCCCAAGATTAAATAAGCCACCAAAGCCAAGATCCCAGAGCCTCACCCTCCTTGTTTGCAGGCTACACCATGCAGAAGTAGGGCAGAAGAGCCTCTGGGTGTAGGGAGGCCTGTTTACTCTGCAGGGTGAGGAATGTTTGCACAAGGAGGGAGCTAGCAGGGCCATCTGGCTGTTCTTTGCCTGAGCATGAAGCATTGCCGGCCGACAGACCAGGCACTGTCTGTCCTCCTAAGGCCCTGGAGAGGCAGCACCCCTCCAAGTGGTCCTTTCTTCCTTGACAGTTTTGAAGAACATGTTCTAACATGGCTGGTGCTAAAACTCCTTCCCTGGGTGGTGCTGGGATGAACAGCATCTACCGCTTCCCCCAAGGTCCCAGTGACAAACTGAAGTTCCGTTCTGCTAGAGGTCACCCCAGGATGAACTTTTGAGTTTATCTGGTTTACTTACAGATCGTGGGTGAGGGGCTACTGGCAGGGGTATGGGTGACCCCAAAGCAGCCATAGTCTTTTCTCTGAATGAATAATGACTTTTTCTTTGGCAGTATAGATGGAGCCCTGTTCCTCTAGCCTGCACAGCTTATATACACTAGCCTTCCCAGAGACATCCCATGGCCCACACATCCAATCCTTGTACAATGGGGGGCAAATTTCCTTACAAATGGCTGGAAGGGATGGCTATATAGTCAAGTGAGGATTCAGTCTCAATCTCTGTCTCTCTCTCTGTCTCTCTGTCTCTCTGTCTCTCTGTCTCTCTGTCTCTCTGT
>NW_022196905.1:132223004-132255923 GCF_008632895.1 Mastomys coucha
TCTCTCTCTCACACACACACACACACACACACACACACACACACACACACACCTTCTCTGAGGGAATATCAACTACAGTGAGCAAGCTCACATATTATCTTTTGCAAACAGACAAAGCTGGTCTTAGGGAGACCCAATAGCTGGGCTCCAAGAACAGTGTTATAGAACATGGCTGCTTTTGTGTTTTACTTCTCTAATTCATACTAAGAGGTATGGATACTTAGGAGGTGCAAGATGTCTTGCCCACTTTTGTGCTTACAGAATGGGGACTAGGAAGATGGCTCAGTGGGTCAGTCACTTGCCTAGCAAATGGGAAGACTTGAATTGGAATCCTCAGAAACCATGTAAGATTTCTAGAAGCCCCAGAAGTTCAAAGGTCAACTACGCCTGTATATGTAGTGTCGATGAGATTCTATCTCAAACAAGGAGAAGGAGGAGAATTGACACCCAAGCTTGTCCTCTGACATTGACACACAAACCCACATTCCACACACCACAGTATGTGTGTGTGATGACAGGCATGGTAGTACAGGCGTATAATCCTAGTACTTGAGAGGTGAAGGCAGGAGGATCCGAAGTTCAAAGGCATACTTGGCTGAACAGAAAACTCAGTGCCAATCTGGGCTTCTTGAGACTCTGTCTCAAAGAAAAGATGGAGAAAGAACTGAAGGAAGAGAAAGATGAATGTTGGCCACGTATGGTAACATACACATGGAATCCCGGCCCTTGAAAAATAAAGGGAGAAAGATCAAACGTTCAAGGGCATCCTTGGCTGCATGAGAGCCTGTTGTTAAAAGAGAAAGGATGGTGATATGGTCTGACTGCAGTGACACATGTGATCCCAGAACCCTGGAAAGGAAGGCAAGGGGGTTGTGCTTGGCCTACATAGTGAGTTCAAGGCCAGGCTGTACTACCCAGTAGACCCTCCTTCTAAAATACAAGTAAAATTCAATATAAAATGAAATAGGTTATGTGGGCTGGACTGGAGGTGAAGTAAAGTGATACAGCACTCACCTAACACACAAGACACTGGTGTGGGGCCCCAGGAGAGCTAGCAAAAAAGCATAAAAGGAAAAGTAGGTGAATCTCTGTGAGTTTGAGGCCAGCCTGGTCTACATAGAGAGTTCTAGGCCTGCCAGAATATTCAGTGATATTGAAAGACCCGAACCCAGAGACCCTTCCCTGAAATGCGCGCTTAAACAAGGCTGGAAAATTACCAAGAGTTCCCCAGGCCGGTTTGGGGCCAAACAAGATCTTTGTGGTCTGACACCTGGGTGAAATGTTTCAAAAACACCATCTGTCAAGATCAACAAGAACAATGAGATTGCCTCGAGACAATGGGACAGCCCCGAGATCCTCCTTCCCAGAACTCAAGAACAATGGGACTGCTCCGAGATCTCAAGAACAATGGGACTGCCCCACAGAACTCAGGTTGAACTCCGAGTCACCCTGGCCTAATTTACATCACCCAGGCCTAATTTACATCACCCAATCAGAGACCTGTAACCATGCATCTGCTTCTGTATGCCTGCTTCAGGCTCATGCACCCTATAAAAGCCCTGCACCTGAGTACATCGGCGCACCACTTTCCTGAGAGCAGACGCCCGGGTACCCGAAGCCCTAAATAAAAGCCTCTTTGCTCTTGCATCCGAACGCCTGGTCTCGTCGTCCTTCAGTGCACAGCCTCGGCCTGATAGAGGCCCGAATCTGGGTCTCTTCAATATTTATTTTTTAAAAAAAATAAAAAGAGTAAAAGGAGAAAAGGGAGGAGAAAAAGAAGGTGTGGAAGAAGAAGAGGAGGAGAAGGAGGAGGAAGAGAAGGGGAGGAGAAAAAGAAGGTGTGGAAGAAGAAGAAAAGGAAGAAGAGAGGAATGGAGAAAACAACGACAAAGAAGGACAATTGACACCTATAAAGGAGCACTTTGCAGTTACAAGCAATTGCAACATCTGCAATTTCATGTGACTCTCATGGCTGGGACACTATCATCCAAATCACACCTTTCTACAGACGAGCAGCTGGGACTTGGAGAGGTCCATCTGCTCACATAAAGCCACACAGTCAACAAAAGGCAAAGGCCAAGAGATGACTCTGAGTATCAAGTTCTCTCCACCCTTTCTCTCCAGTGGGTGTAAAAGCAAAGCAAAGCAAGCAAAAAGCCTGTTCTACTGCATAACCAACGTACAGATAGCTCCCTGGGGACATTCTTATATTTCAGGGACAAGGGGTTGATCTATGAGAAGAAATGCAGACCATCCATGGGTACCATCACTGGAGCGTCCTCTGAAGGGGAGATATGCCTTGACACTCAAGAACCAAGCAGAACAATGCATCTATCGCCAGCTCAAGTCCCAGCAATAAGGAAGGCAGCTTATTAGGGAAGCCCAGTGTAATAGTCAACATTGCAATGTTGTAACAAAATATCAAGCAAAACAACTCAAGGGGAGGAGGACTTATTTTGGCTCCTGGTTTCAGAGGAGGAGGGGCCATGGTGGAAAAAAATTGCAACATGAGCAAGTATTTCCCAAAATTGGACATTCAGTAACCTTTACGGCTATCAAACATTTGTGACCCTCACATTCAGTTTATGAAGCTCTACAATGGAGTCGTGACCATTAATTAGCTGTGTAACAGACTACTCCAAGGCTTAGAAATGTTCTGTACTGATCGAGCTGCTCTCTCGACTCTAGCCTGACTCAGACGTGCGTCCCTACACCATGGCCTCCCTCCCCTCAGCCATTTGGTATGTGCCCCCGGCAAAACTGATGGGGTGCTGCTATACAAGGTTAGCCTGTGACTTGAAGTCTCAAGGAGTAGAGAAGACATTATAAAAATCACAATCAGCAGTACAGGAAGTATTCCAGCTCCTGAGTGAGGAACATCAGGACCAAAGTCACACGCCAGTCTTAAATCCCTATGTAAGGATACTCTGCAGAAAGAAAAGGCAGGATCCCATGGGAACTTGGTGAGGACTGATATGGTGTCTTAGAATTTCCACTGCCGTGAAGAGACACCATGACCAAGGCAAGTCTTATAAACAACAACACTGAATTGAGGCTGGCTTACAGGCTCAGAGATTCAGTCCATTATCATCAAGATGGGAGCATGGCTGCGCTGCGTCCAGCAGGCATGGCTCTGGAGGGGCTGAGAGTTCTACATCTTGTTCTGAAGGCAAACAGAAGACAGTCTCCCACATGGCTAGGAAGAGGGTCTCAAACCCCACCCTGACAGTGACACACTTCCTCCAACAAGGCCACGCCTCCTCATAGTGCCACTCCCTGGGCCAAGCATATTCAAACCACCACGCATAGTCTTCCTTTTTTTATTTTTTGTCTTGTGTTGATGTATGTTTGTGTGTATGTCTGGACACTGTGTGTGTGTAGGCCAGAGAACTAGCTGGAATACCATAGTGAATTTAAGGCTAGCCTGAACAACATGAAACTCTGTAGTTTAAAAAAAAAAAAGAGAGTAACATTTCATGTCTCTATGATCATGGTAGAATTAAACACAGATTTTTTTTCCCATATAACTCTTTTTTTGTTGTTGTTTCTTTGTTTTTGTTTTGTTTTTTCGAGACAGGGTTTCTCTATATAGCCCTAGCTGTCCTGGAACTCACTCTGTAGACCAGGCTGGCCTCGAACTTGAAATCCACCTGCCTCTGCCTCCCAAGTGCTGGAATTAAAGGCATGCGTCACCACTGTCCGGCCAATATAACTCATCTTAAATCCAAAACTCAACTAGCTCTGTGGAGAGATCTCTCAAGGAACTCAATGGAGTAAGGAAAAGTGACTGGATACTCGGGCAAACACAACTGAGAATCATGGTGTTGACCACACAAGCCTGGGACACTTCCCTTTGGTATTGCCTCCACTAGCATTTGCAACAGTGCCCTGTAGGAACTCAGAATTGTTTGGGTGCCAGCCGATCTCCCAGTGGTTGTTAACCATTATATTTCATTAATTCTACACTTTCACCTTGAGCTCTCTCAAAGCTCTTGGGTGGAAGCCTCGTGATGCCATAGCTAAGCCTGTTTGCCAACAGCTTTCTAATCTCAGGGTTACCAACACTACTTCCTGCAGGACGTTGCATATTTGTGGGACCAAGCAATTTATTCTCTATCCTGAAGAAACATAAATGTCATTAAGAATCATATGCAACATACTTGCACAACTGGAGTGGGGACTATCCCAAAAGCTGTTGCCTGTCTGTGGGATATGTTCTTCTAGCTGGGCTGCCTCGTCTGGCTTCAGTGGCAGAGGATGTGCAGGGCCTCACAGAGACTCCATGTGCCAGGATTCCGGAGAGCAGATTCAGGATACCTAGGACCCAGGGGGGACCTATCCACTCAGAGGAGAAGGGGAGGGAGGATTGTGGGAAGGATTGTGGGAGAGGGTGACTGGGAGGGGGCAGTGAGTGATCTAAAGTGAATAAATAATAATAATAATAATAATAGAATCGTGTGTGAACATGTTTTTACATGCTTTTCTCAAAACAGCAGTACGAAATTATCTCACTTGGTTATCTACAGGATGATTGTCTCTTTTAAAAATGTTGTTTATTGGAGCTGGTGAGATGGCTCAGCAGGTAAGAGCACTGACTACTCTTCCAAAGGTCCTGAGTTCAAATCCCAGCAACCACATGGTGGCTCACAACCACCCATAATGATATCTGACACCTTCTTCTGGTGTATCTGAAGACAGCTACAGTGTAATTATTTACAATAATAAATACATCTTTTTTAAAAAAATGTTGTTTATTTTACTTATGTGTGGGAGGGTGCAGGCAAGCCATGGCATGAGTGTGGAAGTCAGAGAAGCCATGGCATGAGTGTGGAAGTCGGAGGACAGCGTGCAGGACTTGCTTCTTTCCTTTTACCATGGGTTCCTGGTCTCAAACTCAGGCCCTCTCCATGGAGCCATCTTCATGGCCCAGGAATGTTTTTTTCTTTTCTCCCACACAGAAATAAGCTCTATTGTTTTCTTGAGCAGCTAAGATGAGTAAGTGAAAATAATTATTGTGATAAAGGATAAATATTGATATGTTAATAAATTGTTACAGTTAATTAACACTAAAATTCTTGGTTGATAATCAGTAGATTACCCATTAATTAAGTCAGAGCCCTCTTGGTCTCTGGAAATGTCCTCAGACATAGCCAGAAGTGGATTGGTGGTGGTGGTGGTGGTGGTGATAGTGTTGGTAGTATTTGTTACTGGGAACTGAACCTTGGTACTCAGCAGTTGATCTACATCTCCTGCTATTCTAATGCACTTTTCTGTTGTGATAAAACAGTAACCAAAAGAAACTTGAGAGAGAAAGGGCTTATTTTAGCTTATATACCTAAAGGAGTAGGTAAGCAGAAACTCAAGGCGGGAGCTTGAAGCATAAACTGACAGAGGAACTGTGGGACTGTGAAGGGCAGCTTGGTTCCTGGTTGAGCTAAGGCTCGAAACCCCCGGAAACCTTGAAGGGGACCGTAGGCATTTCGTCTGTTCCCAGGTACCAGATCCCTGTCACTAGCCGCAGCCCCTCATAGATTTGTGGCCATCAGTCACATAAGAGCAATGCCCCAAGCCCCTCCACGGGTAGAGAACTTGACCTGTGGTCACATAGGCTCAAGACAGATCTCCATTTTAATGAGGTACATAGAGGCCTGGAGGGCTTAGCCAATAAGTTTTCCTTCCCAGACACTCCTCCCTGAAAAAGGTATTTAACCTCAGGCCCACCCTGAGAAGTGGGGTTTTACTCATCCACTTTCCGCCATGACTATAAATGCCTTAAAATCGTGGACTGCCTCTTTTCACAGGGATCCCCTGTGGAGAGCCATGGAGAAGGCCTTCACCCATAGAGCTGATGTCTAATCTCCCGTAGAAGGCCTCTCTACACTCCCAGCCATGGCTACCACCAAGCCAAGCTCAAGCCAAACACTTGCTGACAAGCCCTTCATTCTCCCCTGGGCCCCAGGCTAGATTCAGCTCACAAGCCCCCACTTGGTTCTCAGCTCTTCCAAGGCATCCAGAGATGCCTGGCTGTCCCAGGCCTCAGACTGTGCTTCCCTACCCAACTCCGGGGGGTTGGGGGGAGAGCTTCCCTACAGCCCCACACCTACCAGGGCCACATCGTGGGGTAAGCTTGGTCAGCTTCCTCAGCAGGAGCAGCTGAGCCCTGTGGCAGAGTGGATGCAGGACACATAACCCTACAACACTATTCACTGGCTTACTGAACTACCTTCCTTTTTATTTGTGAATCTAGCCTTTAAGCCATCATAAGGTTCCACAGACATTACCACAGGCCAATGTGATGGACGCAATTCCACCGGTGAGACTCCCTCTTCCCAGGTGACTCAGGGCTGTGCCAAGTTGACGGCTGATGCTATGACAACAGCTCTCTTTATTTTTTTCCTAAGATTCATCTTAATTTTCAGTTACATGTATGCATGTATGTCTATGGATTGTATATGCACATGAGGACATGAGGTGCCCAAAGTAGTCAGAAAAGGGCTTGGGCTCCCCTGGACCTGGAGTTACAGATGTTCGTGACTTACCCAATGTGGATTCTAGGAACTGAACTCCAGTCCTCTGTAAGAGGACTGAACTGCCTAACTGCTGAGCCACCTTCTCTTCAGCCCCACCTCCTTTTTAGGTTTCCTAAGCTGCCCTTGAACTCACTTTGAATTTAACAATCCTCCTGCCTCCACAGTTTGAGACCAACTCCAGCAGGTAAACTTTAGTAATCCCCCAGACCATTGGTCAAGACAGCAAAGTGGACAATGAAGATTAACCAACAGGCAAATGACAAATGAATCAAATTAAGCTTCAGAGAAAATGAGAACTCATTAACTCACATAACCAGAAAGAGCAAAGGTGTCCTGTGACAGAGGAAGGGACAATCGGGTGTCAGCAGCCCTTGGCTTTCTCTCTTGGCTAGCTTTATTTTCTCACTGAGGATACACGTGCCTTCAGGTGAGGGAGAAGGACACTTCTTCAATTTCATGAACAAATAGCCATTTGACGAATCTCAAGGTGACTCAACTCAGTGGTCAGTGGTCCGGTTTGAGTGCAGATCTTACTACCAGAGCAGCTCCCACAAACAAAAGGTAAAAACAGATGAAGAAATAGCATCTCCTTCCCAGACGGCATGTCTATGGTGCAAGTGGAGACACTCTCCTCAGAAGAGAGGGATTTGAGTTTCAAAATCCACCTGCCTGGGGCCAGCAAGATGGCTCAGCAGATGAAAGGATTTACTTCGCAAGCCTGACAGCTCTGAAGCTTATAAGTAGTTGGATAGTCCTCTGGACACTACACACATGTCCCTGCCTGCGCATATCATGTACACACCACCATCATCACTATATACAGTAACAACAGTAACAAATAATTTAAAAAAAATTCTACCTGTGGTGGTGACACACACCTTTAATCCCAGCACATGAGAGGCAGAGGCAGGTGGATCTCTGTGAGTTCAAGGATAGACCTGGTCTACAGAATGAGTTCCAGGACAGCTAGGGATGCACAGAAAAAAAGGGGGGGGTGGAAAACAAAAACCACACTTTAAATAGGGAAGACGCCACTGATGGACATCTGAGGTTACTGGCTTGCTTTCCTTGGCTTCAACCTGCTTTCTTATAAAGTCCAGGACCACCATCCCAGGAATGGAGACACTCAAAATGAGCTGGGCCCTCCACCATCAATCACCTATTAAAGAAAATGCCATACATCTACATTTTATAGAGGCATTTTTCTCAATTGAGGCTGCCTCCTTTCTGATAACTCTAGTTTGTGTTTCAAGTTGAGATAAAACTAGCCAGCACAGATATCATGAGTGACTACCTGTGAAAGCTAACATCTCTGAGTGCTTCTCAAATATTGGTTCATAGAGCACCTAGCAGGTAGGTGTGTGTGTGTGTGTGTGTGTGTTTAAATGTGCATCACAGGCTTCGAATGTATATGCACATGGCACAGGTGTCTGTGGAGACCAGAAGAGTGCCTCAGATCCTCGGGAGCTGGAGTTATAGGCAATTTTGATCCCAACATGTGTTCTGGGATCTCAACTCTAGTGCTTTGCACAAACAGCAATGACTCTTTTTATTTTTTATTTTATTTTATTTTATTTTTTGAGATAGGGCAGCAATGACTCTTAACTGTTGAATTATTTCTTCAGTCTTCTCTGTCTGTGACCCACCCACCTCAACCCTACCCCTGGCAATGTAGCTCTGACTGGCCTGAAACACATGATCCTTTTGCTTCAACCTTTTGTATCTGTGTTTATAGGTTTCAGGTTATAGGTTATAGGTTCCCAGCATGCATGTTCATGGCTTGCAGTTGCCTATAACTCCAGCTCCAGGGATCAAATAACCTCTTCTAGTCCCTGAGGAAATCTGCATCCATGTAGTGTACTCAAACACAGACACACAGACACACAGACACACGGACATACACAGACACACACACACAGACACACGGACACACACAGACACACACAGAGACACACAGACACACACACAGATACAGACACACACACACAGACACACACACACACAGACACATGGACACAGACAGACACATACACACACAGACACACAGACACAGACACACACACACACAGACACATGGACACAGACAGACACATACACACACAGACACACAGACACAGACACACACACACACAGAGATACACACACACACAGACAGACACACACAGACACACACACACACACACACACACACACACACACAGAAATATCTGTGTTTCCAGAGATGATTGGTACATGGGTCAGCAAACTGAGAAGACCTGCCCTGAACACTTGTGGTGCTGTCCAGTGTGTTGAAGGTCCAGATGGAACAAAGATGGAAGGAGGAGGAAACTGACATTCATATGTAAGCTTAATAATAATAATAATAATAATAATGGTGATGATGATGATTCCTCTTCCTCCTTCTATTTGTCACCCCTCCTCCTTCTCCCTCTCCTTCCCCATGTGTGCATGTGCATCTATATGTGTGGGTGCAGGTGTGTTCATTGCATGGTGTCTATATAAAAGTCAAAATGGGCCCAGCTCATTTTGAGTGTCTCCATTCCTGGGATGGTGGTCCTGGACTTTATAAGAAAGCAGGTTGAAGCCAAGGAAAGCAAGCCAGTAACCTCAGATGTCCATCAGTGGCGTCTTCCCTATTTAAAGTGTGGTTTTTGTTTTCCACCCCCCCCCTTTTTTTCTGTGCATCCCTAGCTGTCCTGGAACTCATTCTGTAGACCAGGTCTATCCTTGAACTCACAGAGATCCACCTGCCTCTGCCTCTCATGTGCTGGGATTAAAGGTGTGTGTCACCACCACAGGTAGAATTTTTTTTAAATTATTTGTTACTGTTGTTACTGTATATAGTGATGATGGTGGTGTGTACATGATATGCGCAGGCAGGGACATGTGTGTAGTGTCCAGAGGACTATCCAACTACTTATAAGCTTCAGAGCTGTCAGGCTTGCGAAGTAAATCCTTTCATCTGCTGAGCCATCTTGCTGGCCCCAGGCAGGTGGATTTTGAAACTCAAATCCCTCTCTTCTGAGGAGAGTGTCACCCTTTCATAGCCTCTGCATCAGCTCTAGCCTCCAGGATCCTACCCTGCTTGAGTTCCTGTCCTGACTTCCTTCAATGATGTACAGTGCTGTGGAAGTGCAAGATGGATAAACCCTTTCCCCCTGACCCCAAGCTTTGCTTTTGGTCATAGTGTTTTATCCCAATAGAAACTCTAACTAAGACAATATCCTAAAGGAAAGGAGACTTCAATGTCTTGTTTCCAGTGGTTGCAACTAAGAGGGTTGTGTACTGGGCTAAGGTTATATGGTCAAAGAACATCAAGAGGACAAGGAGTACTCATAAGTTTGAGCTGGGCAGTGGTGCACACCTTTAATCCCAGCACTTGGGAGGCAGAGGCAGGCGGATTTCTGAGTTCGAGACCAGCCTGATCTACAGAGTGAGCTCCAGGGCAGCCAGGGCTACACAGAGAAACCCTGTCTCAAAAAAAAAAAAAAGTTTGCAAAAAGAAAATCAGCACTTAGTTTATTCTTAGTTTCTGGATAAGTATGAAAGATTATAACATAGCTGCAACAACATCAAGAGGTAAAGTTGAGTTTCAGGAAAGCCTGAGTTACATAGCAAAACCTTCCCCCCAAAATTCAATATATTGGGCTAAGGAGGTGATTCCATGGTCAAAACAGCACTCATTCCAAAGACTGAGGTTTGATTCCCAGCATCTATATGGTGGCTCACAATTATCTGTAACTCTAGTTCATGGGATCTAGACTCCTTCTTCTGATCTCCATGGATACCAGGGATGCACATAATACACATGCATATGCGCATACCAGCAAAACTCTCATACACATAAAATAAATTTAAAATGATTTTTCATTCTCTGTTTTGCTATTTCCTTTAATGATACTGATAATAAGTAATATGAATATGCACCTAACAACATGGTATGCTGGCTTAATAAAAAATCTTATACCTTTAATCCCAGTCCTTTGAAGGCAGAGGCAGGAGGATTTCTGTCAGTTCCAGGCCAGCCTGGTCTACAGAGTTCCAGGACATCCAGGGCTGCACAAAACAAATGAACAAACACTCACGCATAAAAAGAACAACAACAAAAAAACCCCTTGTTTCAAAAACCAAACAAACAAAAACCTCAGCCTAAAAGCTGTACTTTTACTTGAGGAGTTTTGTTTGCTTACAAAAAGCCCTTACTTCTTATCTGGGAAAAACAAACACCAGAAGCTGCCTGAAAGGAATTTTGTCATAGCAGACAAAGGTCATGTTGCAGATACCATTTCTGTTTGCTAAGAGAAAAATCCTTTACCAGCCAAAATGTGTTGTTATTTGCAAATGCCTATATATTTTATTTGCTACCTGCCAAGTGTTTGTGTATTATTATCTACCTACCTAGGTATCTGTTCCTGTAAACTTGCCCAACTAAATTTCCTTTAATGATTAAGGGGCTCAGAGTCCACTCTAAGATTGTCATAAAGACAGGGATGACAACCCCACAATTGACCTACAAAAAGACATAAGAAACTGCCAAGGAGACTGGACTCTTCAAAGCACAAGTGTGGTTTCTAGTCCATGCATTAATAAAGGTTTTTCCTACTTCTCCAAGAGAATGACTGACTTCTTGTTGGGTGAAATTTTCCTTTAACAATACTACAAAGGGGGGGTGGAGGGGGGACGACTTGCATGAGGTGGTACTGGGTGTTTGGTTTTGGACCCCAAGACAAGGGACTGAGGTGAATATTTTACATATCAAAACAGTCCTGGCCTTTAGGTTCTCCCAGCATCCCTCAGTTCCTACCTGGTATACCCTGCCCTCAACTTTGAACTTTCCATCCCAGGTGCTGGACTGCCCTTCCCCAGAGACTCTTCTCTGTATAACCAAGACATTTTGCTCTCCCTCTCCTTCTCCTTCTTCTTCTCTTCTTTCTCTCCATGCAAGCCCTTTCTCTTTCTGCCTCTCCTTCCATGGTGACTTCCCTGGCCTCAATCCTTGGGGCCAGTAAACTCAACCAAGAACAGCTTCCCAATAAACCTGCCTTTAATATAATCTAATCTGCCTTTAACATAATATAATCTGGCCTGAATTGGCTCATTTCACTGGCGGAGAAATGGCCTATCACTGGGAGGAAGGGGGTTGATATTAAGATGTAAAGTGAATTAAGTAGTTAATTAATAAAAAAACAATAATGCAATTGCTTTTTAGTTTTGGAGGACTTTTCATCTCTTCAACAGTTTTGGAGTATTTTTTTTAATGAAGTTACCTCCCCCATGCTGTATGGTCTCTCTCTTGTGAACTTGCCTTGGATGTAGAGCCTTCTATAAGATGGAACCTCATTTCTGTATTTCCCACAAGGCAAAGAGATAACGGCAGTAATTGTTGAGTGTCTGTGATTCCTCTGAAAAATGCTTGTAAAGTGCTATAATAGCATACTCTACATGAGCATAGCTCTCAGAACCCATGTAAGTAACTTGTTTACCGAAAGATAGTCATTTGTCCATGGGCCAAATATTTGGAAACACCATGCACTCCTCACCAGGCACACCTCACCAGGCCTGACTTGTGAAGCCAGCCACCCCTGGCTTGGCTTTGATCTACCTCTATTTACACCCTTGCTTCAGTTCCTCTGCCACAGACATACAATTACTATTATTACTGCTTGATAATAACTGTAATTACTGCCCAAGATGGAAAAGACGGGGAGAAAGTAACAAATATAGAGCTAAAGAACATTACATCAGGAAAAAAAAAACTGAACACCCTAAATAGGATCACTTTATCTCTATCTGTCACCTCTGGAACTGAAGACAGGCAATCGGGGACTTGGGCTGGGAGTGTGTTGGGTGGGGAGACTCCGGGTAAGAGATTCGGAAACCGAGATGAAAAGTCCTCCCGCGTTCCTAGAGAGGACTCGGAAGCTCAGCTCGGTCCCGGAAGATGAGATGCTGACATACTTCCGGTCTTTGTGACTCATTGTGTCTGTGGCGAGGTGTTGGGAGGGCCTAGGTCTGTGTGCAGTGCCCTTCGGCCGGGTTGAACCCGGAGTCAGCCGTGCTTGCTCGCCCGTCGTCCTCAGGCCGCTCCGGAGACTCACGGTGAGTCTCATGGCGGACTCTCGGAAGACGGGCAGGCCGCGAGGGTGGGCCGTGTGACCACCCGGGGGGCTTGGAGAGGAGCCCAGCGGGGTCCCGGCGATGCTCGAATCTCTGGGGTCAGTGGGGAACCCTCTCATGTCATCATCTTTGTGTAACATTTCTGAGGACAAGATCACAAATGGACGTGATCCCCATGTCTGGATTCTCCCCCTCCTCCTGTCGCCATTTGCTGTGGTTTCAGGGGAAAGTGTTTCGTGTGGTTTTCGTTTTATTGCTGTCCTTCTCGTCCCCGGGTCCCGTCCGCGTCCTGGGTCCTTGAGGATCTTGAAACGAACGACGCGGAAGACCTTGAGCTCTGTACATGTTTTAAGCTTCCGAAAACATTTCCAGATCACCTGCTTTTCTGTCTCTATCTCCCAACGCTGAGCAAAAGCGCTGGAAGCTTGACACTGGTTAAAAGATCGAGTAGAAATTAACGGCCGGCTGTCAGCTTTATGCAATGCTTCAAAAGCTCTTGCTGGTTTGAGCCTGTTTAAATGCGCTATCTGGGAGATTATTTGGAGTGTTAGTTCACCTTGCTTGATTGCAATGGGTGAGACATGAAGGGTATCTGGGAGAAATCACACTGGGCCAGTAGGAGACTGATCAGCTTAATGACCTTAGATGAGACAAGACGTTTGCCAACTGTCAGTTTTATTATCCATAAAATTAACTACCTCTGCTCAAAAAGGTTCTTCAGACTTGGAGTGGATTTGGTAAATGTAATTTAAAAAAAAAAAAGCAGCTCATTTAATTTGAAGTTCTCCCTTCCCCTCCCTTCTCTACAGACTACACACACACACACACACACACACACACACACACACACACACACACTGATTATAGAGAGTGGCTGTTCCATGGCCTGGGACCAAAGAAAGCATTTATTGTACAGGGCAGTGCTAGGCGGATTGAAGGCAGTCAATAAATACTTGTTGGAATTATGAAGAATTCATTGTAACCACATCAACAAGTGAAGTTACTAGAAAAGGTTGGCCAAATGTGGGAAAATAGCTTTATTACAAGAATTACCCAGATGGTTTTTTTAGGTTTCAGTTACTACACAGATTCTTGTTATTTTATTTAGGTTCATCTTTGTTAACTTACAGAAACACCTGCTACTGAATACTATTTTCTTTTGATTCTCTACTTACTGTCTCCATTTGGAAATTTTTCAAGTGCTTTATACTGTATATAGATACAACCAGGCCAGTGTACTAAGTCTTAAATCTTAGTTTTTCATTCTGTGATGGTATTGATATCCTTTAGATAGCTTTAAAAAAGGATTGGAGAGGTCTCTGTAGTTCTGACTGACCTTGGAATTCTAGCCACTGCTTCCAGAGTGCTGGGATTAGAGGCACTTTCCACAATACTAGGCCACTAGCTATCTTTTGAGACTAGCTTTTTCATATTATAAAGCATTTTATTTCTCTGTTGAAGAGGGGAGTAAAGGATCATTTACTTAAACTTGCCAGACTGTGCCATAGAAGAAAGCCTGGATTCTGAGAAAGCATCCTTTGAAGTACACCGCGCTTGGAGCCCGGAATCTGGAGTCTTTTCTTGTCAGAAGTCATTTATTTTTTCTTTGGTAAGGTGTGGTTGCTGGACAGTGATCTTTTCTAAAGGAGATGATATGTCAGAATGTGTTTCGTTTTAGAGGGACCCAAAAGGTGGTTTTCTGCCTCTCTTCCTCTGTCCCTACTCCATTGCTAATAAGAATACTGGAAACCACTCAGAGATGTGTGACTTATTTGCAGGGGACATAATTCATTTGTTCCAGCCCATGATGCCTTTGCTGTTACAGGATTTCTTCCATTGCTAATCTTTTAAGCAGGCTGAAAATTGTAATGTACAATTATATCTCTTGAATTTACTTTTCACATTTTTTTTGTCCTATTTTCTGACCTCAAGTAGCCCTGTTAAGCCTTGAATTCACATGTAGCCAAGACTGACTCTACAGTCTAGATACCCCTGCCTCCACCTCTAAGGTGCCTGGAATACAGACGTGCTCCACCACACCTGACTTGTTTGTGTTTTCTGTCTTGCTGTACTGAGGTTGAACCTAGGGCTTTATGTATGCTAGGCAAGTGCTGCAACTGAGCTATGTCATGGAACCCTTAAGTTCATTTTTAAAAAGTAAGACTTCCCCAGAGCCTACTAAGTGCCAGAAACTTTTTTCAGAGTTTTATAAGCTAATTTGCTTAATTTAAGAAACATTGAACACACACATTCACACACGAAAAAGTAGTAACTTGGTAAATTCAATCAAGTGTTGTTTGACTCAAGCCAGGGCCTTAGACTTTATGCACTCTGCCACTGAACAACATCCCTGGGCTTTTTTGCATTTTGTATTTGAATTGTTGATGTTTGGGGGTTTTGTTGGTTGTTTTGATTTGATTTTGGCTTTTAAGATGTCTTTTATAGACATCTATGGCAGTGAGCGCCTCATCTTCCTGCTTCTACCTTCCAAGTGCTGGGATTATAAGTTTGTGCTACTACACCTGGCTCATATTTTCATTTTAGCCAGGGTCTCACTAAGTTGTCCAGGTTGGCCTTGAACTCACTTTGTAATCTAAACAAATCTTGAACTTTTGAGCTTTCGTCATACATTTTTCTTAAAAGAATGTTTAGGGCTGGAGAGATGGTTTGGTGGTTAAGAGCACCCACTGCTCTTCCAAAGGTCCTGAGTTCAAATCCCAGCAACCACATGGTGGTTCACAACCATCTGTAATGAGATCTGATGCCCTCTTCTAGGGTGTCTGAAGACAGCTACAGTGTACTTACATATATAATAAATAGATCTATTTTTTAAAAAAAAAAGTTTAGGTAGGGAGTTAGCTCAAAGGTAGAGCACTTGCATGGCATGCATCAGGCCAAATAATTATGGTAATAATACGATGGCACAGTTGGTAAAGTGTTTGGTACACAAGCATGAGGATCTGGGTTTGGATCCCCAGCACCCTTGTAAAAAGCCAGATGCACCTATAACCTCAGCCTTAAGAAAACAGAGACAGGATCCCACGGTGAGCTGACCAGCTAGCTTAGCTCAGCCAGATGCACCTATAACCTCAGCCTTAAGAAAACGGAGACAGGGTCCCCGCACCTATAACCTCAGCCTTAAGAAAACGGAGACAGGATCCCCAGAGTGAGCTGACCAGCTAGCTTAGCTCAGCCAGATGCACCTATAACCTCAGCCTTAAGAAAACGGAGACAGGATCCCTAGAGCGAGCTGACCAGCTAGCTTAGCTCAGTCAGCATGCTCTGAGTTAAAGTGAGAGACACTGCCTCGGTAAGGTAGAAAATAATCAAGAAAGACACCCAGTGTCAACCTCTGGCCTCCACACACAAACACACTACACTCATACTGGGAAAAGAAAAACAAATTAAAAAAAGAGCTTGCCCTGAGATATGGCAGTTTAGTTTCGGATCTGGTCTAGCATTTACTTGCTCTGAGAGCTTAGGTAAATAATTTACTGTCTGTCAACTGCAGTTTTAACATTACAAAGCAAGATGATAATCCCTAAGGCACCTCGTAAGACTGTTGGTATGTGGTCCAGTGAAGTGCTGAATGTATTATTTGGCACCTGCAAATGTTGGATCTGACTCTCCTTCTATAATGTTCTTGAGCATTGATGGACACGCAGCCCTTTAGCTTAGGTTTGCCAAGGCAGAGCATGACTGAGGTGCTGGGTTTGGAGTCATATTGCTGAGTGGGGAAGTATTTGGAGTGATGGGAAATGAAGCTTGAAGGGAAAGTGGAAACGAAGTGGAACCCACTGGCTGAGGCTGTAATGTTTTAGGAGAAATAATCAGAATAAGCTAGCAAGTAGGTTGTGTGTGGATAGGGAGAGAATAGAGGTGGAGAACTAAGAAGTCAGTCTTGAGCTCAGATTGGACAGTAAATATAAACAAAGTTACTTTACTCAGGATGTTGTGGATATATCAGTGGGCAGAGTGCTTGTCTAGCATCCATGAAGCCCTGGGTTCCACCCCAGCACTGCACACACAGGTGTGCTGGCTCACTCCTGGACTCTCAGCACTCGGGAGGTAGAGGGAGGAGGATCAGAAGCTACAGCTCATCCTCAGCTACTAGTAAGTTGGAGGCCTGCCAGGGCTACATAATATGACCCTGTCTTAAACAATTCACTCTGGTTTTTGGAGACTCAGTGCATATGAGGAGGGAGAGTCAAAGAAGGCAAGGTATTAATTGAAGCCTGTGTAGGTGAGATACTAGAGGAATGTCTCCCCGAGCTACTTACTGTTCAAGAAGAGAGTGGAGGGGTAACTGAAATAGCAGGAGTGGTTCAATTCCACATCTCCTGTTTAAGCTAGACTAATCAGAAGGCAATGTACATCTTGAAGGGTGAGTAAAACATTCACCGACAGAGTTAATAAATGGAGTGAGAGTTATTCACGGCAAGAGTGAGGTCCGCTGGTCATGGCCCATGCTTGGGTTCAGATAACTAGAAATAAAGGGATTCACCACCAACAGGAAGCATGCAGCAGGCTTGAACAGAGTAATGTGTCCTGAAGGTGGGAACCCTTGAATGCTGAAGTAGTGTGTATCAGAGATTCATTGACAGTAACTGAGGGGAACCAGAATCACCTCAGAGCAATGCTGCACTGGCCTTTATATGTGTGTATTGGGATGGAAAGAAATCACTGAACTGGAACAACTGAAAACAAGAGCAGATGGGGAGACTGTCTGCACTGCCACTGAGCACTGAGGGCGAGTGCCTTGGCACCTGAGGCCAGTCCTCCAGACCCACATGGTAGGAAAATCTCAAAAGTTGACCTCTAACCTCCAGTAGCTCTCTGTGGTATGTGCGTGTAGGAGTACACATAAATATCATCTAAAATAAAATTACTGCTGAAAGCTAGACTTTGGCTACTTTGTGGGTTCTTTTTCTTCCACACCTTTTTCACCCTTTCAGCCACCTAACACTGGATAGGAGAGAAAAAACAAGTGGTTGTGAGCCACCGTGTAGTTGCTAGGATTTGAACTCAGGGCCTTCGGAAGAGCAGTCAGTGCTCTTCTGAGCCATCTCGCCAGCCCACCACTCACATCTTATGATATGGGTGCCAAAATTTAAACCCAGTCCTCATGATGGCACAGCAGGTACTCGAGCTACAGAGGCGTCTCTCCAGCACCATAGTTCCAAGTTAATATTAGAAGTGACGTCAAGGCTAGTACAGCTCTATAGTGCTTTTCTCCTTTATTTTTAGAGGCATTCTTTTTTGGGGGGTGGGGGGGTTGGTTTTTTGAGACAAGGTTTCTCTGTGTAGCCCCAGCTGTCCTGGAACTTACTCTGTAGATCAGGCTGGCCTCGAACTCAGAAATTCACCTGCCTCTGCCTCCCAAATGCTGGGATCAAAGGCGTGCGCCACCACTGCCCGGCTTTTACAGGCATTCGTTTAGAGGCATTCTTAAGCGTCTTAATTTGTATGAAGGATTAGTAGCACGGGTCACTTTGTATGTGCCCCACATGTGCACATTCTCATGTATGTGTGGGTGCATACAGGGGCCAGAAGACTGTCTTGGGTGTTTGTTCCTCAGGTGCTGTCTGCTTTGGTCCTTCACTAACCTAGAGCCTGCAGAGAATGCTAGAGTGACAGGACTTTGAGCTCAGGGACCCACTTTTTTCTGCTTTCTGGTCAATTTCCATTAATTCTTAACCCCCTATCTCTTTTTTTTAACTTCAGGAATAGTGCAGGAACCAATAGAAGACAGTTGCTAGGACCTGACCCTCTTGGACCCCACCAGTTCACTGAGCCTGAATGATGACTGCTGAGTCAAGGGAAGCCACGGGTCTATCCCCACAGGCTGCACAGGAGAAAGATGGTATAGTCATTGTGAAGGTAGAAGAAGAAGATGAAGAAGACCACATGTGGGGGCAGGACTCTAGCCTTCAGGAGACACCACCACCCGACCCAGAGGTATTCCGCCAACGCTTCAGGCGCTTCTGTTACCAGAACACTTTTGGGCCTCGAGAAGCTTTGAATCGACTAAAGGAACTTTGTCATCAATGGCTTCGACCAGAAGTCAACAGCAAGGAACAAATCTTGGAGCTGTTAGTACTGGAGCAGTTCCTGTCCATCCTGCCTAAAGAGCTGCAAGTCTGGCTGCAGGAGTACCGGCCTGACAGTGGAGAGGAGGCCGTGACTCTTCTAGAAGACTTGGAACTTGATCTATCGGGACAGCAGGTAAAAAGAGATACCATGTGTAAGAAGGACACTGACTTAGGAGTAGGCTCAGAAGGGAGTGTGGGGAGTGTTTGGGACAGCTGTTCTTGCCTATTGCTCTCCTGCGCTCTTTCAAAGAGTTCTGGGGGCGTGGCAATATAGCTCACTCTGTCCTAGAGCATGTGCATAGTATTTTGAGGCTCAGGATTCTGTGGTTGACCATAGAAAGGATGAGTGTGTGTGTGGGGGGTTCCTCCTTTCAGCATCCACTGGAATACTTAGAGGCTTTTCTTTAATATTTCTAATTCCTAATTTAAAAGTGACTTGCTGGACCAGACATAGTGCTTCATGCCTCTAATCCTAGCACTTGACGTGCTACAGCTGGAGGATTATGAGCTCAAGACCAGTTAGAAGTTTTACCTAGAAAATCTTTTCTCCCCTCAGGTCCCAGGTCAGGTTCATGGGCCTGAGATGCTTGCCAGGGGTGTGGTGCCTCTGGATCCAGTTCAGGAGTCCTCAAGCTTTGACCATCATGAAGCTGCCCAGTCTCATTTCAAGCATTCCTCTAGGAAGCCTTGTCTCTTATCCCGAGGTAAGAAGCTGGTTCACTTGTGGAAAGGAGGTAAATGTTCAGGTTAAAGGTGACTTAGTTGGTAGGTGCTCGCTACTGTGCCCATCCCATCCCAACACTGCATAAAATGAGGCATAGAGATACAGTCCTGTAATCCCAGCATTCTGAGCAAAAGCAGGTGGGTCTCCTGAGTTCAAGGACAGCCTAGTATGCATAGTGAGTTCCAGGATAGCCATGGACACTTAGTAAAGCCCTGACTCAAAAGCAAAACAAAAAGGCAAACTCAGGACATGGTGACAAGAGGTTCAGAATTTCAAGGTCATCCTGATCCACACAGCAAGTGTGAGGTCAGTCCAGGCAGTCCAGGTCAGTGAAGGGATGATACCTTGCCCCATACCTCCAAAAAAGAGGTAGGGAAGTAAATGATCCAAGATAGAGAGAGGTATACTGTTCTGTGTTACCAGCTAACTCCACAAAGCAGCATGCTTGTTTGTTATATGGTCAGAGAGCAATCCTAGCTGAGTGTTTACTGTGGAGGTGAGTGAACTGTGCACCATGTACTCACTGAACATTACCTCATGTGTTAAACTATGTGCAGTCCAGGTGTCCAGCAGAGTTCTGAGTATAGGGCATTAGAACAAGTAGTATATTGTTTCCAGCTCAAATGGTTTGTTTTGACACAAGATCTTGCTGTATAGCCCAAGGCTGGCTTCAAACTCAGTCTTCCTGCCTCAGCTTCCTGAGTACTAGAATTATAGGTGCATACCACCAGGCCTAGCTTCAGCCTGGGTTTTGAAATGCTTTAGTTAGCATTTCTTGTCTGTTTGGTTGGTTTGGTTTGGTTTGGTTTGGTTTTTTGATTTTTTGAGACAGGGTTTCTCTGTATAGCCCTGGCTGTCCTGGAAGTCACTCTGTAGACCAGGCTGGCCTCAAACTCAGAAATCTGCCTGCCACTGCCTCCCAAGTGCTAGGATTAAAGGCATTTGCCACCATCACCCAGCATTAGTTAGCATTTCTTAAATAATTTTTTAGGAGTCATAAGTCTTCCTAAAGCTTTCATATGTATATTTGGTTTTTGGTTTCTTTCAAGACAGAGTCTCTCTGTGTAGCCCCCTGGCTGTCCTGGAACTCACTCTGTAGACCAGGCTGGCCTTGAACTCAGAGATCTACCTGCCTTGGCCTCCGGAGTGCTGGGAATAAAAGTGTTCACCACCACCTCCTGGCATAAGATATTTTATACCATTCTCTTCAGTCTTCCAAAGGAGGAAAGTGAGAATGATTCCCCTTTTACACTGAGGAAATAAGAAAAGTAGTGTTTTGGGTTTTATTTCTATAAAAATCTGTTGCATTAGGTCAGTTCTCCAACCACTTTACAGAAATAGACAATAATTTTATCAGAATTTAAAATAAAGCAACTACATAACATATCGGAACAATTGCCAAAAGGCTCAGCAATTGAGATCTTGCTGTTCTTATAAAGAACCAGAGTTCACCTATGTCCGGCTACTCACATCTGCCTATAACTCCTTTTTTTAGACTCCAGTACACAGATAAATAGACAGACGGGCAGACAGACAGACAGACAGACAGACATACACACACACACACACACACACACACACACACACACACACACAGAGTCTATTTTCTTTTTAAGTTTGTTAAAGAGTTACAGAAAAGTTAAAGTATGTTCCTTTGTCAGTGTCTTTTATTTGTGAGGTCATTTAGAAGAGGAATATTAGAGGAGAGAGCTTAAAGTAGCATTCTCTCTCCCAGGCACCCTGGAAGACAGCCAGCAGACACATACAGCTACTATATAGGTTTAACTCCACCTGTGTCGATTTCCTTCTCCACAAGCAGAAGTTACAGTGGTATCATTGGGTGTCAGCTGGAGAAGACACTCAGGATCTAAGCCCCAGATTGTTGCTTCAGGTAGTTAGGGTAATGGTTTTAGAGACTGCAAATAGAGTTGTTATTTTCAAAATTGTTATTGAATAGATTTATTCTCAATTTCCCCTCTGTCTTATTCTATCTTGTTTCCTAACTCTGAGGAGGCCTGAGTGCTAGGGTGTTCTTCTTGTCTGTGTTTTGCCTCACAGGTAGTAACAGGTAGAAGAAGCAGTGATTAAGTGGTCTGTTTCTGTGGTTTTCGGTAGCTCGGACCCATCTTCTGTCTATCAGTTAAATTTCCAAATCTAAGATGCTTGGCAAAGGAAGAAAAGGGAGAAATTTTAATTTTACAGTGCATTTGTTTATTCCCGTTACTCCTTGCATGTGGTTGGTAGTCATTTGCAGTGTTATTGCTGCCTTTTGTGTGTTGACCCGTACCTTTCTACATGTGCATGTCTCGTCAGCATTTGAACCAGCGTGTGTTTTATCAAACTGTAACTGTGACCAAACAAGGAAACAAGGGTCAGAATGGCAGAAATGTACTAAGTATGAAGCTCCCCTTCTTCCCTGTCACTCTCAGTGTTCTGTGAGCTTTAAGATGTGTTATTCACAAGAGAAGGCAGAAAAGGGAGTTCCTGCGCTGGGGTAAAGTACAAGCTGGCCTCGGGGCTACTGACCCTAAAGCTGAGAATAGTAACCTAGCATTCTAAACTGACAGTACACAGTCAGCAGCAAATTTAGGGCCTCAGTTTTCTCCTTCTAAAGTTGGACCTGGTGATTTTAAGGACCTTTTTATGAGCTCCATGAGGTTCCAGTTTAAGACTAGTGGTCTTGAGGAAGCTTAAGGCTTGCTTCCTGTCAGCAGGATCCTATGCAGCTATCTTTTAAGTAGCTAAATATCAAATAGTAAATATGCTGGTGTAGAAAGGAGAATGCCGGGGCTCTTCACTGAGGGAGGCTCAGAGAAGAGCCAGTTTTACTCACAGCCCCTTTCTCCTTCTCAGCTCTCCCTGCCACCCACGTTCCTGCCCCTCATCATGAGGGGAATCCCAGAGACCAGGCGATGGCATCTGCACTATTGACCGCAGATTCCCAGGTGAGCCATGGGCCCCTCTTCCCTCCTGAGACCCTGGATTTGCCCCATTCTGGAGCATCTTTTGTGAACCTCATCAGGTCACTTGCTCGTGGTGCCCAGCCCACAGAAAAGCCCACTCCCCTCAGTGTTAGGGTTTTTCCACCGTAACCCCTCAGTCTGTCAGAGTTGGTCACAGATTCTCTCTTAGTGTCCCACAGTTCTGCCCTCAGCTCTGTCTTTGACCTCAGGTTTGGGCAGTAGGACTTTCCCTGATGCTACAGGGAGCTGAGTATGGGGATCTCCTGTTATTTCAGGCAATGGTGAAGATCGAGGATATGGCCGTGTCCCTCATCCTGGAGGAATGGGGATGTCAGAACCTGGCTCGGAGGAATCTCAATAGGGACAGCAGGCAGATGAATTTGGGGAATGTGTTTTCCCAGGGTAAGACTGATGCAGAATTCCTGTCTGCTAAGATTTTTTTTTTTTGCTTCTGTGCTGGTTAGTAAGGGAAACCATTTGTGTTTGTTGAGTTTCAAAGGCATAGTACTCCAACTCCCTGATTCCTGGCAGGTTTGGTATAACTAGGTAATTTCTGCTCTTTGAAATCAGATCTTCTGCTCTGAGTCTCTCTCAGCTCTCCAACCATTCCTTTGCTCTGGTGCATTATACTTCAATTTGCCTCTGTCAGAGAGGTAATCTCTTTTCCCTAGTAGAGATAGCCAGGCAAACTGGCCACCAGTCCAATTCCATCCCCTTCCCTCCCCCCCGCCCCTTTTTTTTTAACCATGTTCCTAAACCTAGCAAGATATCCATCCTCCTTGGATGTCTGTCTTTATCCTGTTAGAGATTGCTCAGTGCGCTTGCACTTCGTTCCCAGGTCCAAACCCAATGGTGATCTTTTATGAAGAACTCTTAGTGCTGAGAGTATAAGAAGAATGAAGTAATTCAAAGGGCATCTTACCCAGCTAATGAAACTGTTGCATGGGTCTCTCCTAGATCTTAAGTCCTAGGAAGCCCAAAGATGTGTGCAGTAGTATAAAATTTCATAGCAAAGAATTACTCCACCTTGGGTAGGCAGAGGGAGGATGAACACCATAGGCGTGGAGAAGCTGGAGTTTGGTTTAGAAGGAGGCCTAAGAGGGAGGATGTTTTTTAGGTACTTGTATTTTACACTGAATAGAGATAAAAAACTGGTCTTCACTTCTAAGCTATCACTGCTGTAAGCTTTGAAGGAAAAAAAAACAGATGGAATAAACACTCTAAAGAACTGTCTAGCAGGTCAAGGACCTTTGTTTGGAATTCAAAAGAGGTTGAGCAGCTTTCTCTTCTCTGCAGTTGGCTGAATGGTTATGATGATCCCATCCATATGTCAAAGATTAGTTCCTCTAGTCAGAGCATTCAGGAGCCTACTGAATGGGATGGAGCAGACCCTCTTGGAGTCTTCACTTAAAAGCAAAATGCAGGGCCTGTGAGATGGTTCAGTAGGTATAGACACTTGCTGCCAACCCAGCACTCAGTTTGTCCCAGGGCGTCTAGTCTCATGGGTTGTATTCCAGCCTCCACAGATGCATCATGGTTTGTGCGCGTGCTCGCGCACACACACACACACACACACACTACTAAGTGAATAAATAAATGTTTCAAGGTTTTGTTTAAGGGCATAAGAGATGGCTCAGTAGTGAAGACCACTGACTGCTCTTCCAATGGACCCATGTCCAATTCCCAACACCAACTTGTTATGTCATAACCATCTGTAACTCCAGATCCAGGAGATCCAGTGCCCTCTTCTGACCTCTACAGACACCAGGCATGGTACATATACATATATCTTCAGGCAAAACACCCATACACACACAAAAAATTTTTTTAATTGTTGAGTTTTTTTGTTTGTTTTTGAGATGGGGTTCAATTTCATTTTTAGATGAAGCTGGCCTTGAACTCACAGAGATCCAACTGCCTCTGGCTTCCAAGCGCTGAGATCAAAGGCATGCACCATCATACCCAGGAGGTTTTTGGGGGGTTGTTTGTATGTTTGTTTGTTTTGTTTTTTTCTTCAATGGGGTATAGCAGTGTACAATAAAATTTAAACTTCAGTATTTTAATATGCTGGTTGCTAAAATGCAGAGATTAACTCTACATTGTTTGCTGGTACTTCTGATTACAGTCTCAAGAATTGTTTCTTTCCTGTAAGCCTCAACTGTCAGTTGGTGAAGATTTCATCCATTTTGGTAATGAATCCCCAGATAGCTCCTTCATCACTTCCCTGTTACATGAGCTCAGGCCATTCTATGCTGTACTTGGTAAAGGAAAACTGCTTCCTGTGTCCAGGGGCCCTATAATACCAGGTGCAGGGGACTCCTTGTTACCTGCTAACTATGCCCCTGTTGATAAAATAGGACAGAACTGGGAGGGTCTGCTCTTTCTCCCTTCTGCTAACAGCACTAACCAGTTCCTCAGAGCACTTACCTGATCTCTTTTTGTAAGACATACAAGTATTTGCTGGAAATGCAACATGACTTATTTCTTACTGCATTTATTTTTGTAACAAGGTTTCATTGTGTAGCTCTGGCTAGTCTTGAACTTATGGAGAACTGCCTTCCTGTTCCTCTCATGCTGGAATTAGACCTTTAGTGGGACTGCTTTTTTTTCTTGACTGAGTCTCTCTGTAGCCCTGGCTGTCCTGGAAGTCCATATAGAGCAAACTGGCCTTGAGCTCAGATCTGCCTGCCTCTGCCTCCAGAGTGCTGATTACAGGCAAGCACCACATGCCGAGCTGTGACTTGTTAAATATGTTTTCTTTCAAATTAGTTATCAGGTGACCATATAATAAAACAACCCCTGAAGCCTCTCAATTCCTTATGCTCTCCGTCTGTCCGTAACTTTCTCTGTTCAAGTCCCACCATGCTTGTTTATTGTAATTCTTTTGACTCTTGTTGTTTTCTTTTGAGATGGATCTCACTATGTAGCCCAAACTGGTCCATCACTGGTGGTTCTCCTGCCTCAACTATTGAATGCTGGATGTGTACCACTATGAATGTACCACTCTGCCTAACCTTCTTTGTGCTCTTTACCAATACCATGATTTTTTTTCCACTTCCATCCCAGCTCTTCTTCCCAGTGTTGTTAAATTTTTCCCCTTTTCTACTTTTATCTTTAATTCTATGAAATGTCACTGGCCTCTCTTCTGCCAGACAGTGATGGCGCACACTTTTAATCCTAGCACTTGAGAGGCAGAGGCTGGTGGAGTTCTGAGTTCAAGTCCATCCTGATCTATAGAGTGAGTTCCAGGATAGCCAGTGCTATATACAGAAACCCTGTCTCAGAAAAAAAAAAAAAGAAAGAAAGAAAATGTCACTGTATGAACACCTGAATTCAAAGAAAATGATGTTACTTGTATTTTCTATTTATCATGTCAGGTTCTGAAAACAGGAATGGGAATGAGTCAACCTCAAAGGCTGAAATCAAAGAAGATTCCACTTCACATGGGGAGATAGCAGGAAGATTCCAGAAGGAATTTGGAGAGAAACGGGAACAGCAGGGCAGAATAGCCGAAAGGCAACAGAAAAGTCCTGAAGAGAAAACTGGCAAAGAGAAGAAAGAGCCTGGGCCACTTACAGCCAAGGAAAAAAAGCCCAGCACAGGAGAGAGGGGCCCCAGGGAGAAGGGCAAAGGCTTGGGAAGAAGCTTCAGCCTGAGTGCCAACTTTAATAACACCCCGGAAGAGGCTCCATCGGGAGCAAAGACTCATAGGTGTGATGAGTGTGGGAAGTGTTTCACAAGAAGCTCAAGCCTTATCCGCCATAAAATCATCCACACTGGAGAGAAACCCTACGAATGTAATGAGTGTGGCAAAGCCTTCAGTCTCAATTCAAACCTTGTCCTTCATCAGCGAATCCACACAGGAGAGAAACCTCATGAATGTAACGAGTGTGGCAAAGCCTTCAGTCATAGCTCAAATCTCATCCTGCACCAGCGCATCCACTCTGGAGAGAAGCCCTATGAATGTAATGAGTGTGGCAAAGCCTTCAGCCAGAGCTCAGACCTCACGAAGCACCAGAGAATCCACACAGGGGAGAAGCCCTATGAATGTAGCGAATGTGGAAAAGCTTTCAACCGAAACTCATACCTTATTTTGCATCGGAGAATTCACACCCGAGAAAAGCCCTACAAGTGCACTAAGTGTGGCAAGGCCTTCACCCGGAGCTCGACCCTCACGCTGCACCATAGAATCCATGCCAGAGAGAGAGCGTCAGAATACAGCCCAGCCTCTCTGGATGCCTTTGGAGCATTCCTGAAAAGTTGTGTGTAAAGCAGGAGTGTGTCATCAAGCCATTCCCCCACCCCTTTTATGTCAGACCTATGTGTCCATCGAGGGAAAAGTAATAGCACCATCAAATTGTTTGAGAAGTCACACTTCAGGATCCCTAAGAGTTACATCAACCTTGTCCTGCCTCCAGGTAGTCTGTAGGCTTGTAATTCTTAAAGTCCTTAAAAGGGAAAGCTGGCCGTGTGGATATTCTTGCACTCAAGATAAAAGCACACACCGTAAACCGTCAACCTTTCTAGTAATGGGTATACTTTTAAGGTTTGCTTCCCAGCAACCACACCATGTAGTTAATGAGTCAAGATTAGCTCTGTGAATATTATACTGAAGTTAAGAAGCCACTTGCTGCAAACAAACCCTAATTAGACAACCTGTATTTCTCAATGAAGAGAGATAGTACAAAAACTACATTGGGACATGCTGCTGGAGCAAGTTATATATCCAGAAAGCTGTGTATCTGATCACTGGTAGCCTGCCAAAGCTATAGAAATCTAGGACTGTGCTGGTCAGAATCAAACCAAAGATTTCTATCTCTTTCTAAAAGGGCATATGCACCAGTTTGCAGTTCCAAGGACTGTAACAAATATGGATGGGCCTGCCCTCATGAGTGAGATCAGTCCTACTGAAATAGCAACAATTCAAGATGCTTCTCTTCCTCTTCAACATCCCTAAAGCACTCTAGCACTCCTAAATGCACTCTCCACAAATTAGCACTTGATTGTATACCATCTTTTAATCCTTCATCATCCAGTGTTGGAAGCTTTTATCAATCTCCACTCCCCCAAAAAGATGCTTCAGTTGTCAAGAAATATAGTTATGTTCCAGACAGCACAGCACTGGATGTAGTACTAAACACACGAGGCACTCCTTAGGATGGACTTCTAACAGCACTATCATATTTGTGACAGAGTCTGTGAGTCATGTGAGTACCTGAACTATGGTACCTTCAGACCTATAGGCCATGCTATAACGTATTCTGGTGTCAATGTTATTTTTGTCCTAAGTATAAACAAAAGCTTGGTTAGCTACCTGCAGAGACTGCAAATATGGATCAGTAAGTAAGTACCATAGAGTATGAGAAATGATTCTTGTCATCCACTTACAGAAGACAACTATGAACACTAACTATGAAGTTTTGTTTGTGTAATATCATTCCACAGCAAAGCTCTTGTTCTTGGCCAGAGTGCTTTTCTTTTCAGTTAGCTGCTGAATAGTGGTGTTTTGAGCACTTGCTGAGTTGTTCAACACTTAGCTAATGCTGTTCAAAAGATGTGATTTTTGTTCTTTTGTTTGATTTTTTTAAAGTGGGTTTTTAAATTTGTTTGTTTTATTTTGTTTATTTCTCAGAGAAAGGGAAAGTTAAAGGGAGCATTTTTTTCCCCACAGTTAACCAGAAACTTGTAGAAGCATCTGTCATCAGTAGCTGGCAGGAACTTAAGATGTCCTGTTGCTCTGAGAAGTTCACCACCACACTGGTGTGGTTGGTTGTGCCATTGTATTTAATAGCACATGGTGTCTTTTCTATTTCTCATGAAAGACTAAAGTGAGGTAGTGAGGTTAGGGGACTTTAACCTTTCCTGTCATCTCTGCAGGTGGCTTCCCAGAAGCTCTTGATAGAGACGTAACACATACAGAAGACCCCAAGTGTCAAACTAAGCAGGTGTTGGGGGCTTGAACAGACAGCTTTATTCAAGGAAACATTGAGATAGTGTGGACAGCCCGACAGAACCCTAGAAACATAAGCTAAAGACAAACTTGAAGACTGTTGACATGGACACCCCACATTATGGTTTGAGATTTCCCCTCAAGAAACAAGTTGCACCAGTTGTTTGCTGACCAGCAGCAAAAGTTGGTGAGACACAATAGCAGCAGGTTGGCACCTGTGGCCTCTGCTCCAAGTCAAACTAGAATCCTACAAGCAATCACTGGTCCCTGTTTGACTATATTTCTTAGACCAATCATACATCTCTGGCAGCATCTGAGGTGTTTGCTTAGTGCTGCCTGTGAGTATTCTATCCACCTAGCTGAAAATCAGCAGAGCTACTCTGAAGATTGCACCTGAATCACTTTCTGAAGTGAGGTGGAGGTAGAGAGATGCTTTAAGGTTCTTCCTAAAGGACTGAGTCATATTGATGGTGGACTTTTGTGTGAAAGCTCTGGCCTGTTTAAAAAAAAAAAAAGCAACTGAAATAAGGTACAGGACTCCAGGAGAGCATCCAGACACTGGTTTTGATCCCAAGAAAGGACTTTGGTCATTTCCCTGTTGGCTGCTTATACACAGACAATTAACCACATGCTGATGGACTTCAGCCATTACTCTTTGTTCTTAAATGAAATTAAGACAGACCTGTGCTCCCATCCCTCATTTGATTCCCATTTTACTGAGACATCTTACTGTTAGATAGTCACTGACATGGCTTCAGATCTTCCACGGATGTCCTGGAGGCAGCCATCTGAAGATACATTTTACTTAGAAAGCAGACTATAGGTGGTTATCCAAATTCCTTAGATGCTCAGCAGTGTTACTGTGTCATGGTCAAACATGCTGACATCTGTCGTTAGTGCTCAGGCTAGTTAACAAACAGCCTAAGTGCTTACTAGTTAACCATCAGCATGCCAGTTGACATGATGGAACTTTAAGACTTTTTAAATGTACTTTATGACAAAAGTCAGATTCTTCAAGTTGTGAACTTTCTACTTCAGCCTGGCAGGCTAAGCATAGATGTGTGAGACTTTATATGTAAAGCACTTGATATTAAAGGCATAAACGTGAGGCTGTTAAATGTGTGTAGAGAGACTGACATGTTGAATATGTGGGGCAGTCCATGCCTTACATACATCAGAATTGATTCCAGAGTGAGACCTAGTCTGAGTGTGACGCCTGGCAAAGGTTACACTGTAAATAAACTCTTTATGTGAGGCCAGCTTCATAGTACTCATTGCTTTGGACAGGAAATTCCCTTGGTCTGTCCCAGTCATGCAGTAAGTTCCAGAAACTGCCAGAAGAGCTCAGTCGTAACTCCAGATGATCCACGGGAGAACCCAAGTGTGGGGAATACTAAAGAAACAATAAAAACGCCGGGCGGTGGCGGCACACGCCTTTAATCCCAGCACTTGGGAGGCAGAGGCAGGCGGATTTTTGAGTTTGAGGCCAGCCTGGTCTACAGAGTGAGTTCCAGGACAGCGAGGGCTGCACAGAGAAACCCTGTCTTGAAAAAAAAAGAAAAACAGTAAAAACGTACAACTTCTTACAAACTGTAAACATTGAGTACCTCGATGTATTTTGTAAGGCCATAATGTTGGTGTGTCTTTGTACCTCACTCCTTCTGTCATTCTTTATATTCCTCGTAAATGTGTTCCAGTCCGTTGAACAGAGCCCATCACTGGGGAGGGGGGAGAAAGTTAAGTTTTGGAGTAATTTTCTGTGGTTATAAACACGATTAGGTCTCAGAACTAGGGGTGTGGAGGAAACTTGTTAAGTTGGTGCTTGACAAACCGAGAAAAGTCTGTGAAAAGAGCTCAGTAGAACACTAAAGTGGAATAACTGTACATGCCCCTTCCAAGCTGCCTGGTCTCTGTCACTCAAAGGGAATGGGCGGGCTCTGGCTTGGAGGTGAACTGAGGGACCTCCGTTAATATATTTGGGGGAGATATATAATCAACAGAGGCCAGGGAGTATACTAGAAAAGCTAGTTTGCCCAGATTCTGTGAACCATGAATTCTGTGAACCATAGTTCTGTTTTTCCACTCATAAATCCTCTATGCTTAGACAGACAGGGACTGTCCAGGAAACACTGGAGGTCTCGCAGGGAAGGGAGCTGTCTCAGTTTGCAGAGCATTGCAAGGTTTGCTTTTGCTTGATTTATGGCAAGAGCCTATCTTTGCTCCCAGTCTCTGGTGTATTTGTGCTTAAGAGGCAGTTTGAAGGTTCATAGCTGTGAATATTTGTTGATTTAAGATTTTATCTTAGAATTGCCAACCTTATTTCCAGTAGGCAATGCTGATCCGTTTATCAAAAGGGAACTTAATCAGGCTCATCTTGCCATTCTCATGGAAGACTAATTTTGTCACTGGAGTGACAATGCTGAGATACTCAAGACAGCAAGCTTGCCATAGAGCCATTTTCTTTGTCCCACTATGAGCAATTCTCAGAAGGCTGTATGAAGAAGGACTAGGAATGTGGTTCCATCCCCAACACTGCATGAAAAGGATGTGGTGGCACGTGCCTGTAAACCTAGCACCTGGGAAGTAGAGGCAAGAGGATCGGGAATTTGGGATCATCCTCTGTGACATAGCAAGATTGAGACCAGCCTGAACTGCAAGAGATCCTATCAAAAACAAAACAACCCCCCCATAACTGTGTATGTGTATATCTGTAAGGGAGCCAGGCATGGTGGTACATTCCTTTAATCCCAGCACTTAGGAGGCTGAAACAGATCACAAGTTCACAGCCAGCCTGTCTCCAAAGAAATAGAAATGTGCAGGTATTTCCCATTAGGCCTGTGAATTGTATGAAATATAGAACCAGAGAGGCAAACTTAAATGATATAAATAGATCACTTCATAGAAATCAGAGTAGATTTTTATTTCAACTACTACTGGAGGCAATGAGCATTGTTGGAAAAATTTTCCTAACATAGATCTAGGCTTTGCTCTTAGAATGGGAACACTACTGTAAGTTTTAAATAAGTTTCTTATTTTGCTATTCATATTTTTTTTATGTCTGAAATACCTGTCTTAAAACTTTGTAAAACAAACTTGAAGTTATAGGTAAGGTAAGCCATCACCAGTACTGCAGGTCAAACATAAGATTGGGAAATTATTTTGATATCCCATAATACTAATGTCCTAATAGTTTTCTATTTTCTATCTGGTTCTGTTTCCTAGTTGATAACCCCAATCCCATGTTCTCCTATAATATTCTAAACAGCAAAATGAAGAGTGAAGGTTACTCAGCTCTAAGCTGTGGTTCCAAACGAAAAGTCAGTCTGCTGTGAAATTAAGAATTAATTTTTTTAATTTTTATTTAATCTGGGAGGTTGTGATACACCTCCTTACAAAAACTGACTCAACTCACTTAGCTGACTCCTAGTACTTGATCATTAGCCAAATTAATTAATCCTTGAAATGGCCTTGGTTCACAAGCACTCAGGTTTGTGAAGGACTGAAAGAGGCTGGAACAAAACTTGGATTTCATTCCAGTTTGACATTGGGGCTAAGTCCTGATGGTCCACAAAAGGACAACCAGTCACACTGAGTCATTTATCCTGTAGTCTCCAGCATGTTACAAGAGAATGGCCAAGTTAGGTCTAGCAGCCTCATGATCTGCTAAGGAAGTGCCAAGGCCAGAGAAGGTTGACTGGGAGGTGGGCAGGTGCTTGCTCACTTTCCACTCTGTCTTGATTGGTAACAGCTTGAAGTTTCCAGCCTATCCTAGCTGGACCGAGAGTGTGATGCTTAGCTGGAATCCCTCAGTGAGGGGCGTGGCTCAGTTAAGAGCATTTACATAGTGTAAGTGACCCCAGAGCATGGTGCAGCTCTTACCTTGAACTCCCTGGTGAGGGGTTAGAGGTGTGCCTAAGCAGTAGAGCATTTGCTAGAATACTCTACTTGTGAGTGGGCTATGATGTGGCTTAGGAATGGAGTGACTGCCTAGCATATGCAGGTCCCTTGGGTGCAATCTTCAGCACTGCCCCTGCCCACAAAGAGTTCTTACTTTCTCATGGGAGGAAGACTGATTAAATGGAACATCTTGTCCTGAGAATACAAGCGTTAAGGGTTAGGGTGATTGTGTAAGCAAAATATTAAGTTGAGTGTATTTTTATAAACTTTCAGTTAAGGATTTTTACAACCAGCTCAACATGATTAGCCTAAATTTATATAGAGAGTTAACTCAGGCACTGCCTTTTTATTCCTGTTTTGTCCATTCCCAGCATATATTAGAATAAATGAGAAGAAACTTTGTATGCCAGCAGAATTAAAATCATTGCTGTTAAAACGTGGAACTTTGATTTGACCAGCCTCTGAAGAGACTAGACGCTTAGTAGATGTTCAATAAATAATTTTTAAATGGAATTTGTTTTAAATCCTCATTTGTTTTTCTACAAAGGTTCCTTTTAGTAAATGGGTTTAGGAGAAAAAGTCGGTCTTTTGTTTTTTGGTTTTTTGTTTGTTTGTTTTCCTTAAAGCTAGAAAACTCTAAGCATTG
>NW_022196905.1:132255933-132260697 GCF_008632895.1 Mastomys coucha
GCCTCCCAAGTGCTGGGATTAAAGGCGTGCGCCACCACCGCCCGGCACAATCTAAAGTTTCAAAAGAGAAATGGCAGGCTGAGGTAGTGAGGTTGGTAGAGTGCTTCCTTGCCTTAGTCCAGAGTTCCATCCCCACTACCATCTAAACCAGGTATAGACAGGCACAGGCACACACCTGTAGTCTGAGCGCTGCAGCAGTAGAGGCAAGAACATCAAGAATTCAAGATCATCTTCAGCTCTGTGGTGAGTCTGAGGCCAGCCTAGGCTATGTGAGATCCTGAAAGAAGAGGAGGAAGAGGAGAGTATGCATCCAAGATCCAATGAGATGTTAAAGTATAAAGTCAGAAAGAAAAAAAAACCTGAAGATACGTAGCAAATACTCTGCTGTCTTCTGGATCTGAATCTTGGTAAAAGAATAACTTGTTATTTCTAGCAGGCAATACTGGTGATGATTTTGTATGTTAAAGGTAGGTTTTCAGGGCTGGGGAGGTAGCTCAGTCGCTTGCCATGCACACATGAAGACCTGATTTGAATACCAGAACTGAAGCAAAGAAGGGTAGGGTGGGAAAGTAGACACAGGAAGATTTCTAGGAGTATTGGCTAGCCATCTGGCTTACTTGATTACTTCCAGCCAAGAGTGGGACCCAGTGTCAGAAATTATAAAAAAATAAAAATAAGTGGACAGCTTTTGAGAAATGATGCCCAAGGTGGTCTTGCATCAGTGAGCACAAATGTATCTGAACATATATCCAGATGCAGGTGTTGGGTACAGGCCCAAAGTTTAAAAAGTAGAACTTCTTCTCTCTAACCTTGGGTAAAATTAAATCTTGGTTTTTTTGTTTTGTTTTGTTTTGTTTTGTTTTTACTGTCTCATTTAAATGGAGAAGTGACTTGTTGATTTAAAAGTGCCCGCCCTTTCAGAGGACCAATGTAGGCAACTCATGGTCCCCTGTAACTTCAGCTCTGGAGGGTTCCTGCACTCTATTCTGGCCTCACAGTGTCTGTGCACACAAACACACAAATGAAAACACTTGTTAAAGTAGAACTACAATCCGTTAGATTCTTACACAAAATTGACATTTTTTAACTGTCTCATTTAAATAATTGACTTGTTCATCCTATTCAGAAACTCCGAACGAAGCTGGGCTCCAATATTGGTTTGCTTGGGTTTCATACTACTTGAGTCAGTATACCTGTTCCTGCTTTACTTTCTTTTCAGGGCTGTGGGCTGTGATGGAGTAAACAAAAAGGTAACACACACACACACACAGGAATTGCAGAAGTGGCTCAGAAGTGAAGTGCATTTGCTTTTAGAAAGGACTCGATTTCAGTTCCCAGCACCAACATGGAGGTTCACAATTGCCTGTAATTCCAGCTTCAAGGGATCCAGTGCCCTCTCTGGCCTCCAACAGCACCAGGCACACATGCGTGCACATACATACATACATACATACATACATACATACAGGCAAAATAAAAATAACATCTTAGAAAAAAAAAGTTGAGCATTACACCCATAATCCCAGCATTTAGGAGGCCAAGATTCATTTCGAGTTCAAGAGCAGCCTGGTCTATAGAGCAGGTTCTAGACCCCACAGTGAGACCATCTCAAACTCAAAAAACGAACTTTCTACTTAGGACCCTTCTGACACCAGGTGTCAGGTTTGGTGGTTGATTGGTTTCCTAGTTCTCTGGACACCTATAATAATGTCCTGCAAGTCAAGTTAATTCTAACGCTGCCTGAAGATAGTGTAGACCCCACAGGCTGAAGGACTCAGTCGCACAAAACTCTCCTCACTTCAAATGCCAGGCAGGAGTCTCCAGTTTACACCTGCATTTCTGGCTAGCTGTTTAGATGCTAATCAGTGATTTCTACAGCCATTATCTCTTTCTTAGAATGGCTCACAACACTCAAGAGAATGCTTTACTTATTGGCTTATTAAAAGAATAAGACAGTGGTCAGAGAGGTGGCTCGCTTGGTATTGGCCGCTCTTCCAGAGGGCACACAGGTCTATAGTGAGAATTTTGGTTTCTTAAAAAACCCACTTAGGATATATGAATATGTTTTTGTTTTAATCCCGGGTGCGGGATAAAAGGCTGCTTCACAGCAGGTGATTATGATTGGCCTCGTGCACTAGCGGGGTGTGATATTTGCCAGCTTCAGAGAGTTTTTAACTCTGAAGAAGGGTGTAAATGGGAGAGCCCAGGAAGGCCTGTGGAGGCTGCCGCTCCTTGCTGTCACTGTGGTTTGTTAAGTGTTACTGAGTAAAGAGAAGGTGGGGATACCCTGACGACAAAGATTGGACTTGCCCCAAGAAACTCAACATCCCTAGTCAGTAGGAAGCAGTTATTTTATTGACCAAAAGATCTCTGCCCCCTTTCCCCTCTAACCCTTAGTTTCTCTCCTGCCTAGTGTTGGGGGGCTGGAAGGGATTGGGTGGAATAAAGGTTGGAAGGGAAGTACAGATAAAAATCCAATAAAATAGCTAACAACAACAAAAGAACAAAACCAGCACAGGTCCAAATCGCAGCACCCACATGGTGACTCCCAACTATCCTTAACTCCAGTTTGGAGGGTTCCAACACCCTCTCCTGGCCTCTAAAGTCATCAGGTACAAATGAGGTACACAAACATAAATTTAGGCAAAACACCCACACAAAAATAAATTGTTTAAAAAATAAAAGGATAAATATCTTAATTACTTTTTTATTTCCATAGAGAGACACAATGACCACAAACAATTTGGGAAGGAAAAGGTTTATTTGACTTACATGTCCTAAATCAAGTCCATTTAAGGGAAGCCTGGAGGCAGGAGCCATGGAAGAGTGTTGCTTACTGGCTTGGTCAGCTGGCTTTCTTATAGAACCCAGGACTACCAGCTCAGGGGTGGATCCATCTACAATGGTGTGGCCCTTTACTCATCACACATGAATTAAGTACAAGCTTGTCATATCTCCATATGGCATTTTCTCATTGAGGTTCCCACCTCTCAGGTGACTCTAGTCTGTGTCAAGTTGATATTAGCACCAGAAGAGAGAAATGAACAAGCCAGGTGAAGACATGCATGGGATAAGGTATAAGGTGGGCTCTCATGCTTTTTTGAGCAAGCTTCCCAGCATCTGTGTTCACCCACCTGGAAACTCCAGGATGGACATGACCAGAGTGGTCGTGAATGGGAAGCCTGCTGTTATCTAAGAGAAACTGAATCTTGATCACCTCCTACTGACCAAACATTCATATGGCTGAAAAAAAAGGGCAGGGGGAGGGGGGACTGGAGAGATGGCTCAGTAGTTAAGAGCATTAAGTGCTCTTCCAGTAGGTCCTGAGTTCAATTCCCAGCAACTACACAGTGGCTCACAGCCATCTGTTATGGGATCAAATGCCATCTTCTAGTGTGTCTGAAGACAGCCACAGTGCACTCATATACAATAAATAAATAAATAAATAAATAAATAAATAAATAAATAACCATAACTATCTGCTAGGCATGGTAGCACATGCTTTAATCCCAGCACTGGGAGGCAAAGTCAGGCAGATCTATCTCTGAGTTCAAGGCAAGCCTGGTCTACAAAGTGAGTTCCAGGACAGCCAGGGCTGTTACACAAAGAAACCCCGTCTCAGGGTGAAGAGGAGAAAAGAAGAAAGGAAAGAAAGAGAAAGATGACAGACAAACAGACCAACAACCATCTTGGGGATCAACATGGAAACACCATTGGCTGTGATGGAGCATACCTGAAATCCATGGCTGAGCAGGAGGACTGTTAAGTTTGAAAGCTGTCTGGACTACATTCTGAGAACCTGGAGGGTGTGGGAATGGATGATTGGAAGGAAAAGCAGGAGAGGAGGGGGGAAGAGAAGAATAGTTTTGGAGAGGGAGGAGGAAAGGAAGAAGGGAGAACTCACTTTAATAGAAAAGAAGGGAGTCAGGAACTACAGTAAACATTACTGGGTTTTCCCTATCTGGATTTCTGTGGCATAGGGAAAGGACTCCATTTTCTTTGTTGAATCAAATACCTTCAGAAGACTATAAAGAACAGTGATATAGAGAACTGTGGGAAAGTCCAGAAGTCATAGAAATGAGTCCAAGTCTCCAAGCTTACCACATTTTAAAACTATATACATACATACATACATACATACATACATACATACATATATATATATATATATATAGTGTGTGTGTGTGTGTGTGTGTGTGTGCCACAGAACAACAAAAACTATGCTTTTGATGGCACAATTGGACTAGGAATAGTTAGTTAGAAATATAGAAAAGAATATTTTTGCCTAATTTGAAGAACATTTTTACAACTAAGGAATTCTCTTTTTGATAGTAAATCATGACTGTCAACTTCATGGGGTTTTAAATTACTATGGAAACAAATCTCTCCATGAGGGATTATCTAGATTAGATTAATTTAAAAGGGACTACCCACTCTAATGTGGGCAGTCCTTCTATGTGCTGGCTTCACAGGCTGGGACTGCCCACTCTAATGTGGGCGGTCCTTCCGTGCGCTGGCTTCACAGGCTAGGAATGGAGAAAATGAGCTGAGCACTAGCATTCATCTCTGTCTCTCAACTGCACATAGTGTGACCACAACCTTAAACCATGACATTAGAACACTTCCATCTAGGTGCTTTTGGTACATGCCTTTGATCTCAGCAATGGGGAGGCAGAGGAAGACAGATCTCTGTGAGTTCAAGGCCAGCCTAGTCTACGGAGTGAGTTCCAAGACAACTTGGGTTACATAGAGAAACCCTGTCTT
>NW_022196905.1:132260915-132267808 GCF_008632895.1 Mastomys coucha
AAAAAAAAAAAAAAAAAAAAAACCAGAGAGAAACCCTTGAACAAACAATAACAACAAAGCTAGAAAGAAACAAAAATGCTTCCTTTCTTCTTTAAGTTGTTTTTTGTCCAGTATTTTGACACAGTAACAACATAAGCAGCTAAAACAACCAGTAAGCTCTTGGACAAGGAAACAGAATTAGGGCATGTTTCAGAGGGTTAGCCTGTAGATACCCAAGACAACACACTCAGTCCAAGTCAAGCCACATGTTTGGCTCTTCTTCCTTATCATTGACTGCATCTGCAATGATTCATTTACAAGCCTGCTAAGATCCCCCCCTCTCTCTCTCCCCTCTTTCTTTCTCTCTCCCCTCTCTCTTTTTTTTTGGGGGGGGGTGCTTCAAGACAGGGTTTCTCTATGTAGCCCTGGCTGTCCTGGAACTCACTCTGTAGACCAGGCTGGCCTTGAAGTGCTGGAATTAAAGGCATGCACCACCACTGCCTGGCTCTCCCCCCCTCCCCCGTGTATGTGTGTGTGTGTGTGTGTGTGTGTGTGTGCGTGTGTGTCTCTGTAGGAGTGCTGGGATTACAGAGATGTTTGTGACTGTATCTGGTTCTCATGTAGGTTCTAGATAGATGAACTCAGAGTCAGGCTTGCATAGTGGTGGTTTGAATGAGATGTATTCCATAATCTTCGGCATTTAAATAGTTGGTCCTTGTTTGGTGGCAAAGCTTAGGAAGGCTTAAGAGGTATGAACTTGCTGGAGGAGATGGGTTTTGAGAGTTCAAAGACTTGCCATCTGCAGTGTGCTCTGTTGCTTCCTACTTGGGGGTTCAAGATGTGAGGTCTCAGTTTTCTGCTCTAGCTGGCATGCCTTCCAACCATAATGAGTCCTTACCCCTCTGAAACCATAAACCCAAATAAACCCTTCACTCTGTAAGTGACCTTGCCTGTGGTGTTTTATCACATCAATAGAAAAGGAACTCAGACATTTCCCAAGCACTTTGCCCATTGAGCCATCTGCCAAGCTCCCAAATTGTGTATTTGCCATTTGTAAACTTTTGAGTCATAATACATACCTGATATAGTGCACATTCTTGAGAAGTATTTGTTCTGTGGACTCATTGGAAATCAGACTATTTCTGAAAAGGAAATGCATGGGCTAAATCCCAGTTAGTCATATATCACAGTAACTAATTTATCCTTGCTTCCTTTCTTCTTGGTTATGGTTATACTAAAGAAAAAAAATGGATCATCATAAAATTACTTGATTTAACATGATATGAATGAACAACTTATTGTCATACCTCACATTTTTGTTTTGCCTGCTTTAGTTTTTACTTTTATTTATTTATTTTATGTATGTAAGTGCTCTGTCTTCAGACACACCAGAACAGGGCATCAGATTTCATTACAGTTGGTTGTGAGCTACCATGTGGGTGCTGGGAATTGAACTCAGGACCCCAGGAAGAACAGCCAGTGCTGGTAACAACTGAGCCATCACTCTAACCTTAGTTTTAAGGTTTTTTAAAACAGAGTCTCATGTAGGCCAAATTGGCCTGGAATTTATGTAACTGAGCATGACCTTAAACACCTGATTTCCCAACCTCCAACTCACAAGTGCTGGGACTACAACTGTGTACCTGAACACCCAGTTCTAATTATATATATAAAATCTTGCCGGGCGGTGGTAGCGCACACCTTTAATCCCAGCACTTGGGAGGCAGAGGCAGGTGGATTTCTGAGTTCGAGGACAGCCTGATCTACAGAGTGAGTTCCAGGACAGCCAGGGCTATACAGAGAAACCCTGTCTCGAAAAACCAAAAAAAAAAAAAAAAAAATCTCTTCAGAGAAGTGCTAGCTTGCATAAGGCATTGGGTTCCATCCCCAGCACTGAGAGAAAAATCTATAGTGATAAAACAAACATACACAAATAAAGAATGGAAATCTAGTCTCAGCTTTGCTATCAACTAACACTCTAGTAAGCGCTGGATCTGATCTGTCAAGACACTGGTTTCTTCATTTATAAACGAGAGCTCAGGCAGATTGTTCTCTGTGTTTGTGCTTGTAATGGCTATTCCTGGTTGTCAGCTTGACTATGTCTGGAATGAATTACAATCCAGAACTGGAGGGCTCACCTGTGATCCAGATCTTGAGGCTGGGAGAAAGAAGATTCTGACCTGGATCTTGACATGTAGATCTTGAGGCACAGTAGCCATGGAAAACTCAGGCCCAGGTACATGCCTTTAATCTCAGGAGACTAAGGCAAGGAGATCTCTGAGTTCAAGGTCAGCCTGGGTCAAATCAAGTTCCAGGTCCAGGCAAGGTGGTGCACACCTTTCCTATGGGCACACCTTCTGCTGGAGACCTCCATAAGGACATTGGGAGAAGGAAGAGTCCCTCTTGTTAGACTGCTTGCACTCACTTGCCAGCACATGTGTTGGAACCTACTTCTACAGAAGACCAGCTGAAACAACTAGCCCCATGGGACTGAGCAGCTACTAGATTCTTGGACTTCCCATTCCCAGCTGCCCATTGTTGGGGTAGTTGGACTACAGACTGTAAGTCATCACAATAAATTCCCTCAGTATAGAGAGACATTCCCTAAGCTGTGTGACTCTAGAGAACCCTGACTAGTACAGTGCTCATGTACACAAGTGTGTTTGCAAACATGTGAAGGCCAGAGGTTAATGTTAGGTGTCTTCTATTGCTTCTCTACCTTATTTTTGCGACAAGGTGTCACTGATCTGGAGCTAGGCTGCCCAGACAACAGGCCACAAGGGATCCTCCTGGCACTCAGATTACAGGTATGTGACGTACTAGTCTTTTTTGGGTTTTCAAGACAGGGTTTCTCTGTATAGCCCTGGCTGTCCTGGAACTCACTCTGTAGACCAGGCTGGCCTCGAACTCAGAAATCCACCTGCCTCTGCCTCCCAAGTGCTGGGATTAAAGGTGTGCACCATCACTGCCCTGCTCGTACCATAGTCTTTTTATGTGGTGCTGGAAATCCAAATTTAGGTCTTCATGCTTGTATAGCAAGCTCTTTACTCATTGATCTAGAGGCAAGCAAATCGTTTATAGAGTTTCAGGCCAGCCAGGGCTATGTAGTGACATGTTTGTCTCAAAAAAACAAAAACGGAGCCAGGCAATGATGGCTCATGCTTTTAATCCCAGCACTTGAGAGGCAGAGGCAGGTGAATCCCTCAGTTCGAGGCCAGCCTGGTCTATTGAGTGAGTTGCAGGGCAGCCAGGGCCACATAACCCTCCAAAACCCACCCACCCACCCCCAAAAGAAAGAAAGAAAAGAAGAGGGAGAAGGGAGACAGAATGAGAATAAAAAAGAAACAGGGGGTAAAAAACAGATCACAACTAGGACAGTAACAGTCGCCGGTGAATGAGGATACCGAGAACTCTCGGATTCCTAGAGGGGCGGCTGCGCCCCTCCCGCGGGGCGGGGCTCTGACGCACTTCCGGTGCTATCGTTCAGCGGCTGTGAGGTTTCCACACTCCGAAGCGGTTCTGAGTCACGGTGAGCCTGCGAGTCCCAGGTTAGCCTAGCGGTCGGGGAGCGTTGGCCGAAAGGTTTAGAGGGGGTGGGACGGGTTTGGCGGCTGTGGTTCTGGTTCGGGGAATTCCTCCATGGCGGTTCTGGGAGATCGTCTGAGGAGTAGCGCCCCGCCCAGCCGTTGCAGGCGCTGCTCTCAGGAAAGGCTTTTCCACCCCTTGAGGGCTCCCTGGAACAAAACCCTGCTTCTTTTGCTTCCGGAATCTCTTTTCTGGTCTCAGTTATTGTCTGTTACCCGACGGAAACTGCCTTCTTTCTTCCCGAGCAAGAGCCCTGAGGTCTAAACTCAGGACTGATTGTTAAGAATAAGCCCAAGAGTAGAAACCTCCTATGAAAACCCGAATCTCATTAATCTTGGGTAATGTCCAGTCCAGGCGGGGAATTAGTCCCCTTGGGCTTTGTGCGCACAGGACAAGGATTTGTTCAAGTCTGGAAAGATTTTTAGACGATAGTTTGTAAAACGAGTATAGGATAGAAAGGTGATTGATTTATTTTCTGGGTGTCATAGTTGGAAATCTGTTGAAAGGGGACACTTAAAAGAACTGTGAACAACAACAGTCTACACATGAAAGTTGATTTTCGAGTGCTGGAAAGCTTCTGAAGAGAAACTGAGTATTGGTTCAGGGCTATTGAAATGATGCAGAATTTGGCTCACTCTGAGAATTTCTTAGCTATTAGATCTGCTCAGCAATTATGCTCCTCAGAATTATTGGCCTGCCTAGAAGCTTTTTGAAAATTGGTTCGCTCGGTTTGAGACAGGGTCTTACTGTGTAACCTAGGCTTGGTGTATAATTGGTGATCCTCCTGTCTCTGTTCTCTTCAGTGCTGTAATTACAGGTATGTGCCACCACGACTTCAGCTTGGAGTTTCCAAGTACAGAGTGTCTTCAGGGCATTATCTACCACTAGGTAGTAATTGCTGTTCATTTGCCACAATCTGTGATGGTTTGATTTATTTATACCTCGTGTTGCACACAATGAATTTGAGGCCGATTAAGGGAGTGGGAGGAGGCTTATAAACTTTGCAGAATTCTCATATAGGAGGGAAAAATTGGGAAGTGACCAAAAGCCTGTCTGAGTAGATCATACGCTTCTGCTGCCAGACTTTAGGTTTCTATGTTGTACTGTGTGTGTGTGTCTTCTGTCAGTCAAAGGACAGCTGGCACAGTGGAGTGCTTCCCTTCCGTTATATGGGCTCCAGGCTCAAAGCCAGCAGCCCAGGCTCACAGCAGCAGCTTTCATCTGTTACCCACTGAGCCATCTTGCCAGCTGAGTTAAACCTTTAGATGGCTTTGTTTTTGTTTTGTTTGTTTGTTATTTTTCAAAACAGGGTTCCCTGGCTGTCCTGGAACTCTGTCCTAGACTAGGCTGGCTTTTAACTCAGAGATGCCCCTGCCTCTGCCTCCCATGTGCTGGGATTAAGGTGTACAGACCACACCCTGCTTAAGATGGCCTTTTAAAAGTTTTTTTTTTCTATGAAAGTGTTAAATTAGACCTGTTTTTCTACCCACATACTTTTTGATTTTATGACTTTTTAAGGAATTTCAGAAACCAAGACCTGGAGGGCATCTTAAAATGGCCAGCTCAGCATTATGTGAAATTATTGGCTTTCTTTTCATGAAGGGAGCAGGATGCCAGGATACTTTATTACCAGATTTTTTTTTTAAATCTTGCTAAAACAAAAACAAAGACTTCACCACATGTCAGTCATGTGGAAGCTTTTCTTTTTCCTACTTCGCAGCCTATCTCCCACCCTGTTCTTCTCCCCAGCTCCTTTTTATTTTTTATTTTATTTTGTTTGTTTGTTGTAGAGCAAGGGTGCTGATGTGCATCTCACCATGCCGCTAAGGCTCTGGCTTTGACCTGTTGAAGAATGCTGGGATTGCAGCCATGCTGTCCCGTTGCAAGCACAAAAATTTCATTTATGCAGTCTCTTTCTAAATATATTTAGACTCCCAAGAGTGAGAGACTGGAACTCTTTGCTTCTCATCTCCCACTAAGTAGAAAGCTCCAGGAAGGCAGGGCACACCCCAGTGGTCAAGCAGCGGGTGTTCAGTTAGTCAGCTGGGAGGTACCAAATGTTCAAAACTTAGAAGGAAAATATTTTTAAGCATTTTTTTGTTTGCATCACGTATTTTGATTGAAATTTTTCTATCATTTTTTTTTTCAGCAATATATATCATTGTCAGACTAAATAGCTGTTAGCATATACAATGTTGGGCTTGGTGATATAGCTTTAATCCCACCACTCAGGAGGAGAGGTAGTCCAATCTCTTATGCCTTGCAGGTCAGCCAAGGCTATGTAGTGAGACCCTGTCTTTTTGTCTTTCTACCCTGTAACCCTCCTGGTTTGAGACCTGCCTCTGATAGCCACACCTCTCTGCCCATCTCCTGTTATTCGCCACGCCTCCACACCCACTCTTCTGGGGGTCGCTGGAGAGGTGGCTCATCAGTTAAGAATGCTGACTGCTTTTCCAGAGGTCCTGAGTTCAGTTCCTAGCAACCACATGGTGGCTCACAGCCATCTGTAATGGGATCTGATGCGCTCTTCTGGTGTGTCTGAAGACAGCTACCGTGTACTTTTATAGATTTAAAAAAAAAAATCTAACTGCAGGACCACAAAAGATGGGTCAACTGTAAACGTGCTTGTCCCCAAGCATGCTGGCCTGAGTTTGATCCCTGGAACCCACATGGTGAAAGGAGAGGACTGGGAAGTTTGACCTAACCTCTATACATACTATGGCATGCATACCTCCCCTTGCATACCCCCCCCCCCACACACACACAGTTGATTAATTACAAAGGGAAGAAACTGGAGAGGTGACTCAGTAGTTGAGAATATGCGTTGCTCTTGGCAGAGGACTCAGATTTGGTTCCCAGCACCTATGTTCGGCAGTTCATAATGCCTGTAGCCCCAGGTTTTCCCACACTGACCTCTTTAAATGCACGCACACATATACACAAGCTTGTTTTTCTCTTTTTAATTTCAGCTAAAGACACATGAAACTTGAATATGGGATTTGGGAAGTGACTTAGTGGGTAAAGTGTTTTCTGTACAAGCATGAGTATCTGAGCTTACAGGTAAAAAGCCCAGATACGTCTGCTGGTGCCTAAAATCTCAGTAATGGAAGGGCAGAGACTTTCAGATACCTGAGTTCACTGACTGGCCAATCAGCCAGCCTAGCTGGTCTATGCGCTTTAGTTTCAGTGAGAGATCCAGTCTCAAAACAATGAGATGAGTAGTGATAGAGGAGGACCTCTGACATTGATCTCTGACCTAGTACACACACATGCATGCACAGGCAAGCTTACCTTTACATATGTACACACACACAGTCTCACAAACCCAA
>NW_022196905.1:132267818-132273585 GCF_008632895.1 Mastomys coucha
AAAAAAAAGAATATCATCTCCTTAAAGTAAGTCAGGTAAAATTCAATGTGTATCCACTATTTTTGTTTTTAAATTTTTGTTCATCTACTCCACTTTCGAGCTATTTTCCTAACTCTTATACTCCATTATATTTAATAAGCTAGGTAATTCCAGACTGGAACATACATGTTCATGCTGACAAACACAGTCATTTGACTAGTCTACTTTATGTTCAGACAGTATTAAATAACTTGCTGAAATCATAGAAACTAAGATACCTATAGTCGTAAGATATGAAACAGTATTTGTAGCAAAGATCTAATTGTAAAAGTATGTCACTTTTAGGGAAAATAGACATATCTCAGTCAAGTGAAAGTAGGGTCTACTTAGCTGATTCCAGAGTGATTTCAAACAATATATACTTTACTAATTTTGTGTGTATTACTTCTACAAAGTAATAGGCTTCATTTTGATACTTCATGCATACCTTCTTAGTTACTTGTATTGTAAGAGACACCATGACTAAGCCAACTCTTATAAAAGAAAGTATTTAATTAAAAGCTGGTTTACTGTTTCAGAGGTTAGGTCCACTATCATCCTGGCAGGAAGCATGGTGGTATTCACATAGACACTGGAGCAGTAGCTGGGAGCTTTGCTCTGGTCTGTAGGCAGAGAGAGAAACACTGGGCCTAGTGTGAGCTGTTGAAACCTCAGAGTCCACCCCCATGACACATTTCTACCAGTGAGGCCACACCTCCTACTCCTTCTAATCCTTCCAAGTAGTACAGTCTCTGAGCCTCTAGGGGGCCATTCTTATTCATATAATCATAACACATAGAACTGCTTTAATCATACTCAGTTCTGAGTTCCTTTTTTTGTCCCCTCATACTCTCCTTCCACATCCCTTTACTTTGATGTCTAGTCCCACTCTTCACATTCCACATAGGAGGGAGAATGCTTATTTTAGGAGTTTGGATTAATGTGATAATCTCCATTTCCATCCATTTTCCTATAAAAGACATTTCTGAACAATTGTTATATGTGTGTGTGTGTGTGTGTGTGTGTGTGTGTGTGATGCATATGTGGTCAGAGGACAATTTGCACAAGTTGGTTCTTTCCATATACCACTGTGTGGGTCACAAGGGCCAAACCAGGCCTAGCAGCAAGCACTTTGATCCACTGAGCCATCCTACCACCTCTGAACAATACTCTTTATATGGTAGTTGACTGGTGGCCCTTTTAATAAAGACCAGAAAAACATGTTTTCATTTTTTGATAATTTTATGGCAACTATGTTTTTGTAGGTTTGAAGTGTGGTACTTTAAGAACCAGAAACCCAAAGGCACCAGGTCTACTCTAAGAGTCCTGCTGGTTCTGGAATCTGTGATGACCAAGGTGGTGGGCATGGCCACAGTTCTGGGCCCCAGGCCACCTCAGGAGCCTATGGGACCTTTGCCCATTAAAGTAGAAGAGGACGAAGAGAAAGACAAGTGCCACCCTAGCGTAGAGCTATCCCGTAAGCGCTTCAGACAGTCTGGGAACCATGACACTCTTGAGCCAATGGGACCTTCAACCATTAAAGCTGAAGAGGATGAAAACAAGGACAAGTGCCGTCCTAGCCTGGAGCTATCCCGTAAAAGCTTCAAGCAGTTTGGGTACCAAGACACTCTTGAGCAGTTGGGACCTTCGACCATTAAAGCTGAAGAGGATGAAGAGAAGGACAAGGGCCGTCCTAGCCTAGAGATATCCCGACAGCGCTTCAGGCAGTTTGGGTACCATGATACTCCTGGGCCCCGAGAGGCACTAAGCCAGCTTCGGGTGCTCTGCTGTGAGTGGCTACAGCCAGAGATCCACACCAAGGAGCAGATTCTAGAGCTACTGGTTCTGGAGCAGTTCCTGACCATCCTGCCCCGGGAGCTCCAGGCCTGGGTACAGCAGCACTGCCCTGAGAGTGCAGAGGAGGCCGTCACTCTCCTGGAAGACCTGGAGCAAGAACTGGATGAACCAGGATTGCAGGTGGGCAGGAAACCATCAGATGTTAGGAGTAGGCAGGAATTGAGGCTTGTCCTTCTGTTGTATGCAAAATTGTCCCTGGGGAGGTGCAATATATACATCTCACCCCAAATAGGGAGTTCATGGAGGACCGTACAGATACCACCAAAGTCCAACTTGGTAAACTTGGACTTTGATTGGGGTTTTATTTGGGTTACTTAACCATAGCCCACCCCAGCATTTGTGGCAGATCACAGATCAGCTGGATTCCTGGAGCATACTCACTGCACAGCAGGTTGGAGAGTGGAGTGTGAGGTGGCTCAGCTGCTCTGTATGTCCTTTGCAGCTCTGTCCCTAGTCTCAGAGGAGTTCTAGCTGTTATTGCTTATCCTGGCAGGAAGGAACCTACTAAGTCTGGTCAGGTTCAGGGACTTCCTGAAGCTAGTTTAAGTTGTTTACCTTTCTATAGGATGGAAGGCAGATTCAACACTGTCCAAGATCAGCCAAACAGGAGCTTCTGGGGAGCTGGATCATGTTTCTCCCTGTTGTCTGCTCCTATCCTGAAGTAACCATGGGAACCAAGTGGGTTCTCCTAAAAGTTCTGCATAGCTCGCCTGAGCTTTTTCTCATTCTTGAGTCAGCAGTGCACACACCTAGCCATTTCTTACTGTCTCTAGGTTTCATCTCCTCCAAGTGAACAGAAGCAGTCTTGGGAGAAAATGTCAACTTCAGGAACTGCAATGGAGTCCTTAAGCAGTACTGAGACCCAACCTGTGGATGCCAGCCCTAAATATGAGTTTTGGGGGCCCCTGTACATCCAGGAGACTGGTGAGGAGGAGGTTTTCACTCAGGATCCAAGAAAGCGCCAAGGTAAGGACCCTCTCAGTGTTCCGAGAAATCTATAACTCTAGGTGAGAGGTGACCTCTAGATCGACCTGACTGGTAGAGTAAGTAGACTAGGCAGAAGGCATGCACTTTCCTCTCCCAAACCCTATTGCCTTGGACAGTTTCCCAGCACTAGGCCAGGCAACATGCTTGCAGAGGGTTGAGCAGAGAGAACTCGGTTTTAAAAAGGGAGACTGGTTGAGAGATAAGGACAGGTTGGATGAGTCAATGTAGCACTAAGCTGGATGACAGTGGCAAGGTATGGCTGCCTGTGAGCCTGAAGAGGGAAGAAGGAAGACCTGTTATTATCAGATAAGGGCTGAGCCTTGATAGGGAAGGAGAGAGTCACATGCCAGGAGCCCTGCTCCAGGTTTTGTCATTAGGTGAAGAGAAAATGTAATAGCCTCATTGTTGCACTTACATTGTTTGGTGTACCCACTGGCAGAGTCAGGCACAGCTGGGCAACATGAAAAGTGTTTAGGCTTGAGGGTAGTTTCCTAGGATACAGAGCAGGACAGACTAGGTCTGGAAAAGGTCAAACCTTTTTGAACCTCTGCAGACTTCAGAGGTCAAAAGCTAGGTTAGGGGCTGGAAATGCAGTTCACTTTGTAGAGTGCTGGAGTAGCCCTGGGTTCTATCCCCTGTACCAATTAAACCATATGTGGTGGTGCACACCTGCAACCCCAGCACTCACATTCAGAGTCAGCCTTGGCTACATGGAGAATTCAAGACCAGACTGGGTTTCTTGAGACTTTGTCTCAAAAAAAAGTACATTAGGGCACCTAGCAGTTCCCTAGCTCAGATCTCCACAGATCATGGTGTTCATAACAGACTTATTTTATACTGGTAGTTTCTGTTCTTATATACCTTCATTTAGGTGGAGTAAAAATATCTGCAAAGAATAATCAAATTTGCCGGGTGGTGGTGGCGCACACCTTTAATCCCAGCACTTGGGAGGCAGAGGCAGGCGGATTTCTGAGTTCGAGGACAGCCTGGTCTACAGAGTGAGTTCCAGGACAGCCAGGGCTATATAGAGAAACCCTGTCTCAAAAAAAAAGAATAATCAAATTTACATGTTGGTGAAAATGTAGCACATTGTTCCAAATCTTGTTATTACCATTTTCCATGGATACAGTATATTCATGAGCAGAGCCATAGCCCTGAGAAATTGCCTGAATTGCTTAAAATGTCCTAGACACTTGAAATTCCCTCTTGGAAACAAAGTTTGGGTTTTTTTGTTTATTTATTTGTTTGTTTGTAAAGATTTATTTATTTTGTGTATATGAGTACACTGTAGCTATACAGATGGTTGTGAGCCTTCATGTGGTTGTTGGGAATTGAATTCTAGGACCTCTGCTCACTCCAGTCGGCTCCGTTTGTTCCTGCCCAAAGATTTTTTTTTTTTTTTTTTTTTTGGTTTTTTTCAAGACAGGGTTTCTCTGTGTAGCCCTGGCTGTCCTGGAACTCACTCTGTAGACCAGGCTGGCCTCGAACTCAGAAATCTGCCTGCCTCTGCCTCCCAAGTGCTGGGATTAAAGGCGTGTGCCACCACCGCCTGGCGATTTTTTTACTATTATACATAAGTTCACTGTAGCTGTCTTCAGACATACCAGAAGAGGGCCACCATGTGATAGCTGGGATTTGAACTCAGGATCTTTGGAAGAGCAGTTGGTGCTCTTACCTGCTGAGCCATCTCTCCAGCCCAGAAACAAAGTTTTGAGCCCTGTTGAAAATATATTCTCATGCCAGGCATGATGACACATACCTTTAGTTCTAGCACTCAGGAGGCAGAGGCAGGTATGATCTCTATGCAGGCCAGCCTGGTCTATAGAGTATGTTTCAAAATAGCCAGTGATGTAGAGAGACCCTGTCTCAAAAAGAATAAAACAAACAAAAAGCTATTCTTAGGGCTGGAGATATGGCTTAGCAGTTAGGAGCAGTAGCCTCTCTCAGAAGACCCTGGTCTAGCACCTTGAGTGGCTAGCAGCTGCCTTTAACTAGTTCCTATGCTTCCAGCACTCCGTTAACTAGTTCCTATGCTTCCAGCACTCCTTTAACTAGTTCCTATGCTTCCAGCACTCCGTTAACTAGTTCCTATGCTTCCAGCACTCCTTTAACTAGTTCCTATGCTTCCAGCACTCCGTTAACTAGTTCCTATGCTTCCAGCACTCCGTTAACTAGTTCCTATGCTTCCAGCACTCCGTTAACTAGTTCCTATGCTTCCAGCACTCCGTTAACTAGTTCCTATGCTTCCAGCACCCTTCTGCTCTCTAGAGACACCTGCACATACGGGATGCACATTCAGACAGGCAGGCACATAAATCAAAATGATTGTTTAAAAAATGTACATCTTGAGCTGGAGAGATGGCCAGAGGTTAAGAGCACTGACTGCTCTTCCAGAGGTCCTGAGTTCAATTCTCAGAAACCACATGGTGGCTCACAACCATCTGCAATGGGACTCGATGGCCTCTTCTGGAGTGTGTCTGACAACTGTAATGTACTCATATACATAAAATAAATAAATCTTATAAAAAATGTCCACCTTAGGGACTGACAGGATGGCTCAGCAGTTAAAATGCTTGCTCTAAAAGCGTGGTTACCTGAGTTCCATCTCTGAAACCTAGATGATAGAAGGAGAGAACTGACCTCCACTCGCACTGTTGCAGGAATGCCTACATACACACAATAATTACTTCTATTTATTAATTAACTTACTCTTATTTGGGCAGGGTCTCACTGTGTGGTCTTGGCGACCTAGAACTCACTACATAGACCAAGCTGGCCTCAAACTCAGAGAAATCATATTCTCTGAGAAACGTAAAAACTAGACTGTTAAAAAAAAAATCTAAAGCCAGGTAGTGGTGGCACATGCCTTTAATCCCAGCACTTGGGAGGCAGAGGCAGGCAGATT
>NW_022196905.1:132273595-132296875 GCF_008632895.1 Mastomys coucha
AAAAAAAAAAAAAAAAAAAAAACGAACAAACTGTTTTTCATTGTTTAGAATGGTTAATACCATCTTCCAGTTACCTGGGTCTTCCATGGACTGTAATTATACATGAAGAAAACTAAAAACATAGCTGCTGATAACTCTTGGAAGTCTGAAGCAGGAAGATTACCATGAGTGTAAAGTCATCCTAGGCCTACCTTTGTGAGGTATCCACCAGAGAAGATCACGAGAAATGGGCTCAAACCAAGAGAAAGTCTTTATGTTCAGGTGTAGACCCAAGTGCAGTCCCTAGCCTTTCCCAGGGTGTGCTTTTAAGCATAAAAACCACATCCTGGGTTGACCTCTCAGTTAGCAAGAAGAGAATGTTAGCCAGCCAAAGCAAGGCTAGTACATTTAGGGACTTTCTTAGAATTATAGACTTTAATGGATTACATCTTTGTTCTTGTTTCGGCAGGTGTTCCTGCCTGTGTGTTGAGTTCTAAAGCCTGAATGGTATTTCTGTAATGGCTTCAGTTATGCTAAGGCTTGGGGGGCTGTTGTATTCCTAGTGTGTTCCAGGAGAATCTTCAGAGTGAGACCCTGTCTCCCCCCAAAAAAGAAGAAAGACCCTCTGTGGTGGTTTGAGTAGGTTAGGCCCTCATGGGTTCATGTGTTTGAATGTTTGGCCCAGAGAATGACACTATTAGGAGGTGTGGCCTTGTTGGAAGAAGTGTGTCACCGTCTGGTGGGCGTTGAGGCCTCCTATGCCTAAGTCCCACCCAGTGTGGAATCAGAGCCCCTTCTAGAAGACAGTCCCCTCTGCTGCCAGCTGATTAAGATGTAGAACTGGTGGCTCTTCCCGTACCATGTCTGCCTTCATACTGCCATGCTTCCCACCATGATGAAAAATGGACTGAACCTCTGAAACTGTAAGCCAGCCCCAATGAAATGTTTGCCTTTATAAGGTTTGCCTTGGTCATGGTGTCCCTTCACATCAGTGAACCCCTAACTAAGACAGAAGTTGGTACCAGGGACTGGGGCATTGGTGTGATAGGCCTGACCATGTTTTTGTTTGGAGGAATGTGGATTTTGGAACTTTGGATTAGCAGTGCAGTGGATTGCTTCAAGTGGGTCATACTAGTAGGAGCATAGAACACAGTGGTGTTGAGGGTGATTTGAACTGTAGGGGCCTAGCTCAGGAGGTTTCAAGGGAAAAGAATTTTTCTGCATTGCCTAGAGATGTTTTTGTGATATTTTGATAAAGAATGTAGCTGCTTTTTGTCCATGTCTGAAGAGTCTGCCTGAGGCTAAGGTGAAGAAATCCAGGTTAGTTGCACTGACAAAGGGTATCTCAATAAGCCTAGCATAACGTCTGTCATGTTATTCGCTCTTATGAAGAGCATTTTGACCAAGCATAGCAAACTGAGAAAGGAAAGACCATTGTTGAAAGTGTAGCATCAGTTGCAGTTGAAGGCCCAGGACTAAAGGGAATATACAAAAGTTGAGACACCAGGAAGAAAGCCTATGGGAGGCTATTGGTCAAAGTGAAGCCTAGTTGTAGTGGAAGACCCCAATGTATTTGAGATGCCAGTACCATGACATGACCATCAAGGTAGAGCTGGAGACTCCATGATGTTAGGAGATACCATACCTGCCAAGGAAAGCTGCTAACATGGAGAGAGTGGAACAAGCCCAAGAGAAAGAATTGTGTTGTAGTCAGCAAAGCTGGAACGGAGTTGGACATCAGACATGGAGATGCAGAGCTTGGAGTTTGCCCAGCTGGTTTTTGGTCTTGGCTTTGGTCTAGTATTTTCTCACTATGACATTTTAGAATGGTAATGTATATCCTGTTATGTTGGAAGTATGTGATCTGCTTTATGATTTTGATGTTATAGGGGATTACAGTTAAAGGATTGCATTAGTCTCAGAAGAGATTGTGAACTTTGGACTTTTAAATATTGTTGAGCTAGACTATGGGGACTTTTGAAGTTGGACTACATGTATTTTTCATTATGCTATAGCTATAAGGCTATGGGGGCCAGGGAGTGTAATGTGATAGGCTTGGCCCACAGACAGTGGCACTATTAGGAGGAAGTGTACCACTGCCTCAGTGGGCTCTGAGGTCCATTCCTAAGCTCTGCCTGGCGTGGAATCAGAGCCTCCTCCAGAAGACAGCCCCCTTCTGCCTGCTGATCACGATGTAGAAGTCATGGCTCCTCCAGCACCATGTCTGCCTGCACACTGACTGCCATGCTTCCCGCCTTGATGATAATGGATTAAACCTCTAAAACTGTAAGCCAGACCCAATTAAATGTTTTTGTTTTTAAGATTTGCTTTGGTCATGGTGTCCCTTCGTAGCAATGAAACCCTAAGATACCCTCCCTCTTGCAGGTTAAAACATTCCTCCACAGTCCCCAGTTTTATTTAGAATATGATCGTTGTCTTCTACCTCAGTCTGCTCTCTTTGCTCTCTTCCTTCCCTTTCTATTCTGTGCCACTTACTTCTGTCCCCTCTTCCTTCTGAGATTTTGACCCTTTGAAACTTAATTCCAACTGGAATGGCCAACCTCTTAACTCAAACCCCTGCTCTTGCCAGCACCACATGAGTTGAGTACAAAATATAGATTGTTGATAGGCATATACTCCTGACTGACCACACCTTCAACCATTGTCAATAGATTTTGGACCCAAGGTACTTTCTCACATTTGTAGATAGAAATTAGGGGTTGGAGTGTTGTAGAAAATTTTAGTCCCAATCTGGAGGTTTCTGCCCCACTTTTGACCATTTAATTCCCAGGTAAAAGACACACAACTTTTATTATTTACAATAAGCTTTTAACAGCACAAGAGCTAGGCAGATATCTACCCTGTGTGCTATAAAAATCTCCTTTCCTGTGGATAACCCCGAGTTACTGCTTACTGTGTTTCATTTGGGTTGCTTTTAACTCCAGTTGGCCAGCCCTCAGGGCCATGTTTTCTTGACTCCTAACCCATGCTGGCTTCTCCCTCCTCCTTCATGGAGAGATGGCTCTTTTTTTTTTTTTTTAAGATTTATTTTATTTATTTTATGTGTATGAGTACACTGTAGCTGTACAGATGGCTGTGAACCATCATGTGTGTGGCTGCTGGGAATTGGACTCAGGACCTCTGTTGGGAGCATAATTCACTGTAGCTGTCTTCAGGCGCACCAGAAGAGGGCGTCCGATCTCATTACAGGTGGTTGTGAGCCACCATGTGGTTGCTGGGTTCCGAACTCAGGACCTTCGGAAGAGCAGTCTTACCCGCTGAACCATCTCACCAGCCCCGAGAGATGGCTCTTAAAGAGGACAAAGCTTCAGTCCAGCACCTCCATTAGGCTGCTCACGGCTGCCTGGGAGTCCCACTTCAGGAGACCTACTGGTCTCTTGTGGCCTCTGCAGGCACCCACATATGTGTGGCAGATACATGGGCATAATAATAAATGAGACACACATAAATAAAAATAAATCTTTTTAAAGACTAGGATAATTGTGACTGGAAAGATGGCTTTGCAGTTACAATCACTTGCTTCTTTTGCAGAGGAGCCATATTCAGTTCCCAGCATCCACATGGCAGCGTATCCAGAACTGCAGTTCCAGGTGACTTAGCACCCTTTTCTGGCCTCCATAAGCACCAGGTGTGCATGCAGCACGCTTACATATGTGTAGGCAAAACACCCACACACAAAAAAACTTGTTTTTTTTTGTTTGTTTGTTTGTTTGTTTTTTTGTTTTTTGAGACAGGGTTTCTCTGTATAGCCCTGGCTGTCCTGGAACTCACTCTGTACACCAGGCTGGCCTCGAACTCAGAAATCCGCCTGCCTCTGCCTCCCAAGTGCTAGGATTAAAGGCGTGCTCTACCACCGCCCGGAGCTTGATAGCTTCTTAGAGACCTGGTCTTTGATCTGGGGAAGGGCCTAGTGGCTGGTTGTTTTGGTTTTTCGATACAGGGTTTCTCTGTATAGCCCTGGCTGTCCTGGAACTCTGTAGACCAGGCTGGCCTGGAATTCAGAAATCCACCTGCCTCTGCCTCCCAAGTGCTGGAATTAAAGGCGTGTGCCACCACCACCCGGCCGGTTTTCTTAATTAAAGAAGGATACTGGCCTCAAAGGTGCTTTTGTAAGAGAAGGTGACCTTGAACTTCTGGTCCTGCTTCCACTTCCTCCTGGGTGCTGGGATTTGAAATGTGTACCACAATACCCTGCTTCCTGTCTGGAGGATTATAAATCAGCATATGACAGAGACTTGGGCTAATTTTACTATAGCTCTATTCCCAGATATATATTGAAAGTATCACCTGTGAGTCAACAGATAATGTATACACACAATGGAATTGTATTCAGCTCTAAAGACTTAAGAGTAAAATTATGACAATTGGAAGAAAAAAATTAAAATAGGGTAAATTGTCTTCTCTTCCATTCATTGCCCTTTTCATGGTCACTTATCAGTTCTACACAAAGTGGAGAGCCAAGAAGAAGTATTACCAGAGCTGGAAATAGGCTGTTTGTTGTTGTGGGATTGTTTTGGTTATTCTGTTTAGTGCTTGTGAGTTGGTTTTGGCTTGATTTTGTTTGTTTTTGTTTTTTGTTTTTGTCTTTTGTTTTTTTGTTTTGGTCTCTGCTTTACCTGGCCTGGAACTATGTTAACTAGGCTGCCTCAAAAGACAGAGATCTGCCTGCCTCTGGCTTCCAAGTGCTGGGATAAAAGGTGTGCACCACTAAAGCTTTACTGCCCAGTTTGGAAAAAAAAGGCTTTCAAGTTCTCTTAAGAGAGAGGAGTTGGCAATGATAGCCTTGTTTAAAGTCTCAAAGAAACTGAGAAACTGAGAAGGTATGCTGGATGGGAAAAGCGAGCCAGTGGCACAGGGTGCAGGGAAGCTGGCCAGGCTGCCTGAGCTCTGAGTGGAACTCAGTCATCCCTAAGGCATTGAAACCTGCTGTTTACCCTGCTAGAACTTGAGCTCTGACTTTCTTTTTTATCTGCAATGACTGAGAAACCCTTCAAACCAGAAGTTCTTCACGTAACTGTTGGCTCTGAGTGTGTTGCAGAAGCAAATGTGAACCCACAGACAGAATACTCCAGTGTAATTTAGACTGTTTCCAAGAATAGGGGAGGACAGAGTAGAAACATTCTAGAAACTATGAATTGTAAAATAATCAGGTGGCTGACACTGGAGGCAGGGTCTCATGTGAATGAGACAGTGGTTTTATTGCTGTCAGAGCCATTCACACAGGTCATCATCCTTTCAAACTCATCTACTACCTCACCTGGCGATCCTGCTTCCTTGCAACAGCTGTTTCCTCAGACCAGGAACAACTAACCACCCTTGACCCACCTGTTTTCAGGTTTTAGATCGAATCCCCAGAAGGAGGACTCAGCAGATGAGCAGAGAAGTTCTGAAGAGGAGTCTCATGCAGACGGACTCAAAAGAAACATCATCCCCATGATTACTGCCAATAAGTATGGATCGAGATCAGAAAGGCAGTGGGCCAACAACCTGGAAAGGGAGAGAGGGACAAAAGCCTCTCTTCACGACACAGGTTCCAGGAAAGGGGCAGAACCAGCGTCTACTAGGCCTGCCCCAGGAGAGAAACGTTACATATGTGCAGAGTGTGGGAAGGCCTTTAGCAATAGCTCAAACCTCACTAAACACCGGAGAACACACACTGGGGAGAAGCCTTATGTGTGTACAAAGTGTGGGAAGGCTTTCAGCCACAGCTCCAACCTTACCCTTCATTACCGAACACACCTGGTGGACCGGCCCTATGACTGTAAGTGTGGGAAAGCCTTTGGGCAGAGCTCAGACCTCCTTAAACATCAAAGGATGCACACGGAAGAGGCGCCCTATCAGTGTAAAGACTGTGGGAAAGCCTTTAGTGGGAAGGGCAGCCTCATTCGACACTATCGCATCCACACAGGGGAGAAGCCCTATCAGTGCAATGAGTGTGGAAAGAGTTTTAGTCAGCACGCAGGTCTCAGTTCCCATCAACGCCTGCATACAGGGGAGAAACCCTATAAGTGTAAGGAGTGTGGCAAAGCCTTCAACCATAGTTCAAATTTTAATAAGCATCACAGAATCCATACTGGCGAAAAACCCTATTGGTGTAACCACTGTGGGAAAACCTTCTGTAGCAAGTCAAATCTTTCCAAGCATCAGAGAGTCCACACTGCAGAGGGAGAAGTCCAGTAGCTGTCTATTCTCATCTGTTATCGTTGTTGTAAACGTTAGAATGTGAGTGCTAGGAAGAAGCTCCGTAATGCATTTGATGTTTGATAGTAGGTTTTGCTCTAGTCATCAAGGGGTACCTTGGAGGGAGAACTCCACAGTGATAGAGCAGACAGGAGATCTACAGAGCAGCAGGGAGCTCCACACTGGTCCCCTCGACCAGCAGGGTCCCTCCTCACACTCCAGGCCCCAGTGTACTATGTGTCCAATATAGTTTAGGAAGAAACATTAAAATTGTTTAACCGTTTTAACATGTATTCTACAGTTGTAGTTTGTAAACAATTGAGCCACCTTGAACAGTCTGATTCAGAATAAACATATAGCATCATGTAATGTCTCAGAACTATTATTGTGATAAATAATGTTATAAAACTTTTTTTAATATCTTATTGGCTGAGTGGATGATGTGTATATGTCCTAGCACATGTGTGAAGAAGGCCAGAGGACAATTTTCTTCCACCCCCAAAATTTAAAGTTTTAAAGATGCAGATTCTCTGCTTCCATCCAGCATGTGGATCCCAGGGATCAAACTCAGGTTGTCAGACCCAGCAGCAGGCTTCTTACCCATTAAAGCTATCACTGGCCATAGTTATTGAACATTCTTTTGGGTAAAGCATTGGTCAGGCTTGGAGGTACATTCTCATAAGTTCCAGGCTGGCCAGATGTCTCAGAAAAAGAAAAGGGAGGGGAGGGCAAGGATGAAGGAAAGAACAACTGTGTCCAGGCTGGCACTTGTGAACGTGTGTGAGAAAGTCATGGGAGAGTGTGTGCAGCAGGTGCCTAATGGTTGCACTGTGCTGTGTCTTGACATAAGGAGCATTCATTTTCATTACTGTGATCATTTGTCAGCCTGTGAGTTTTGTTAATCCTGTCTATGCCAACACCTATGGCAATCAGTTCTCTGCAATCAGCTTTCTTCTGAAAACTCCAGAAATTGAAACCCAACAGGATTGCCTTAAATCTTTCCTTGCAATATCTGAATGCGGCCTCTGCAGTGGTGAGACATCTCTTAGCTCCTCTCTCTACTGCTACCTAGAAACCCAACTGGTCTCCTTCCTTCTGCCACTTGCTGATCTTCATAGTATAAGGAATTTTTTTTACTGAGTGCTTATACCTATCGATGACCTTGATATGCTAAGAACTGGGTAGTAAGAGTTTCCTGTGGAGTGCCAGACCTGAGGATTATTACATACCTCTACTTAATATCCCAGCAACCAAGCCACACCTCCTCTAGTCACCTCTCTGTGGACAAGAGAGTTGATAAGCTTGCTAAGGCCTTGGCACCAGCCCTCTCCAAACTTCTATACCCAGGACCAAGACAATTGAATTTTTAATGTGTGTATACACACATGGGTATGCATACTTGTGTGCAGGTGCTTATGCAGGCTAGAGGTGTCCGATTCCCGTGGAATTAAAGTTACAGATGAGGACTGGAAAGATGGCTCAGTGTTTAAGAGCTCTAGAGGTTCTAAGTTCAATTCCCAGCAACCACATTGTGGCTCACAACTCTCTATAATGGGATCGGATGCTCTCCTCTGACATGCAGGTGTACATGTAGATAGAGTACCAATAAATAAATAAATAAATAAATAAATAAATAAATAAATAAATAATTTTTTTTTTTTTTTTTAAATTACAGATGGCTGTGAGCTCCCTGACATGAGTGCTGGGAACTAAACTCAGGTTCTCTGTAAGAACAGTATGTTCTTAACCACTGAGCCATCTCTCCAACCCTGACAATATTAAATTTTAACTTCATCATTATTGGTGGTGGTGGTGATGGTACTGATGATGATCTGAGACAGGATCCATCAGCTCCAGTTGACCTAGAACTTATGTAAACCATAGCTTTAAACCATAGCTAGCTTTGAACTCAGATCCTCCTGCCTCTGCGTCTTGAATTCTGAGAGATTGAAGGTGTGCATCACTATGTCTTGTCCAACATTACTTTGTTCTTAGGATTGCATTATGTGTATGTGTGTATCCATGTGTACATGAGAGCAGATGCTTATGGAAGCCAAAGGTGTGGGATCCCCTGGAAATGGAGTTATCAGGCAGTTACCAGCTGCCTGATATAGATTCTGGGAACCAAACTTGGGTCTTCTGTCAAGAGCAGCAGTGTTCTTGACCACTGAGTCATCTCCTCGGCCCTTACCTTTCTCTAATGGCCTTTACCTTGTGACTCCTGGTGTGTAAGCTAAGTCATCCATTAGGCTGTGGTACTTAGCCCTCCTTCCCGCTGAAGTCCGTTTGTTTGTTTGTTTTTTCGAGACAGGGTTTCTCTGTGTAGCCCTGGCTGTCCTGGAACTCACTCTGTAGACCAGGCTGGCCTCAAACTCAGAAATCCACCTGCCTCTGCCTCCCAAGTGCTGGGATTAAAGGTGTGCACCAGCTCTCTATTCACTCCCACCTCTCTGTGGCAGAATTTTCCCTGTCCAATTAATTTAAATATTAGTGCAGTGGGAGGCCTGTAATTGGACAGGGAAAAGGGAGGCAGAGCTAAGAGTTGCAGAGACAGAGCGACACAGGAGAAAGGAGAAGGAAGCAAGATGGAGGATGAACAGGATGATTCAGATTCTGCTTGTTTGTTTGTTTTTTTAACACCCCCCCCCTTTTTTTTGGTTTTCCAAGACAGAGTTTCTTTGTGTAGCCCTGGCTGTCCTGGAACTCACTCTGTAAACCAGGTTGGCCTTGAACTCAGAAATCCACCTGTCTCTGCTCCCAAGTACTGGGATTAAAGGCGTGCGCCACCACTGCCCAGCGTTGTGTGGCTTTAAAAAGGCACAGGTAGATATCTTATAGGGATAGAATAATTGGGGTAACTTGTCTAATCTAGGTGGACAGCTTGTACCATTATCAATTGGCCCTGAATTTATTGTGTGGGCATCTTGTGTATTGAGAATTTATTGATATATAAATCTGACTGATTAATTATAAGCTTTTAGAGTTTTGGCTGGGAATTGTGATAGCGAACTGAGAGGTGGGCAGTCATTGCATGGGCTGACGTTGGGTGGAGACATCTCCAGAGCTCCGGGCAAGAGAGCCTGCTGAGATGAGAACACCCGGCTGGAGTGTGGCCTGCCGATGGCCAGCATAGCACTGGGACTTGCTGTTCTTTTTAATATTTCCCGCAACACTCCTCCATGACCACCTCTCCTGATAAGGCTCTTCTGAAGGAGAACTCCCAGCTTCCATTCTCTGAACTTGGCAACTTTTACTTCTGAATCAAGGAGCAGGTTAAGCCACACACACTAAGTCATGTACCAGCCGAATAAGGGGAGTGGGACCCTGAAAATAAAAACTGTTTTTTTTCTTACTGTTACAGTAACTTGGGAGAAGTGTATTTGGGTGTCCTCCCAGAACCTCAAACTCAGCACATTGAATGATGACCTTCCTTGTTTGTATTTCCTGACAAAAGAGGCCTAGAGAGGAACTGGACTTCAAGCAGTGATCGTATCTCTGTGTGTGTGTGTGTGCATGCCTGTGTGTGTGCCTGTGTGCGTGCGTGTGTGTGTGTGTGTGTGTGTGTGTATGTGTGTACAATAAATACTAGCCAAAGGAAGCTGTTGCAGGTCTATTACCTCACAAAATGATCAGAAGACAATGTCAAAGACAAAGTCAGTGCACCAGGAAAATGCTAGCCTTAGAGCAGCACGTACCTAGCAGGGTGGCCTCTAAAGATAAGCAAGACATGGTGAAGGAGGTAAGTGGGTAAAAACAGTCACTGTACAACTCTGACAGCCAGAAACCTATGCAGAGTCTGATGGGGTAGCGCCCGTTTGTAATCTCAGCATATACACTATATATAGCAAGAAGAGAAAGAGACAAAGTGTCCAGAAGCTCACATGCAAGCTAGCCTAGAGCAGAAACAGAAGAGAGACCTCACCTTAAAGTGAGTGGGGGATGGGCACTGGGGTCTCAGCAGGGTGGCAGGAACTGACTTCAAAAGCATATCCTCTGACTGCTACACATACCCCTTCACTGATGCACACACATACAAAATAGTATATATTCAGAAGTTAGAGAGATGGGCAGAAGGCCAGTGAAGTGGCTCTTACCCACTGAGTCTGACAGCTGGAATTCAATCCCTGGGACTCACATGACAAGGAGATAACTGACTCCCAAAAGCTGTACTGTGACCTCCACATAGGATATGTCCCCCAAAATACAATAGTTAAAAAAAATATAATTAAAGGTCCTGAATGGCTAAAGGATTAAGACCATTCCTTGCTTTTTCAGAGGACCTGAGTTAAGTTCCTAACACTCATACAGCATGTAAATCCAGGTCTAGAGGACCTGACGCCCTCTTGTGGCCTACGTGGACACCTGCAAGCATGAGTTGTAGTGCACACATAATAGATACACACACACACACACACACACATATAATAAAGGGTAAATGAGAGTATAATGCATCCTACCACAATCCATAATTGTAATAGGATGCATTATACTTTGTGCAGAAATTTATTAATAAACATATAATACAGATATGTAGAATTCACAAACTAATGTCTGCCCGGGTTATTAAAGTCCATTTTTTCTTGGCAGTACCTTATATAGCCCAAGCTGGCCTTGAACTTATGTCTGAAGGTGACTAAAGGTCTTGCCTTCCACTCCCAAGTGCTGGGACTACAGGCATGAACCACCACACCTACTTTATGCTGGAGACAGATAGAAGCCTGGTTGTAAGGCAAGCATTTTGTGAACTGGGCTACAGCCCCAGCTCTTTCCTGTGTGTATAATGTCTGAGTAAAGGTTTGTACTTGTCAGGCAGTCAGAGGACAACTTTCAGGAGTCAGTTCCGGCCTTCCACCTTACATTAAGGCAGGGTCTCTCTGAGCTTCCAGGCCATTCTGTCACCACTGCCTTATTTGCCATAAGAGTATTGGGAGTCTCAAATGCACACTGCTTCATGCACTTTTGACACAGGTTCATGGAACTGAATTTAAAGTCAGAACTGCACAGCAACTGCTTCTATCCACTCTGTGGCCCCTGTTCTGTTTTTTTTTTTTTTGTTTGTTTGTTTTGTTTTGTTTTGTTTTTTTTAAAGACAGGGTTTCTCTGTGTAACCCTGGCTGTCCTGGAACTCACTCTGTAGACCAGGCTGGCCTCGAACTCAGAAATCCGCCTGCCTCTGCCTCCCAACTGCTGGGATTAAAGGTGTGCACCACCACTGCCCGGCCGTGTGGCCCCTGTTCTTAATTTGTAATTTTGGTGGAGCTGGGAGTCAAACCCAGAGTCATGCATATCCTAAGTACACACTACCACTATTTCTTTCCAACTGTGAGAGTAATACATAGTCATGGTAAGATAGTATTAAAGATCAAGGGGGAAATTACCCCAGCACAATGACTGAGTCAGACACATAGAACCCTGGTTTCATGGTTGCAGGGTAGGCATTCTTGGAGGAAGTATGAGGACACATCATGCAGTAACACTGCATGAGGACACTGCAGAGCCGCCTTGGGCGACATTAACTTGGTAGTGATGGAGGTTGGTATGCACAGTGAATTGGGAAAAATTCCACAGAAAATGTGAGGTGGGAGTGACAGTGCTATGGCTTAGGTGGTAAAGAGTACCTGCTGAGCAATCCAGGGGCCTAGCAATACTTGCCCAGGCAGAGGCAGGAGGGATCAGTTCAAGGTCATCTACACAATTCAAGCCCAGTCCATTCCAGAAACCCTGTCTCAACACTAAGGGGCTGATGAAAACTCCCTGCTTTCATGAGGCTGGGTTCAGTCCCCATAGACAAACAAATGTAAGGTAAGGCTCTCACAGGAATTCCTTGGGTAGGTAGAATGGGAGGACACCCAAAAAGAGGCATTACATGGTGCTTGTAACTACGGTGCTTTTGTATCATCAAAGCAATGTGGAGGGGAGAGGTGGGAAGGAGAAAGGCTGTGAGGAAGTGAGAAGTGGACCAAGCAAGAGAGTAAGAACAGGGAAGCAGAGCCGGGCAGTGGTGCAGTGGCACATGCCTTTAGTCCCAGAGTGTGGTAGGTGGAGGCAGAGGCAGTCCAATCTCTTGAGTTCGAGGACAACTTGCTCTACAAAGGACAGCCAGGGCTACACAGAATAAAAAAAAAAAGAGAGAGAGAGAGAAGTAGGGAAGTAGGGAAGTAGGCAGGACTGAGAAGTGAGGAAAAATAAACAACCCTGTGGCACGCTAAATAATTTAGACTTCTGAGCAGTGAGGGACTCGGCAGGTGAATACACTTATTTCCAAATATAGCAACCTCAGTTTGATCCCTCAGACCAAGACTTCTGAAACTTGTCCTCTAGCCTCCAAATGGGACCTCCCATGATACACACAAGAAATAGAAATAAATTTAAAGTAATTTGTGCTTTTCTTCCAGGGAAGAAGACACAGAAATATTCTGACATACTACCATCCAGTTCATATACAATGTTACAATATGAGTGTGAAAACTACCCATGGGCTCATGTGTTGCAATGTTTGGTCTCCTCTTGGTGGGGCTACTTGGGGATAAAACCTAGCTGGAGGAAATGGTTGGCAGGGTCCATCCCTAGACGATACCTAGTCCCAGACCCCTGGTTTGTCTTTTTCCTGGTTGGCAGGAAGCTAACAGCCTTTTCCACACATACCCACCACCATGCCATTCAGCCTTGATTGGTTTCTGGCAAGATTGAGCAGGTAATTGGGTTTGTTGAGAACATCAGCTATGGATCTGTGGTTTGTTTAGGCAAAGGACTTTTTTTGTTTTACAGTTTATTCAAATCTTATCTGTTCAGACTTAAGGAGTAGATTCTAGCATTACAAAGATCACCAGGGGCTAACATTAACTCCACTCAGTAAATGATCTCTTCTACCACCTCCTATGGAAGCCTTAAGTCATTGAAGTCAGGGCAGAGCCAGAAACAGATATCCAAGTCCAATTCTTAAAAGGTATTTCAACTTTTCAAATGTATTTGTGTATGTGTACACCATGTGTGTGCAGGTACCAACAGAGGCCAGAAGAGGACATCAGATCCCCTGTAGTAGAGTTTGAGGTGATTGTGAACTGCCCAACAATGGGAACTAGGAACCAAACTCAAGTCCTGTGGAAGAACAGCAAGTACTCTTAATCACTGAGCCATATCTCAAACCCCCTGTATTTCAGTTCTTAGAGTGTCACAGCAGAATGAATTGTGTACTGACCACAGACAAGGAAATACTTTAAAGGTCTTATACTTAAAGTTTAAAAAATCCCCAGCTATAAAAGCAACAACAGGATTCTAAAATGTCTGACCTTATCTGTTAAGTTCCACATCTGGAGAGGTCATGTCAATTTACTGTGTAATACTCAATTTGTACAATAAATGAATAACCTGGAAAAGTATGTACTATAATCTGTGAAACTGTGAGCCAAGATTAATGCTTACCCATAGATAATGTTTTATCGATGTCAGCTATTTGGTCATGACAACAATACACTAATACATGTAGGTAGGAAGAGTGTATGGAGAAAGGAGACTGCAGAGATTCACTGTGAGGCTGGAACCTAAGGCCAAGGCCAATTTAGGAGTCATGAGAATATGGAAGAGAGCATGGATCAGATGTTGACTGAGAAGCTTTAAGTTTGAGAAGGAATCACACAGTGCATTTGGAATAACTCCCATTTCTGCAACCTGCCTCAATGGGCAGTTGGTCCTGATGATCATTCTTAGGCTGGACAGGTGGCTCATCAGTTAAATATGGATGAGAATGGCTCCCATAGGCTCATATACTTGCATGCTCAGTGATCTGTTTGGGAAAGGTTAAGTGTGGCCTTGTTGGAGGAGCTGCGTCACTGGAAATGGGCTTGGAAGTTTCAAAAGCCCATGCCAGGACCAGTCTCTCTTTTCTCTCTGTCTCTTTACCCCCAAACCCCCTCTCTGGCGCTGCCTGCAGATCAGGATACAAAGCTCTCAGCTGCTGCTCCAGTACTATGCTTGTCTGTTTCCTGCCATGATGGTCATGGTCTAACCCTCTAAAACTGTAAGTAAGGCCCCAATTAAGTGCTTTCTATTATAACAGTTGCTTTCGCCATGGCAACTTATAGCAATAGAACAATTACTAAAATACTGTTTTTCTGCAAGATCTAAGTTTGGCATCTGGGAACCCATGTGAGATAGTTCACAGCTGCCTATAACTCCAGCTCCATGGAATTGAGTACCCTTGTATAGCTTCCTCTGGCCTATAATTCAGAAAATAAATAAAAATAAAATCTTAAGAAAAAGCAAAAGAATTGTTATTTTAGGACAAACTATTCTGGTAATTTTTGTGTGGATAATCTATATACAATTTCTGATTCATCACTGACATTTTAAATAATGCACCTAGCAAAAATCTATGGTTTATTGGGGAGGGGGTTATGTAGCTCTGGTTAGCTACAAACGAACACATGTAACTGAGGATAACCTTGAACTCCTGAACTTCCTAAGTGTTAGAATTAAGCCATGTCCAATTTACACAGTGCTGGAGCTCAAACCTACGGCTTTATCAAGTCCAGCAAGTACTCTATAAACTGAGCTACATCTCTGGCCTTTGTTTTTGTGTGTATTTTTTTAAGGTGTGTGGGGGGGAAGAAAACCCAACTGTCTAAGTAATTGACATAAATAGGCCCTTGGAGAGCTTTTTAAAGCTATCTTTTAATTGGTCATGATGGATTAACCTGTAATTCCAGATTTTGAAAATGTTGCAGTAGGACTGAGTTCAAGGCTAGCCTGGGCTACATAGCCAGGTCCCACCTCAAACACAAATCAAAGCAAAACAACAACTTTTTCTTCTTTTTGTTTTCATTTTGTATTGTTTACTAAAAAGAGACAATCTGGCCAGGTGGTGGTGGTGCATGCACCCCTTTAATCCCAGCACTCAGGAGGCAGAGGCAGGCAGATCTCTGAGTTTAAGACCAGCCTGGTCTACAAAGTGAGTTCTACGACAGCCGGAGTTAAACAGAGAAACTCTGTCTCAAAAAAAAAAAAAAAAAAAAAACCCCAAACCCCCTCCTGGATCAGACACATGGCTCAAAGACTCTTGCCCCTACCAGGCCTGGTGACCTCAACTTCATTCCTGGAGCCCACATGGCAAGAGAACCAACTATGTGTGTGCATGCATGAATACACACACCAAAACACAGCGAGGCCAAGGTACATAATCCTTCCCAGCATGAGACACTGGGTTTATCTCCATCACAGGGGAAATAACACACCTTATGAGACACTGGGTCTGGGTTTAATCTCCATCACAGGGGAAATAACACACCTTATTTTGCTATGAATGAAAAATGTTCTCTATATTTTCATTTGATAAAAAGTTATGTTGTAGCTGGGCAGTGGTGGCACACGCCTTTAATCTTTGGGAGGCAGAGGCAGGCAGATTTCTGAGTTCAAGGCCAGCCGCATCTACAGAGTGAGTTCCAGGAAAAAAATTATGTTGTGTTACTTGGAAAGATAGAACTAGAAGCTAATTGTAAAACTAGACTGACAAGGAGACAGAACTTGACTCAGCTTAATTTTTAGTAATTAGAATGCCCAACAGTGAAACAGACTGCTTACAAACTGGCCTTGAATTTAGGATAGTCCAGGCAAGCCTTGAACTTGTGATCTTCCTCTATCAATCTTCCAAGCTGAGATTAGTGCCTGAACCTGAACCATCAGGCCTGGCAACAAGTGCTAAAGGAGCCTGGATGATCAGTTCTATAATTTTGTGGAATTAAAGACAAATATTAGATGATCCATCACCATATCCTACAAAAAAAAGTGAGTTCATGGCCATCTTAATGTTAATCTCTTCATAACATTCCTAGCCTACCATTTTCCATGACTGTAATATCCTTCTAAGAACATCAGGCCAAGACAGAGGAATGTACTCATTGCTACACAAGAGCCAAGTATACTTTTTTAGTTTTCAGCATCATTCTTAGACAAAATGATCTATAGCTCATAAGATCCTAAATTTGGTATGAAGATGGCTATATACATTTATATAGTCTGCAACAATGTCTACAAGAGATTGAGAGAGTTGTGTGTGACAAGTTTGTGACCAAAAAAAAAAAAAAAAAAGTTTATCAAAGAAAAGTTTCAAAGTTCACTTTCAGATTCCATTTACAGTCACTGTGCTGTTTTAACTGACACAAGTGTGACTCCCTTCTGAACAATGATTCTGTCTAGTAGTGCATTTCATTTATGCTACAGGCTGGGCAGGACTGGGGAGATATGGAAAGTCATCTATTGCACTGGGAACACTCAGCGAGCACAACCTAATCCTAGGAGGTGCCCTGCGCAAAGCTTCAACCTCCATCCTTCTCTGGCTTCACTGTTTGTGTACTCTGAAGTAGCTTAAGTCAGAGGTGGAATCCAGAGAGGTCCAGATGCTGAGGCCAGATGTTATATGTGAGAGGGCAGGACAAGTGAGGGAGGCAAGTTCCCTGAGGGCATGTAGTAACTAGAGGTTGACATTAAATTACCTTTTAACACAGGAATAGGAAGTTTAAAAAAGGACAGGACTCAGGCCAGTACTAAATCTGCCAGTTCTGGTCTACCTCAGGTTATTTACTGCTCTTATGAGATTCTCTGTCAGTGATGTCACGAGGGAAGATGTGTGGTCTGCCTACAGTAAATGCCTGACTGCTCTTGAAAACACGGTAGTGTTCCAAGACCCTAAAGGACAGTCATTACAGAAACCCTTGATGGGGTCCTTTTTGTTTCTCACTAATAAAATAAGCCCATCAGCACCAAGTTTCCTGAATTCATGGACTCATGTACCAAACAAAGCAGCATATTCCTTGTCCACTATGAAAGCTGGATTAGGAAGCGTGCTTTTGAAATGCAGCCCCCAGGGGCCTGGAATAGTTGTATACACTTTTAATCTCTGTACTTGGAAGACAGAGGCAAGCAGGTCTCTCTGAGTTCAGAGCCAGTCTGGTCTACATAGTTCAAGAACAGCCAGGGGTACATAGTGAGAACCTGCCTCACAAACAAAAAAGAAAAGGAAAAGAAATACAGCCTCTGTTTCTCTTCTCAGAGCATATGACGACTCCGAATATTATTCCCTCTGTCTTCTGTGCTTACCAGACTGACTCCAGCTAGTGAAATCACTAGAATTTTGTTGCAAAAAAGCATCATTCCCCACCTTGGAAAGAAAGGCTGTTCTGGTATGAGAAAACTGGTTTAGTGCAAACCCTTTCCCAAAGCTGCTTCTATTCCCAGTGCTTAATTTACTACTTGCTTCAGTTTTTTTTAAGACTGCTCTCCATTCCTGGGAAATCCTGCTGATCACTGTGCCAGGATGCTTTCCCAGTCAGCCCCACTTTACATGAATTGTTTGAGGTGGGCAGACCCTAAACTGGTCCTATTAAAACAGGTAAGGCAGAGCTCTGTAGACTCAGGACGTGAAGAAAATAGTTTATGGCTCTCATGTGGTTTCTCTGATGTTTAATTCAGCAGAGACTCTGAGAGAATTTTTGCTTTACACCCATTACATTCAAAGGCTTCTCTCCAGTGTGAATCCTCTGATGGCGAACAAGAGCTGAGCTATACCTGAAAGCTTTCCCACACTCACTACATTCATAGGGATTCTCCCCTGTGTGGATTCTCTGATGCTGAATAAGGCCGGAACTGTAGGTAAACTTCCCTCCACATTCCATACATTCATAGGGCTTCTCTCCAGTGTGGATTCTCTGGTGCTGATACAGGTGTGAGCTCTGGCTGAAGGCTTTCCCACACTCATTACATTCATAGGGTTTTTCTCCAGTGTGGATTCTCTGATGATGAATAAGGGTGGAACTCCTGCTGAAGGCCTTCCCACATTCATTGCAAGCATAAGGCTTCTCGCCAGTGTGGATTCTCTGATGGTGAGTAAGAGTTGAGCTCCAGCTAAATGTTTTCCCACATTCATTACATTCGTAAGGTTTCTCCCCAGTGTGAATTCTCTGATGTAGAATGAGAGCAGAGCTACAACTGAAGGTCTTCCCACAATCCTTACATTCATAAGGTTTCTCTCCAGTGTGGATTCTCTGGTGCTGAATAAGATGTGCACTCTGGCTGAAGGCCTTTCCACACTCACTACATTCATATGGTTTTTCTCCAGTGTGAATTCTCTGATGTTGAATAAGGTCTGAAGTTCGATTAAAACTCTTGCTACATTCATCACACTTATGGGGTTTGTCTCCCATGGGAAGTCTTTGATGTGAAATAAGTTTGGAATTCACAGTGAAGCTGTTCCCAAATTCACTGTACTTCTCATTTCTTTCTCCCATATGGGTGAGCTTTTCTTCAACTCTCACTTGGTGAAACTCTTGTATTTTCCTATCCAGTCTTCCAACAGAGGAATTCCCTAGCTGCCTTTGCAGACTGACTTCTTGTTCATAAGCTTCTTCAAACTTAAGACCCTGAGAAACATCCTTTTGGAATCGTCCCAGTATCATCTCACATGACCCCATACCTTCAGAGATTACTTGATCATTTCCAGTTTTGGAATCGCCATCTAACACAATTAAAAAAAAATGTGTCATATATTATTTGTGAGAAAATAAATATAAGTCAGAGGACGGATAACCATGTGACTGACATTTACAGTACCCAAAATAAAATGCCCCTTTGCTGGCCTGAAGAGAGGCCTTTCAAGTTGTTTGTATAACTAAAGCAAAGTTAAGACAAATAGGCTAACGAATCAGAAACAATAAGGGAGAAGGCAGAGTCGGGGAGAAAAGATGTGAACCCAGAGGAAGTCAAGCACATGCTGAGGTGGGAGGAGATGGCCTGCTTTGTTGGGAACAAAAATTAGGTAAGAGGAGCTAAAGAGTTGGCTCAGAGGTTCAGAGCACTTGTTGCCCTTGCAGAGGACCCAGGTTTGATTCCCAGCACCAAAGCAATACATTTCTACTGGGGGCACATAAGCTCCTAAACAAAAGAGTAGGTCCTTGGAGTAATCTAACAGAAAAAAAGGAATAGAGAGCTCTACAATGTTCACTTAGACATGGAGCACTACCATATATGTTCAAAAACATAGATGGTATATATAACATATATATGGCATATATATGTTATATATAAACATATAAGTATATATCCCAACATACTAATCCTTTAGAAGTCTATGTGTGACATGTTAAGTCATGAAAATACAGGGCTAAAGCACCAGGTTTGGTGTTAATAGAATGGGGCTCAGCCAGATGTAGTGGCTTAAACCTATAACCCCAGCACTAGAGTAGCTGATGTGGAAGGATTACACAATTTAAGGTCATCCAGGCTGGCCTAGGGTGCAGTGTAAAACCAGGTCTCAAATAAATGAACACATATATACATGTATACATAGACATAAATAACAAGAAAAACCACTGGAGCTCTAGCTTTTTCATTCACCAGCTCTATCATCATGCAAAAAGTATCTAAGTTCATTGTTTGTTTGTTAGAAGCAGGGTCTCATGTAGCCCAGGGTGGTCTCAGCCATTATGTGGTGAACATATAACAGGTGGTCCACCTGCCTCTACTTCTCAAGTTTATGCCACCACGCCCAGCTGGCTTCTAATGGCCTTTTTGTTTTTACCATCTATGAGTGTTTTGCCTGCGTGTATGTATGTGTATCATATGTATCTTAGTGTCTGTAGAGGCTAGAAGAGGGCATCAGATTTGCAGGGACTACGGCTACAGAAGATTGAGCTGCCATGTGGTTGCAGGAAATCAAACACAGGCTCTCTGGAAGATCAGCTCATGCTCTTAACTACTGAGCCATCTCTCCGGGCCTGCTTTTTGCACACCTATAAAATGAGGATAATACTAACCTCCTCAACTCTGAAGTTACTGTGAGGATTAAATGCAAGGGATCTGTGACACTTCCTAATACACTACAAATTACCCTTTAAATGTGAGTTATCCTTACCATTACTAGCTTTTTTTTTTAATTTACTTTTAATGTATATGATTCTTTGTCTGCATGTATGTATATATGCACCAAGTATGTGTTTATTGCCCTTGGAAGCCCAGAAGATTGCTTCAGATCCCCTGAAATGGAGTTACAAACAATGTTGAGTCTCCATGTGGGTAATAGAAACTGAACTTGGGTCTTCTGCAAGAGTGGAAAATGCCATCTCTTGGGCAGCATTAGAGTTTTCTAAGAGTACACTGCCATCAGCCAACCCTGAAGCCACGAGATAGCATGTTCTGTTGAGGACATGTCCTTACCCAGTGAGAACACATTCCCATAATTCTCCAGCATCACATCCCTGTACAGGTCCCTCTGCGCAGGTTCCAAACGCTTCCACTCTTTCCAGATGAAGTACACTGCTACATCCTCAAATGTCACCAAATCCTGAAACAGTCACATGGCCAGACATGCAATTTCAGGGCAAGGGTCTGGACTGGCAAGACCAAACAGCAACCAGGATGGGGCTGATAATATCTCTTTGGAATGTGGGCAGAGGCTGCAGCAATGCCAGCATGCACATCCAAACTGGGTGCCGCACTGAAGGTATAGTGATGAACATACTGCCTTCCAAGACACCATCACAGGAGTAATTTTTTTATTAACAGTTATTTATTTGGGGATGGGGTATTACTGTACACATATGGATATCAGAGGCCAATCTGAGAGAGTCAGTTCTCTCTAACATGTGGCTACTAGGCATTGAACTCAGATTCGCAGGATGGCAGCAGACACCTTTTATGCACTACGTCATCTCACTGACCCCAGGTCTGTGGTCTTGATGGACAGAATTAGAATTCAGGGCACTGAATGAGACATCAAAAGGAAAAGGAAAAGAATGAAGAGAACCATGGCTTACCTGGGACTTGGCCTTTAGAAGTGCAGCAGCCAACATCTCGTCCCCCAGACTATCCTTGTCAGGAAAGGAAGGGACTTTTGAAGAAGAAAAAGCTGAAGGACAAATGCCAGGTCCAGGAGTCAATCTACCTGCCTTCTGACCCAAGGTCACATCTCAAAAATCCACCTAACCACCCAGTCTCTCTTTTCAAGACTGCCATATTCTTTTATTTTTTAAATTCTTGGTGGGTCTAGGGATCAAACCCATGGCTTTGCACATGCTAAGCAAGTGTTCTACCGATGAACTCCATTAACAACTCCTCTGACTATTCATGCCCTTTCTTCAAGCTGGGCCAAGAACCAGCTATGTTCTCATTTCCCTTCCATTACTTACTGCAAAATCTTTTAAGGGATTGTTGGGTTTTTGTTTGCTTGTTTGTTTTGTTTTGTTTTTCTTTTCTTTTCTTTCTTTCTTTTTTTTTTTTTTTTTTTTTTTTTTTTTTTTTTGAGACAGGGTTTCTCTGTGTAGCCCTGGCTGTCCTGGAACTCACTCTGTAGACCAGGCTGGCCTCGAACTCAGAAATCTGCCTGCCTCTGCCTCCCAAGTGCTGGGATTAAAGGCACGCGCCACCACTGCCCGGCTCTTTTAAGGGATTCTTAAGCAGAGAAAAGTGAGCAGCTTCCCTCAAGCTCTGACAGAAAACACAATACCCACACCTATTTTTTTCACCCACAGATCAAATCTTTATCTATACAATAGAAATGTTTCCTAGCTCTGAACTTGACCACATACCTTTCTTCATCAGTCGTAAGTTTGGTGTTTTGTCTCTGAGGGCTTAGCCCACTACATACAACCCAATCTGATGAAAAGGACCATAAGAGCTTTTTCCTAGGAAGCATGGGATTGCTTGGTGCTCAGTGCTCACCTAGCATATGTATGGTCCTGGGTTCCATACCTAGGAAGTTGTATCTCCCACAAAACTCTCTAATGTTTGGGGAATTTTTTTCTCTGTATAGGTGGAGGTGGCAATGTCTGTGTGAGTGTGGATGCATGCATGTCCTGTAGATGTCAGAGGATAACCTCAGGTGTCAGTCCCTGCCCTCTACCTTATTTGAGACAGGGTATCTTTGTGTTTTTTCTGGTATGTATGCCATGCTAGCTGGCCTATGAACTTCTGAGAATCCTCTTATCTGTAGCTCCCATCTCCCCATAGGAATGCTGGGATTATATTCTTACTAGACATCTGACTTTAATGTTGGTTCTGGGGAATTCAAGCTCATGTCCTCAAGCTTCTGTGGAAAGACCTTTTACCCAGTGAGTCATCTCTCTAACCTCACAACCCTTTAATGTTAAAAAAAAAAAAAGGTATGAAAATGTAATAAAACACATCAGTTTAAGCCCAACACTCCAGATACAAGTCAAGGACCTGAACAATTCAAGGCCAGCCTGGGCTATATAGTGAGACTGTCTCAAAAATCAAACAAGCAAACCAAGTGTGCTGTCCCACACCTTTAATCCTAGCACTCAGGTTACACAGCAGGCAGGTCTCTTTGACATTCAGATCATCCTAGTGTACATAATGAGTCTTTGGCCAGCCATGGCAACAAAGTGAGACCCTGTCTTAAAGGAAAACAAAACACAAACAAGTAAACAACAGAAAGAGATGAGAATGCTCCCCAACCCCAACCCCATGCCTTACCACTCTCTAACAGGGGCAGAGGTTCCTGAGATGCATGGTCTGACTGGGTTTCCATGGGCTGGGGGGAAATGCTCTGGCCACTGGTCTGCTAGCTGTAGACTCAGCAGGAGGCAGGTTCTGAAGGACTGCAGAAGCAAGAGATCAAAACTGATCTTTAAAAATGCCTCCTGATTTCAGAAAGAGGGAACTGCACTTCCATACTGAGGAACAGTGAGAAGAAACACATGGGACTACTCTTTTAGATCCCTGTAATAATGGCACCTCCTCCCTGTAATGAGATGAGACCACACAAGAAATCCAGACTTCAAATCTTGCTCCTTTGTAAAATGTGTTAACAATGAGGTGGCTATCATTCCACAGAATGAAATGACTGACCCCAAGCCAGTATGGTGTCTCACACCTGTAATCCCAGTACTAGGGGGTGGGCAGGAGGATCAGGAGTTCAACGCCAACCTGTGCTATAAGAAACTTTACCTTGGGACTAGAGGGATGGCTCAGTGGTTAAGAATATATGGTGCCTTTCCCGAAGACCCAGGTTCAATTCCTAGCACCTACATTGCAACTTACAATATCTGCTACTTTAAATTCCAAAAAGAAACCTTATCTTAAAAGACAATTAAA
>NW_022196905.1:132296960-132326134 GCF_008632895.1 Mastomys coucha
ACGAGGCTGGAGTGATTCAGAGCACTGGCTGCCCTTCCAGAGGACCAGGGTTTGACTCTCATCATTCACATTGGTAGCTCACAACATTCTGCAACTCCAGTCCCAGGGGATCTGATGCCTTTTTTTGTCCTATGCGGACACTGCATGCACATGGTACATAGATATATACACAGGCAAAACACCCACAGACATAAAATAAAAATAAAAATAGGACAAACTGAGATGAGTACGAGACAGCATCTCAAAAAGGACAAAAACAACAAAATTACTTCCCTTTAAACATCAACTGGCCAGACTATTACAGAGACTCTTGTCTTAAAACAAAAGACAAACAAACAACAACAACAAAAAGGTTAATCAAAGGGACTGGAGACATGGCTCAGTGGTTTAGAGTACTGGCTGTAGGGGCTGGCGAGATGGCTCAGCCTGTAAGAGCACTGACTGCTCTCTTGAGTTCAGATCCCAGCAACCACATGGTGGCTCACAACCATCGGTAATGAGATCTGACGCCCTCTTCTGGTGTGTCTGAAGACAGCGGGAGCGAGCGGGGCCAGTAGTCCAGAGTTCAATTCCCAGCAGTCACATACATGATGGCTCATGGCCATCTGTACAGCTACAGTGTACTCATACACATAAAATAAATAAAATAAATCTTTAGAGTGCTGGCTGTACTTCCAGAGGACCAAAGTTCAATTCCCAGCAACCACCCTCTTCTGGCCTCTCAGGCACCAGGCACAGCATGCAAGTGGTGGACAGACATACATGCAGGCAACTCACCTATACATTTAAAATAAAAAAATAAAAATTCAACACACTGGGCGGTGGTGGCGCACGCCTTTAATCCCAGCACTTGGGAGGCAGAGGCAGGCGGATTTCTGAGGCCAGCCTGGTCTACAGAGTGAGTTCCAGGACAGCCAGAGCTATACAGAGAAACCCTGTCTCGAAAAAAAAAAAAAAGAGAAAAAAAAAATAAAAATTCAAAAAAGTATACCGTTAAAATATTTTGCTGGGTGGTGGCGGCACACACCTTTAAACTCAACATCCAGGAGACAGAGACAGGCAGTAAGTTGGAGGCCAGCCTGGTCTACTTACAGAGAGTTCCAGGACAGCCAGGGCTACAGAGAAAAACTGTCTTGAAACAACGACAAAAAGGTGAACTAACCACTTGGCATCGGTGGCACAGGCCTGAAATTCTATCGCCTGAGACAGGATTGAGTGCCAACCTAGTCTCTATCTCAAAGAAACAGGCATTCACACACACAACTTAAAAGCTGGGCATGATGATGCTTGCCTTTGATCCCAGCACTTAGGCAGAGAAGTAAACAGATCTGAGTTCAAAGCCAGCCTAGTCTGCATAGAGAGTTCAAGGACAGCCAGGGAGGTCTCAAAAACAACAAACGACAGAGTAAAACTGTACACTGCCATCCAGGTGTGGGCAGGGCCTTTCCCCTGCTCTGTTGTTAGCCCTGCTCCCTCAAGCTGCTCCTGGGGAGACCAAGAAAGACCACCAGGCTGTAAGCACGGGGCAAGAGAGGCCTCGCCTCCTGATCCTTTCCTCTTTCTTTGGAGTAACTATAAGATTAAGGTAGCAATTACTGGAAACTTAGCACCTTTTGTTCAGTTCTGAGGTTTTTGTTAGTTTGTTTTGGTCTGTCTTTTTTGGGTAGGAATCAGGGTACAACCCAGACTAGCCTGGAGTTCATTGTATAGTACAAGTTGGCCCTGCTTCATTTGCCTCTGTGCTGGGATTACAGATGTGAGCGAGCCAATTTGGCTAATTCCTGGAAATTCACATTAGGTCATTGTTTCTCAAGCTTGTAGGTCGTGACCCCTTTGGAAGTTGAATGACCCTTTCACAGGGGTTAGCTAAGACCACTGAAAAACATAGATATTTACATAACTGTTCATGTCAGTAGCAAAAAATACAGTTATGAAGTATTGACAAAAATAACTTTATGACTGGGGGGTCACCACATGAGAAACTGCATTAAAAGGTCGCAGCATGAGGAAGGTTGAGAATTACTGCTTTAGGTGCTACCAGTGCTGTTTGATTAAGGGATCAAAATGGAAAAATCAGGTTCAGTTTATGTCTAATATAGATACTTAAGAAGTATGGAGGGGAAAGGAATATGCCAGTAATTACCAGCGAAGACTATCACATACAGTCTTTTCACTACACCCTACAGAGCTGAAATGGACTGAAGGTTCTCTGTGTTCATCTAGGTTCTCAATGTCCTAGCCAGCTAATGCACTGCACATACTCAGCCACTTCTGTAGGGAACCTGCTCCAGCTTGTCCACCAAAGGCTATCAGGCAGTAAGCTAAAAACCTATCCATATCCATAGGGCATGAGATCTTGGTGAGGTCCCGAGTTCACACCTCCTCCCAAGCCCTAGTTCTCACTGTGACCCAGAACTACTGTCATTCTCTGGTTTTCTGATCCAATTAAGGAAAAACTTCCTTCTCCTGCCCCCAGCACAGAAATCGGTGTACTGAGAGTACCAAGTTAGGGTGGCAACCTGTCATCAGCTGTTTTAAAGAGAGGGACACCTCCGTAGCGACGACGGGGGTTTTAAACACTGGGGCTGGGGACGGTAGGAGACACAAAAGCAGACCCGGAGTGGCACTACGCGACACGCGGGATGACGCTGCGCGCGTGCAGCTAGGGTCGCGGAGCTGGACAGCGACTGCAGGAGGAAGGTTGGGCCCAGAACCCCGGCGGGCCGCGGACGTGTGAACACCAACCCCCTTCCCCGGCGACCACAACTTCCACCTCACCGCGAGTCCGGGAGATGGTCCCACTCACCCTGGGGACAGGGACGTAAGACTTAGGGGCCGGACACGAAACGGGTCCTGTTGGACCCTGTCACAGACCCACACAACCGAGAACAGAACAAAGAACGGAAATTGCCCCTCCCCATATCGTTTCCGGGTCGTCCTTTCTCACCACCCACTACAACACCCGAAAGGCAAATGCCCACTTGCTCTCTCTAGGAAAATGGGAGGTCTTCATCTCTCGATGGTACACGGACGCAAAGAAGACTAGTGTGCTGGGAAAACAAGCGCCACCTGCTGGCCAGGTTGGGAAGGGACGATGCGTAGATTGAAGAAGTTGGAGGTCCAGGAAATTCAGGGTACAAGTTCTAGTAGTGGCTCTGAGAGAGAGTACACCATCACCCAAACCTCCATATCAAATATAAAAAACTTGAAGAATCCGTTAATATAAATGTACACCATTTATATTATGCGTGGTGGCGCATGCCTTTAATCCCAGTACTGGGGAGGCAGAGTAAGGCAGATCTCTGTGAGTTTGAAGCCAGCCTGTTCTACAAAACAAAACAAAGAACAAAAGTGCATCATGGGTTTTAAAAAGCACTCTGGGGCTGGTGAGATGGCTCAGTGGCTAAGAGCACTGACTGCTATTCCAGAGGTCATGAGTTCAAATCCCAGCAACCACATGATGGCTCACAACCATCCAGAATGAGATCTGATGCCCTCTCGTGGTGTGTCTGAGGACAGCTACAGTGTACTCATATAATAATAAATAAATAATAAAAGAAAAAATCTTTTAAAAAAGATGGGTAAAAATTTATTTTAATAGATTTAATATTTATTTAAAAATTTAAACATTTAAAGATTATTTTAATCTTAAAAATCTTTTTTGGGGGGGTTCAAGACAGGGATTCTCTGTATAGCCTTGGCTGTCCTGGAACTCATTCTGTAGACCAGGCTGGCCTCGAACTCAGAAATCTGCCTGCCTCTGCCTCCCAAGTGCTGGGATTAAAGGCATGTGCCACCACCGCCTGGTTAATCTTAAAATTTTTAATGAGTGTTTTTCCTGCTTGTATATATATGTACACCTGATTCAGATGTAGGTCAGATGAAACCATCACATCTTCTGGAACTGGAGTTATGGTAATGTGTGACCATATGAATGCTGGGAATTGAACCCAGATTCTCTGGAAGAGCAGCCAGTACTCTTAACTACTGAGCCATCTCTCCAGCCCTCAGCTCCGCTTTTAGATTGTTTGACAGCCTGGCTGAAGCCCTGGGTCCCTATCCCCAGTGGTACATAAACCAAACAGTATGATACAGTACTGTATTCCTAGCATTTGGGAGGTGGTGGCTGGAAGATCAGAAATTCAAGTTGATTCTTCAGTACACACTGAGTTCAAAGCCAGCCTGGGCTGCAGGAGATGTCTCACATGAATGATTCTACATGGGGTACACATCTATAATTGCAGCACTCTAGAGCCTGAAACAGAAAGAGAGTCCAAAGTTTGAGGCCAGCCTTGGTTGCAGACTAAAACTTAGTTTCAAAACAAATGATAATAATTAACTACCTTATTAACAAACACAAATTTAAAATGAGCTTCCTATAAAGGCTCACATTTGGGGTTCAAGAGGAACCCTGAAGTATATTGTGGTTTGGGGGTAAACAATTTATTCTAAGCATTATTAATGCTATGGAGATTGTGCTGGAAGTTGTGAAGAGATTCCAGGCTGGGAGACTAACGGGAGTGAGGAGTGGTATCACATTTTACAGGTTTTAGAGAGGTAGGTAACCCCATTCCATGTCATTATAGTACACCCTAGAGGGATGGGTTGGTTGTAAAGAGCACACACTCTTATTCCAGGACTGGAGTTCATCTCCCAGTACCCATGTGTGTAGGTTCACAATCAGCTATGACTCTAGCTCCAAGGGAAGGAAGAGAAGTTTGTCTCTTTAGCTAATGTATGTCCATCATCTGAGATGTGCCACCTGTAACCACTGATTGTTGGGGTTGCTGTACTGCCTTAGGGAAGTGGGAATTGCAGACTCACAGGACAGTGGGTGCTTTTTTTTTTTTTTTTTTACAGCAGCTTCAAGGATGAAAAAAGGAGTTTTGCAAGTCAGCACGGCCTGACAAGTCCTGAGCCCAAGCCTAACATGTTCAAGTAGAATCTTTTAGGTAGTCAATTAATTAATTGAACAGGGTATCACTTTAAAACTCTGGCTGGCCTAGAACTTGCTATGTGGACCAGATTGGCCTGGAACTCACAAAGATCCTTTTGCTTCTGCCTCCCCAGTGCTGGAATTTAAGATATGCCTGGCTCTCAAACAAACATTTTGTTTGATATAAATGTTCTCATTGTGGGGCTGGAGAGATGAGTCAGGGAATGGAAGCCTTTGTTACTGATGATATGTACGACCATATCTCTCACATAATGGGAATAAGAGGTAGTTTATTCTAAGTTCTGTTTGAGTGATCATGGCCCGGTAATGCAGGTTTAGGTTAGTGCAAACTCCATGTTCTCACATGGAAGCAGTTTCATGTATCGTTATAGTTTTACAGAACAAGGAAAGTCGCACATTATGGCAAGTTAAAAATACATTGGTGGTACATCAAGGAGAGAGGGATACAGAAAGCTAGAGTAAGCTTTTCTTTCTTTTTCTTTTCTTTTTTTTTAAGATTTCAGTTTATCATATATAAGTACACTATAACTGTGTTCAGACACATCAGAAGAGGGCGTCAGATCTCGTTACAGATGGTTGTGAGCCACCATGTGGTTGCTGGGATTTGAACTCAGACCCTTTGAAAGAGCAGTTAGTGCTCTTACCCACTGAGTAAGGTTACTGCTCTTGCCTCACCAGCACCCTAGAGCAGGCTTTTCTACAGGCCCTCAGATGCTATCTGATGACATTATTAGCTTTTGGTTGGTGGAAGCTAGAAGTTTGTTAGTTAATAGATTCTTAGTCTACAGGTTTGGCTGTTTAGTGGGCTATGTGGGGAATCAGACTCTGGAGCAGTAACATTCCAAACTGTCCACATTACTGGGGTTCTAATCAGCCAATCAAACTCTGCAGACACGTCTTCCAAGCCTGGCAGCCCATAAACAGCTGACAGCTTTCATCTAACCAACTCCTGCAAGCTGTCCTCTGATCTGTGCTGTGGTATGCATGCCACACACACACACACACACACACACACACACACACACACACACAGACACTCAAAATAGAGTAAAAACAAAAGTGTTCTATACATTATTATTGCTTTGTTTTTCGAGACAGGGTTTCTCTGTGTAGCCCTGGCTCTCCTGGCATTTGGTTTGTAGATCAGGCTGGCATCAGACTCTGAGATCTGCCTGTCTCTGCCTCCTGAGAATTAGGATTAATTACAGGTGTGTACCACCACTTCCTGACTTCTTCTATGCATTATTAAAATCTGAAAGAAAAAAAAAAGGTGGTGGCACACACCTTTAATCTCAGCATTTGGGAGGCAGAGGCAGGTGGATTTCTGAGTTCGAGGCCAGCCTGGTCTACAGAGTGAGTTCCAGGGCAGCCAGGGCTACACAGAGAAATCATGTCTCGAAAAATCAAAAAAAAAAAAAAAATCTGAAAAAAAAAAGTCATTCCAAGACAGATGAAGGGGACCCAGCTCTCCTTGAGCTCTAGACAGGGGTTGGGCATTTTAAGCATATTATTAAATTGCTGTTAGCATTAATGATGGCATTTTCTTTCTTTTGTTTTTCTGCTAATGTAAATTTCTTTAGGTTTATAGTATAAAAACTCCCAATGTTTATTTTCCTGTAAGTAACCAAGGATGCTGGGAATAGGGCAACTTAACTATTGTACCCATTTCTCTCACTGTCCAGGCTGCCCCAAGGAAAGGGACTATCAGTCTCATAGTTAGCCAGACCATCCTTAGACCAGCACCAGCAGTCTAGGACACACAACAGAAGCCTTCAGACAGCTGTGTAAAGATTGAAGCTGATTTCCCAAGCTTCTGAAGACATTGCTTCCCCAGTGTGTTTGACACAGTTGTTACCAGATATTGTGCTGTCATGGGCCCCTATGAAATGTAGATGAACCTGAAAGCATTTCCACTGTGACAGGAACGGAGCCCTTCCCCTAGTGGAAGGACTGCTGTGAATCAGCGCAAGGCCATGATCGGTCCAAAGCACACACTTCAGTGACTGTGACTGCTTTAAAAAAAAAGAAAGAAAGAAAAAAGGATGTTATTGGCCCCAAATGAATGACTGTGGACCAAATACTCTTTCTTGGATATTTAAGCAGATCGCTTAGCCTTAGCTATTGATCCAAGTAGGAAACATAATTGTATTTTTTCTTTTTTCTTTTCTTTTCTTTTTTTCTTTTGGTTTTTCAAGACAGGGTTTCTCTGTGTAGCCCTGGCTGCCCTGGAACTCACTCTGTAGACCAGGCTGGCCTCGAACTCAGAAATCCACCTGCCTCTGCCTCCCAAGAGCTGCGATTAAAGGTGTGAGCCACCACTGCCCGATAACATAACTGTCTTAATCATCACTGTCCGCTGCTGTAAAAAGAGACACTATGACCAAGGCAACTCTTCCCGTCCCCCCACCTTTTGAGACAGGGTTTCTTTGTGTAGCTTTGGCTGTGCTGGAACTCACTGTGTGGGCCAGGCTGGCCTTGAACTCAAGAGGTCTGCCTGCCTCTGCCTCCCCAGTGCTGGGATTAAAGTCATGGGCCACAAACCTTCCCAATAGCAGTTGTTAAGTTGTGTAAAGAGTCAGGTTGCCTTGAAACTGAAGAAGCAGCTGAACAGTTCAAGAGTAATTCCTGCTGGGGAGAAATGTGGCTTAGGGGGTAAAGTGTTAGGACCTGAGTTCAGAGTAATTCCTGCTGGGGAGTAATGTGGCTTAGGGGATAAAGTGTTAGGACCTGAGTTCAAATTCTCAGTACACCATTTTTTTTTTTTTTTTTTTTTTTTTTTTTTTTTTTTTTTTTTTTTTTTTTTTTTTTTTGTTTTTTTTTTTTTGTTTTTTGTTTTTTGTTTTTTTGAGACAGGGTTTCTCTGTGTAGCTCTGGCTGTCCTGGAACTCACTCCGTAGACCAGGCTGGCCTTGAACTCAGAAATCCACCTGCCTCTGCCTCCCAAGTACTGGGATTAAAGGCATGCGCCACCACTGCCCGGCTCAGTACATCGTTTTAAAAGCTAGGCGTGCAGGGCATGGTACACACCTTTAATCTCAGCATTCAGGAAGCAGAGGCAGGTGGATCTCTGAGAAATCAGCCTAGACGAATAGCAAGTTCCCAGTCAGCTGGCCAGCACTGTAAGACCCTATCTCAATAAACAAGTGACCAAGTCCCTATAGATTATATGCAACATGAAAAATTTTATATCCTGAATAAATTTTGCTTCCCTGTTCCCTTTACTACCTTTCCTCCTTTTGATCGCAATTTTCTCTGCGTCTAGTATTGGCAGGGTATCCACTTGAGCCCTGGAAACTAACAGCCTTCCTTGGGAGGTAAAGACAAGAGGATCAAAGTTCAAAGCCATCCTCAGATACACAATACAGAACTCATAGCCAGGCAGGCTTACATGAAAACCGGTAACAGCAATACAACACACATACTGAGCAACCTAGGCCACCAAGTACTGGCAGATGCCCCGCCTATTAGCAGCACCAAGTACATACTGAGCATGCGCCATAAACCGACGGAAGCCGGGAAGGAAAGGGGCGGGCCGTGGCTGGCGGGCGCAAGGAAAATGGCGGCGGCGGCTGCGGCGGGGGCGAATGGGAGCGGAGGCAGCAGCGGCATGGAGGTGGATGCAGCAGGTAACGGGGTGCGCGGAGCGACTTCTGGAGTCGCCCTTGCGGAGTGTCTTGAGTACTTCTTAAGCCTGGGAGAAGCGACATCTCTCCCAGGATAACTTGAGGGCAGGGATGGCTCTGCCGGTCCCCTGCTCCCATGTCTAGGGGAGAATGTGTGGGCCCGAGCTCTCACCCGCTATGTTTTCTTTTCACCTTTAACAGTCCCCAGTGTGATGGCCTCCGGAGTGACTGGGAGTGTTTCCGTCGCTCTTCATCCCCTTGTCATCCTTAACATCTCAGACCATTGGATCCGCATGCGCTCCCAGGAGGGGCGGCCTATGCAGGGTGAGTGTTGTGTGTAAATCTCAAAATCTCCTCTTGGAGATTTCCTCCAATCACTTTTCCCTTTCCTCCCCTTTCTTCCAAATTACAGTTTCCCCAGTCGTTGATTCACGCTGACTTCAGAGTCTCGGGAAAGGTTTTCGAGATGCCTGTTCCTCACCTATTTTCCTTGCTCTTCTGCTTTTCTCCCCTTAGTGATTGGGGCTCTGATCGGGAAGCAGGAGGGGCGAAATATCGAAGTGATGAACTCCTTTGAGCTGCTGTCCCACACCGTGGAAGAGAAGATTATCATTGACAAAGAATATTATTACACCAAGGAGGAGCAGTGTGAGAAGGGAATAGAAGTGGGTGGGGAAGGAAAAGTGGGAAGATTGTCGTTTTGTCTTAAAGAGTAAAAGGCCTGGGGATGTAGGGTGGGGGTGGGGGTGGGGTGGTTGCCCTAACATTTGGGAAGCCCAGAAGTTCAGTCCTCTCTCTGTACTATGTAACACAGGAGATAGGGGCAAGTGGTCAGAAGTTCAAGGTTATCTTCAGCAAGTAAAGGATGAGAGACGAGAGAATAGTAAGGGGTAGTTAGTTATTTCAAACTGACCCAAAATTTGAGGAAGGAGGGAAGAGCCAGTAAGGAAACACACCAGGTCCATCAAACTAAGGAAGAACGGTTTAAAGAGATATTTATTCTGGCCCTTTCTTCTCCAGTTAAACAGGTTTTCAAGGAGCTGGAGTTTCTGGGTTGGTATACCACAGGGGGGCCACCTGACCCCTCAGACATCCACGTCCATAAGCAGGTATAAAAACTCAAGTGTGCATGTTGGGGAAGAGGACAGACCGTCAGGGGAAGAAGAGATACTGACTTTTTCTGGGCTTTGCCTTATCTTCTAGGTTTGCGAGATAATTGAGAGTCCTCTATTTCTGAAGTTGAACCCTATGACCAAGCACACAGATGTGAGTATTGTTGACTCAACCTCCCCTTTCTCTTGACCATCTGCCACTATGCCTCTGCTATAATTTGCTCTGTGACATGATGTGTATTAGAGAATGCTTGAGTTGAATCTCCATGCTGCTGTTTATGCCCATCAGTTGTGTGACTTTTATCTCTTTAGTGGTGTAATGTGGGTAAAACCTCCTCCAGTAGACTTTGGGGGAAATTAGAGAAAATGTAAGCCAGATGTGGTGACAACACTTGTAATCAATCTTAGCACTCAGGAGTTTGAGGCAGGATTGTGAGTTCAAGGCCAGCCTGGCATATGTGTTAAGTTCAAGTGCATTTGCTTTAGTAAGAGCTGTTCTCTTGTCTCCGTCTGTGTTTTTACAGCTTCCCGTCAGCGTTTTTGAGTCTGTCATCGATATAATCAATGGAGAGGTAATACTTAACTTGCAACCTTCAAATCCTGCTTTTAGCCTGTTTCCTGCATGCCATGCACATGTGCACAGGCACACAGGCATGGGACAACCCTGGGTCTCCATCCTAGCTTTCTACCTTGAGGCAGACTCTCTTGTTTGCTAGGCTGGTTGGCCTGTGAGCTTCCGGATAGGAATTCCCGGATTACAGACACATGCTACCACATCTCACTTAGTGTGGGTTCTGAGGCTCTAAATTCAGATCCTCAGACTTGTGCAGCAAGTGCTCTACCCATTGAGCCTTCTGCCCCACCCTGTTTCCCGACTCTCCCTATGAGAGAACCCTTTACTCTGCAGGCCACAATGCTGTTTGCTGAGCTCACTTACACTCTGGCCACTGAGGAAGCTGAACGGATCGGTGTAGACCACGTGGCCCGGATGACAGCAACAGGCAGTGGGGAGAACTCCACTGGTAAGGGAGGTGAACTCATTCTTTGGAGGTATGGGTTGGGTGTGGCCACATGCCGCCTTTCATTTGCCCCATTCCCCTGCAGTGGCTGAACACCTGATAGCTCAGCATAGTGCTATCAAGATGCTGCACAGCCGTGTGAAGCTCATTTTAGAATATGTCAAGGCCTCTGAAGCAGGTAGGAGAGGTACCTCTGCCATTTTTACCCATTCTTCCTCCCTCTTGGAGAAGGGACAGCATCCACATCAGTGCAGCCTCATTGTACCCTTAGGAGAGGTTCCCTTCAACCATGAGATCCTGCGGGAGGCCTATGCCCTATGTCACTGTCTTCCGGTTCTCAGCACTGACAAGTTCAAGACAGACTTTTATGATGTGAGTGTTAACACCCTTGATGGGGAGGTGGGGCTCACAGCACCTCACAGGTAGGAGGTGAAACTCAGTGTCATTGTCTAATACGAGGGACCCCTGGGGAACTGGTTCTTTCTGTTCCCTCCCAGCAATGCAATGACGTGGGGCTCATGGCCTACCTCGGCACCATCACCAAAACGTGCAACACAATGAACCAGTTTGTGAACAAGTTCAACGTCCTCTACGACCGACAAGGCATCGGCAGGCGAATGCGGGGACTGTTTTTCTGATGAGGGTTCTGGAAGGGATGATGTATGGGGCTAGGTGTCCCATGGGACTGAGCACCACATTCCCTTTAGAGAAACTCATTAATAAAAGAGCAGCCCCTTAGCAGCCCTTCCAGTGGCTTTGTCCCACACCACACTGGTTTCTCAATTCAAGACAGTACTTTCTGACCACCTATGCACCTTTCAATGACTTGAGGTGACCCCTTGTTGAGGTAGACAGAATGTGATAGGACTGCCTGCTTGCTTCCAGTTCTTGTGTTCTGTGATCTATAGGCCAACTCCACAGAAATGACTGCTTTCCTAAGCTAATTTCACTGCAAGTGTTTCTCATATAGATAGGAGGGGGAGGGATGCTGAGCACATCTTTATATAATTATGGGTAACTCACTCAAGTCTGAGGTACTGTGTCATGCCTTGTGCCAGGTGCAACTTTCTGTTCCATGTCATTACCTCTAGATGTGGGGGTCTAACAAACCAAATAATGGAAGCATCTCAAGAAATGGTGGTCCCAAGGCCTTGTACCTCCCAGCTTAACTAGCACATGGTAAACATGCTAGGTGACAGACAGCAGAGTCTTGCCACACCTTATTAATAAGCCATGCCCAAGCAATAGGCAGTCAAAACACTTTATTGGCAGAATAAAAAAGTGCAGCATGGGAAAATGACATTTTTCTTGAGGGGGCATCCGGCACACCCTGACATAGACAGGACTTAAAAAAAACCTGGCTATCAGACAAAGGTGATCCGTGTCCGAGAAGTATTGACCTGCCAGACATTTAGCTCCTCATATTCATCCAAAGTTGCCTGGAACTGGGCTGGTGTGAAGCCACGTGATATGCAGCGCTGTTCAGCCTCAGAAAAGCGGACACTCCGCCCTCCTGACACCAGTTCACGGATGGTGGCAAATATCACATCTGCTGGCCTCTGGGTCCTGAAAGACAAGGATGGGAAGATGCAAGGTTCATCAGTCTCAAAATCCTGAGGGCAAAACATACGGTTTGCAGAAGCCACAAATACAGTGACCAGTTCAATTAAGCCAAGTGGCCCAATTTCATTCTTTGTTAAATAAAATACTCACCTAGCAGTTTGTCCCTTTTCACCTAGAAGGGAGTCCTTTGACATCTCCATCAACCTTATGGCTTCATTTACATCTTCCTTCTCCACAATGTCCACCATCCGAAGGCGAGCCTAAGGGAAGGCATGGAAAAGATGGGGATAGGAGGGGAGGGGAGTGATGAAGTCAAGGATCTTTGCTCTAGCTTCAAGCCTGGGGAAGCCACATTTGCCTACTCATTGAACAAAAATGGGGACTCCTCCCTGCCCCCCACATCTGCAGTGTTGGGCCGGCACTGTCAGACCGAGACAAGTGCAATGCCCAGGGCAGCGTCCAGCAATTGCCCAAGTCTCCGCCTCTCAACACTGGCCAGTCCCGATGGGTGTTCAGCTGTCCTGTGAGGGAGACAGACCCTTCTGAACTCCACTAGGCTCCCCATCAAGACAAATGGAGCCTGGGGCGCTCAGCTAGGGCCACTGTCAGAGGTTGTGTCCTGGGGGCTCGGGAAGTGCTAGTTCAGCAGTAGGTCGGGTAATTACACTACCTGCACGAACAGCACTTTGGAGCCCCCATGACTAAGGTCCAAGAGGGGAGGATAGAATGGAGATGTCTAAGATCATATCTAGGACATCAGGAATTCAAGTCCTTCTATCCCTCATGGATCAAGCAGCAAGCAACCTTTCCCTCCATGGGCGTTGCACGTGCCCTGCTGGAGCAGCAAGTACCCACAGTGCGGTAGCACAGAGAGGACCACTATCTGCACTGTCAGCACTTTAGTCCCAGCAGGGCTGGTAGGAGGGAAGGAGGCAGCTTGAGGGTCATTAGGTGAGGTGGCAGGCAAGGGTCAGCCTTCCAGCTGACAGGGACCCACCACTCACCAGAGCAGTGGAAAGCCGGAGAATGGCCAGCAGGGTCCGGGCAGAAGTATAGGTGGCATCCTTACTGGCCCGGGCCTCTCGCCTCATCTCCACATATGCTGCAGTGATGTAGTCAGCCAGAGATTCAGGCACTGTGGGCTGTCTGTCGCGGCACATGGCTATGTACCGTCTGTGGGAAAGAGGTTCATGGGAAAGCGGAAGACAGGCATGCCTTTATAGGAGATTCCCCACTTAATAGTCTATGCTGAAGTGGACAGCTATGTGCTTAGGTATAACTGAGGGATTTCTCCAAACAGGGCTGCCAGTACACTTCAAGTAACTTCCAACTTTTCAGGAAAATGACATTTACCAAAGCAAGACAAATGCACCTGCATCGGGAAGATTTAACTTAACCCTTTGACCAGGTGAAAACCAATTTAGAAACTCTAAGATTACTGAGGTGCTCTGAGTCATCTGTGCCATAGACGCACATGTGGCCAGAAAGCTGTTCCCGCCTAGGACAAGATGAAGACAATGACGATGGCTCTTTTATATATGAGGGGAATAATTTTTTGAGATATCCCTAAAAGATCTCTAAAAGATCCTCCGGCCTCAGGTTTCACAGTAGCTAGGAATGCATAAGGCCTGCTGCTCTGTCATGCAAAACCAGAAAGTTTCTGATGATCCCTGGCCTTATGTGGCTAGGCTACAGAGCAAGACCCAGGCTCAGCTACTTTGAGGGAGGAGTAGGTAAATACATTGTCCTCTCAAAACTAAAAGCTTTCCAGACACACTTGACATAAGGCAATGCCATACATGAGTACTCCCCATGAGACATACTCATCCCCCACCCCTCCTACCTCATAAGTTTCATGTCCAAAGGTTCAAATTGGGCAGGAGGCTGCCGGCTGTGCTGGTGGACATAGGTGATGTGCTGGGCCAACCTGGAGAGAAATCAGGCAACATTCTTCAGAGCTGTAACACTCAGAGATTTTTGACTCAGTATCCCTTTTTAGCCCTACCTCTTCTCCAAAGCATGACAAATAGGCCTCCCAGAACCCTCAACATCTCAGCTCCAACTTCTATCTCCCTATGAACTGCAGACAAGGAAAGATGTTTAATGTGTCTGCACACAGACAAATTGAGTGACTTTCTGATTTTACCTCCCTGTCCCAAAGTCACTAAAATGGTCTGTCTCTATGGGTGTTATATACTTCATTCACCGGAGGTCATTGTCTCTGTCAGGCCGGTCTTGAATCAGCCAGAGGAGGTCGAATCGAGAAAGCAGAGCAGCTGGAAGCTGTATGTTCTGCTCCAAACTGCGGCGGGGGTTATATCGTCCATAGGCAGGGTTGGCTGCAGCCAGGATAGAGCATCGGGCATTGAGTGTGGTGAGAATTCCTGCTTTGGCAATGGAGATGGTCTGTTGCTCCATAACCTCATGGATGGCTGTGCGGTCAGCCTCAGCCATCTTGTCAAACTCATCAATGCAGCACACGCCCTGGTCAGCCAGCACTAGGGCGCCACCCTCTAAGGTTAGTTCTCCACTCACAGAGTCTCTCAACACAGCTGCTGTGAGCCCTACACCAGAGGAGCCCCGGCCTGTTGTGTACTGACCTGCAAAGAGAAAGAGCAAACTGCTGAAGAAAGGAACCACTTTCCCCAGGCCTTAGTGTTCATTAATCACACACCAAGCCCACCCCTGTCCATACTCACTTCGGGGCGCCAGACGGTCAATGTAAGATAGGAGCTGAGATTTGGCCACACCAGGATCTCCCATAAGGCAGATGTGGATGTTTCCTGGCAAATGAGAAGGAAGCCTAAGTGACACTCTCTACCCAAGTTATCCACCAACAGGGAAGAGCTTGAAACCTGGTTCCCTTCCCAAGACACCAACAACCACTAAGCTGAGTCATCAACTCTTCCAAGTTGTCATTTACAGACTTGTAGGATACTTTTTTACCCTCCCAAATAATTCTGCCTTCCTAAGTCTCTTGTCCTTCTTACCTCTTATCTTCATGCCTTGAGGAGACTGGTCCACACCGCCCACCAGAAGCAGCAGCAGTGCCTTCTTCACATCTTCATGTCCGTAGATCTCCGGAGCAATAGAAGCAGCCAGCTTTTCATAGAAATCCTCCTCTGCAAAAAATTAAGCCATAGCATTTTCTTCAGGACAAAAGCTAGGATGGAACACAACCAAAGACTGGAGCTCTTGTGGCCCCTCACCTGCAATCTGCTTCAGCTCCTCTGTGCTCAGCTCTCCGGCCCCAGAGACATCATCCTCACTCTTCGTCATCTTCACAATCCGGTGGGCTTCCAGGTAAGTTTCTGAGAGTAAACCCTGGGCAGAAGAATACCAGCATACAGAGGCATTCCCTTTAAATCACCCATCACCAGAGTCCCTGAGAATTTTTTTATCCACAAGTTCCATCTTACTGATTTTAATTTTTCTAAGGGTGTATAGAGTGAGTGGGTGGATGAGGTGGAAAGGAGCTATTTCCTCATTTCAAACCCCCCTCTCACCTGTGCCATCTGTTGGAACCCTGTGCGCAGGACTGGCAAGAAGATACCAGTGACACTGACATGGTCGCCAGGCTGGGCAATTCTTGTGTTCTCACCTTCTAGAACCACTGTGATGCTACGAGGGATGTTTCCCACAGGAACTTGGTCACTCTAGGAGATTGGGGGAGCGCATAAAACAGAACACATGAGACAAGGAAAAAAGTGAGACAGACCTGACCCAACTGACCATGACCTGAGAAGATGCCCAATTTATGGTACTACTCAGCTAGTCCAACCTAGAAGACTTCAGAAAGGAAGCTGAGCTCTTATCCTCCTCTCAACATAACCAGAAAAAACTTCAATTAAATCCCTTCCTGACTTTCTGATTAAGAGCAAATATAAAAAAATTCTAGGTAAACCTCTTTCCCAATCTTTCTTCCTACAATTTCATAACCAGCTGTAGGACTCATACTCTTTAAACTCACATGTTCTTGAATCTTCATTTCCTGGAATTTAATAAATTTGGAGCCACGAGTCTGTAGGTACAGACGCCCCCCTGAGCGATTGGTTTGGCACTCTTGGCTGGGACACATGATCAGAGGCATGAATGTAGGAGACTGGATCTAGAAATAAGAAAGGAAACAGGAAATCAAGTCTTACACAACCATCACAGGAATCATTCTGTTCTATGTCAAGACATTTTGAAAGTATTAAAAACCCCTTGAAATAGTCCCAGTCAAAACGACCAGGTATCAAATCGACGTCAAAAAATTAAAAAACGAATACCAAGACAACTTTTGCAATAGCCTGGGAGAAAATAATAGATTGTAATCAATGGAACAAATCATTTATTTCAATGACAGATGACAGAGAATATAGGCATATTTTCTTTTTCCCTACTACATACATACCGGCTGGTAGGTCTCTGCCCCACACTGATCGCAAGTGTATGTGGCCACCACCATCCTGGGCTTGACTTCAGACACACGAGTGACAATGCCACGCACAGTTAACAATTTCCCCACAGAATCAGCTCGTACTTCCCGGATCACTCGAGGCTTGCTGCTGCTTGGGCCTTGGAAATACAACTCACTAAGAGAAAGACATGTTTGTCAGAAAGGCCCTGGAGAGCAAGTCCCTGCCCCTTCCCACAGAGATACTCACAATCTTCGCATGAGCTCAGAAGGATACTGGTTTTGGGGGTTCCGGACTGCCCCAGGGTCTCTGCTTCGCTGCTCCATCATCAGCCGGTGTTCAATGTAAACATCCAGGACATCCTTATTTACCACCTAAAAAGAAAAAGTAAGGAGCAAGACAGAAAAAGAAAACAAAGGGCACTAGGTGGAAGAGCTCAGAAAGCCACCTACCTCCCTTTCCTTGTACTCAGGCAGAAGTTCCTGTACAACATCGGCAAACAGCCTTGAGTAGCGCTTGGCATTCTCACAAATCGAGTCGACCAACTCAGGGTCATCTTCAGCTATATCATCTAGGTCCACATACAGTGCCACTTGTTCCCGGTGAGCCAGATGAACCTAAAGAGACAGTGACACTTTAGGGTCAAGTTTACCTCACCCACAAAAGCTCTTCTAAGTTACTGGCTTACCTCCAGAGGGGAAAGAACAGAACACAGCCCAGCATGGTGGTAGGTGTTTATAGTCCCAGCACACAGGATTCAGAAGACAAGTAGAATGAAGAGCTCAAAGCCAACCTCAGCTAAGTAACTACATAGGGTGTTCTTGATGATGGTCTGAGCACACGAAGGCTATCTATTCCCAAAAACTAAGAGCTAGGAATGGATGAGATGGCTCAGCAGGTTAGACACAGCCATCTAGCCATATGATCTGGTTTGCTCTCCAGAACACACATGGTGGGAGAAGGGACTTCCAAACTGTCCTTTTGACTTCCACACATGCTATGGCATGCCCATGTGAGCACAAACAACAGGAATAAACACAACTAAAGCAGCTAGGAAAACCCAAAAGCTAAAAACAAAAACAAACAAAAAACCACCCCAGACAAACAAAAAAACTTTGTGTAAAAACAATCAAACTCAAGTCATTCACTGATAGCCATCCTTGTGATAACAAGGAAGAGCACCTTATACAAGTTCTTACATGCCACTCCACTCTCTATAACCAATCCTGAGACTTACCAACTGGGTCCCATACTTGAACTGCTTCTTTCCAAGCTCATCATCATAATAAAACTCTTGGAGGAACTTCTTAACTTTTTCTACAAATATAAATTAAAAACAAAATCTTTGCAGTGAGGTGTAAAGACCATTGCTGCCAAGCCTAACGATCGGAGTTCAATCCCTGGGGCCCACCCACAGGTTGGAAGAGAAAAGAGTCCTGCGGGTATCTAGCACCTACTTGTAGGCTGTGATATGCCAGTGCAAACGCGAGCCATGCTCACACACACACAATAATGTAGCAAAAACAAACAAACAAATAAACAATCACTCTTCCTTTTGGATTCTTTATTTCAAACTCTTAACGAAAACCTAAGAAACCCACTTTCATTTAAGACGGAACCTATGACTAGTTATAGTTAAATGAACATTCAAAACAAATCTACCAAGTTCTCCCTTAAGTAGGCAGTGCTCCCTTTCACAAGTCTGTTTTTAGCCGGGGAATATATAGGTTCTCGGGCAGCTACAAGAGTCTTACCCAACCTTCTTCCCTCAGGAGAATTCCACTCTGCCTTAGTTAGGAACCTCAGTCTCTTCAAATTCTCTCGGCTCGCTCACAATCGACTTAAGACCCTCGGCTCTCCCTCTACCGGCACAACTCTTTTTCTTCAGCTCCCGCCAGGACATCGGCCACTAGGCCTCCTCTGCACCCCACGCCCCGCTCCCGCCACTGCTTCCGTTCTTAGTAAACAAAGAAGCACATGGGCCCAGATTCCAGCCGCCTCACAGCCCAGGATTCCTCCGCCCGAGACGGGTGGCCGTGCGGGGATTGGCCAGAACGCTAAAGGGCCACTCGGGTCCACCACACTGCCACCTCTCGCCGCCGGGCGCTCAGCCTCCCAATCCCAGGCACGCCCCTACCTACAGCAGCTATCTCCGATGCCACCGCGCGGAAGGACACTGTTTACACACGACAGTCCCTAGATCGGGTAGCGCCACTTCCGCCCGCCTCTACTTCCGCCTGGAGGGCGGCCGAAAACAACCAATCGCGGCGCGTAGCGGTCTGGCAAGCCCCGCCTCTGGACTCCGGCGCGTCTCGAGTGGACGCGGGAATTCGCGAACGCCCCAAGGCGCAGAGGCTGGCCCAGTAACCTAGTCCCCGCAAGGCCAAGTACTGAAGGTTCCACGTCATCCGGTCTCTCCCGAGCGCCCCTCCTTTCTGTGGCCTTCACTGGGTTCTCTCCACAACACAACCGCATCGCCTTTTCCCAGCAGGAAAGCATCTTCCACCCTTGATGCCCATTGCTTATTCCAGGAGCAGCTCGCCTGTCCCCAGACTCACAGATCCCGGCTCCCCCCAAGACTCCAGCTCCCCTCAACAGGTGTAGGTAGCGAAGTTTCCCTTCGAGGTCGCCGCCCCCGGCCCTATAGAGCTTCACCTTTCTCGATCGCGTAGTCCTTAAGCGCCATCGCTGCCGGGGACGGGGCGGCAGGACCTGAAGGGCTCAGAAGTCTCACTCTAGGGAGTCAGCAAAGGAGCGCGCGGCGGGACGGAGAGGTCCAACCGAAATTGGCGCGAAACGTCCCCACCCATGTGACCCTTACGGCTGAGAACCAGCCAATCAGATAGGGGGTTCCCAACCGCTGCCGGCCCCTAACTTTAACCAATCACTGGACGAATCTAGATTGAATGACAGGGGTTTAGGGGGCGGGCCGGTGGAAGACTATCAGATCCTGGCGGGTTGGGCATCGGAATTCCCGCCGTTCGAAATTAAGGCTCGCGAGTGTGTGTGTGTGTGTGTGTGTGTGTGTGTGTGTGTGTGTGTGGGAGGAGTGTTTCTTAAAGCGCCAGCCTCCGTGCGGCCTGTTGTTCCGCGTCCGCAAGGAGGGGTGGGTTCAACTTTCACCGTCCTCTCATCTATCCTTCAGAACGGCCATGATTTCCCAGTTCTTCATTCTGTCTTCCAAGGGGGATCCGCTCATCTATAAAGACTGTATCCTTTGACCGGGGAGACAGGATAGGGTAGCTGGATAGAAATCAAGCCCAGATCACTCTGTGTCGCCTGCTCCTTAACTATCTTTCTACCTGGCTAGTCCGCGGGGACAGTGGTGGTCGTGATGTGGCGGAGCTCTTCTACCGGAAGCTGACGGGACTGCCTGGAGGCGAGTCCCCGGTTGTCATGGTAACTACTGTGGCAGGCGAGCAGGGCCTTAGAGCTGTGGAGGTGGGTGGGTGGGTGCCTCATCTCTTCCTGTCTAGGGCGGCTTGGTAGGACGCTCTTAGGGAGGGAGGATTCGTTTCTCCAAGTAAGATAAATGTATTGAGTACAAACAAGCCAGATACAGAGCCATGCGCCCCCGACTATCAATAATTCTGAGAGGTAGGTACTACCTTTACACGTTAGGCAGCCAGGTCTTAGGTCTTGGAGATCGCCCAGAGTCACTCGCCTACCATCACTAGTAGACCTCAGGGTGCCATCTTGCAGGCTACATTAGTACAATTCTAGTCCTTTGTTAACACCTCTGCTCACAACTCTGCCTCAGTATCACGATGATCGTCATTTCATTCACATCAGACACAGTGGTCTCTATTTGGTGGCCACAACCTCAGAAAACGTCTCTCCTTTCAGCCTCCTGGAGCTGCTTTCCCGGTGAGTAGGGCTGGGACAGGCTCCTAAAGGAAGGCGCATAAGGTTTATTCACACATAATCTGCTGTGTTTCCTTAGGCTAGCCACTCTCTTGGGTGACTACTGTGGCTCACTCAATGAGGGAACTATCTCACGGAATGTGGCGCTTGTCTATGAACTCCTGGATGAAGTGCTGGTAAAGCCCAAAAACTTATCTCTTTTAAAAAATGTATTAATTTGTGTGTGTGTGTGTGTGTGTGTGTGTGTTTGTGTGTGTGTATTTGCCCACACCAGTGCACATGTGTGGAGATCAGAGAACAACTTGCTGGAGTCAGGTCTCCTACTTGTTTGGAGTCTGCTTAAATCCAGTATAAGTCCACCATAACTCAAGTACTAGGTAATGCAGATGACAAAAATGTATTATAATCAAGCCAATACTGATCAATCAGTATTGGGAACAGACTTGTGAACTTGCCTAGCATATTTAAAGGATGACACCACAAAGTGAAGGGGAGTGGGGTGAGCTGTGTCACAGTCCAATCATATGTTAACATAAGGAGTTGAGCAAGAGCTTTCACCAGTCAGATTAGGAGTAGTTTTCTGAGCTTGGGAACATGAGCTTAGTTGTTTTTTCCCAGCAAGATGGAGAAGTTGTCCTTGAGGTGTTTGGACTCAAAACAACTGTTCCCGTACGCTGCCCCTGAGATGGCTGGACTCAGGCAGCTGTTTACAACAGAAACTCTTCAGCTATTTGGAAGTCCCCAGCTTCCCTATGGCCTGGGACCTTGACTTTAGTTTCTCCTTTGATTAAATGAAGTCTGAGAATGAAATGATAGTATTTAAAATAAGTTTCTTTTGCTTGTTCCCAACCAACATACTGTCTAGGTTCCCTTGGATTGAACTAAGGTTGGCTCACTTGATAGAAAGCACCAGCAGAGCCATCTCACTGGATGTCTGTCTGTCTGTCTGTCTGTCTGTCTGTCTCCCTGTCTGCATGTGTGTGTCCTTCTCTTTTCTGTTGGACAATATCAGGTATTGGTCCTGACCTTCCATCTTGTTTATGACAGAGTCCTTTGCTGGTCATGGTGGTGCATGCCTTTAATATACCAGCATCCAGGGGCAGATGGGTCACTTTGATTTTTGAGGCATTCCCAGTCGACATAATGAGTTGGAGGACAGGCAGGGTTACATAATGAGACCTTGTCTCAAAAATTAAAAATAGAAGCCAGCCATAGAGGTGCACTCAGGATGCAGAGGCAGGTGAATAAATCTCTTAAGTTCAAGGCCAGCCTGGTCTACAGAGTGAGTTCAAGGACAGCCAGGGCTACTCAGAGAAACCTTGTCTCGAAAAACCAAAAAAAAAAAAAACCAAAAAAAAAAACCAACAACAACAACAAAGGAAAGAAAAGAAAGAAATGAAAACGGCAAGGTCTTTTTGTTCTCCAATGCATAACTAGCTTGCAAGCTTCCTGGGATTCTCTTGTCTTTATTTCTCAACTCTGAATGGGGACACTGGGATTATAGATGCTCGCTCATTATTATGTCCATCTTATTCTTGAGTTCAGGTCCACATACTTGCTCATCAAGTATACTTACCCACTGAACCCTCTCCCCAGCCCCAAGGACTTGGTTCTCTTATCCCATGCTACCATGAAGAAGTGTCCTCTCGTGGAGTTTGCGATTGGGAGGCTACCCACACCACTTCAGCCTCTTCTCTCCATTAGGATTATGGCTATGTGCAGACCACATCAACAGAAATGCTGAGGAACTTCATCCAGACTGAAGCCGTGGTCAGCAAGCCTTTCAGTCTCTTTGACCTCAGCAGTGTTGGATTGGTCAGTAGCTGGGAAAGAAGAGGGCAGGAGGGTTGGCTGTGAGCATCAAAGCTGATTGGGTGTCTTGGGTGCTTTACAGTTTGGGGCAGAGACACAGCAGAACAGAGTGGCCCCAAGCAGTGCAGCTAGCCGCCCCGTCTTGTCCAGTCGTTCTGACCAGGTAAGGGAAGGATCGGTGAGGCCAGACGATGATGATGATGATGATGATGATGATGATGATGATGATGATGATGATGATGATGATTGGTTCTAGGACCCTGAAGTCCAAGAATTCCGCTTATCTTTCTACTTCCTTTGGTGTGGTATTCCTTCCTTTACCCCTGGACTCCCATCCCAGGACTCTTCTTCAACTCTCCTGTCCCTTCTGCCTCTTTTTATTTTATGCATGAGTGTATGTGTGTATGTGCAGAGCATGCTTTTGTGTGGAGGCCAAAGGACCAGGCCTTTGACATCATCCTCGGAATGCCATCTACCTCCTTTTGAAACTAGCTTGGAGCTTACTGACTAGGTGGGGCTGGCTGGCCTCCCAATAAGCCTTAGGGATCTGCATATCTTCACCTCCCCTAATGTAGGTTATAGATTATATTACCTATAATTACCTATAATTATATTATCTTGGCATTCATATGGATTTTGAGGATCAGACTCAGATGATCATATTTATGTGACAAGCCCTTTTTTGACTGAACCATCGCAATAGTTCCTGTTCTTTTGTGTTTTTTTTTTTTTTTTTTTTTTTGAGACAGGTTCTCCTTTAGTCTTATAACCCAGGCTCTCACCTTGTAATCCAGGCTGGTCTTGAACTCATGGCAATCTTCCTGCCTCAGCTTTCCAAGTGCTGAGATTATAGGCATGTGTCACCATTTCTGACATTGCCTGTCCATTTAAAAGCAGGTTTTCAAGCTAGGTGTGGTTCATGCTTTTCATCCCAGTACTTGGGAGGCAAAGGCAGGTAGATCTCTTTGAGTTTGAGGCCAGCCTGGTCTACAAAGCAAGTCTAGGACAACCAGGGCTCTTTTACACAGAGAAACCCTGTCTCAACCCTGCCTCGAAAAAAAAAACAAAAAAAACAAAACAGAGCTGGGCAGTGGTGGTGCACGCCTTTAATCCCAGCATTTGAGAGGCAGAGGCAGTCGGATTTCTGAGTTCAAGGCCAGCCTGGTCTACAGAGTGAGTTCCAGGACAGCCAAGGGCTATACAAAGAAACCCTGTCTCAAAAACAAAAACAAAAACAAAAAACAAAACAAAACAAAACTCCAACAAGCCAAAAAACAAAACAAGACAGATTGTTTTCAGCTCCATAACTCAGATCCTCTCTTTCTTAGAGCCAAAAGAATGAGGTATTTTTGGATGTGGTCGAGAGACTGTCTGTGCTGATTGCATCTAATGTAAGTCTGGGCTCCCACTCCTGGACTTGAAGGGCAGTGGTACTTGGGGAAGGCTGAGCTTAACTTCCTTTCTGTCTCCAGGGTTCGTTGTTGAAGGTAGATGTCCAAGGAGAGATACGGCTCAAGAGCTTCCTTCCCAGTGGTTCTGGTGAGGACCGATGGTTAGGTGTGGTACAGGCTTCCTTATGATGTGTATGGTAATATTTGCTATCCCTTTTCTCGTGTCCTTTCCTCCCACAGAGATATGTATTGGCTTGACAGAAGAATTTTGTGTTGGAAAGTCAGAACTGAGAGGTAAGGAGAGCATGAATTTTTCCCTCTAAAATAATATGGAGGAAGTTGGAAATGTCTCGTCTCTTTTCTGAAACATGGGTCAGGAGAACCATCTCCTTCTCTTGGCAGGTTATGGGCCAGGGATTCGAGTTGATGAGGTGTCATTCCATAGCTCTGTCAATCTAGATGAGTTTGAGTCTCATCGGATCCTCCACCTGCAGCCACCTCAGGGCGAGGTCAGGTTCAGGGTTTATTCCTGGTGTATTCCATCCACCAAGGGGAGGGAGGCAGGACCAGTGCAAGACCAAGCTGACCTGTTCCTCTCTGGCCTCAGCTGACTGTGATGAGATACCAGCTCTCTGATGACCTCCCCTCACCACTCCCCTTCCGGCTCTTTCCCTCTGTACAGTGGGACCAAGGCTCAGGCCGGTGAGACTGTTTCCTGTGTTTTATAACTACTCCAATTCCAGGGCTTAATATGGATGACAGGATGTCTGTTGGGGAAAGTCTTGGCAAGTGTTGTTGGATGGATCTCAGCCCTTTTCCTTCTTGAGATGCAATTCACCCAGTCTCCCATGGAGGCCCTGGAGTAGCAGTGATGGGATGCCAATAGGATATGATGTAATCGTATGCCATCCTTTCCAGGCTCCAGGTTTACCTGAAGTTACGGTGTGACCTGCCCCCAAAGAGGTAAGGGTTGGGGCTGGTCAAATTGGGCTGGTGGCACACACCTATAATCCCAGCCCTTGGGAGATAGAAGGGTCAGGAGATCAGGGCCAACCTCAAATACTTAGGGAGTTTGGAGGCTAGGTTGGGCTCCATAAAGCCCTGTCTCAGAAAACAAAACACAAAAAAGAGTTGGGGGGGGGGGGTTAGTCAAGCCCAGTTCAGCCTTATGGGACAGAAAATAGGCCCAAGAACCTGCTAATTGTTCCTCCGGATGGGCCCACTAAGGCTCTGTTGTGTGTGGTATGTACCTGTTACCCCAGCAGATGGGAGACTGAAACAGAAGGTTCACCAGCTGTGAAGCTAGTCTGGGCTTCACAGTGAAGTGAGACCTCCGTCTCAAAACAACCAGTCATTTGCATCCACCAACTTTAGATTCCAGTTGAGGTAGAGGTTGTGGTGTTGAGGTGGGAATGCATATGTGCTGAACTCTCTTACTGAGGAATAGAGAAGGGGCTGGAAGTATAAATCAGTGTGCAGAGTGTTTGCTTAGCATGCATAAAGCCCTGCCCTTGATCCTCAGCGACACATAAATAGTGTGGTGGTACACACCTGTAATCCTAGCACTGGAGGAAGCAGAGGCAGGAGAGTCAGAAGTTCAAAGTCACTAATCAGCTGTTTACTGTCTCCAGAGAAGTGCTGACTCCTCCTTTCCTTTTTGCAGCCAAGCTCTCAACATTCGTCTGCACCTTCCCCTGCCCCGAGGGGTCATCAGGTCAGCTTGCTCGCTGGGAAGGCTCCCTGGGTAGAGCCTCTGCTCTACCAAGGAAGTAGCCCTTAGTCCAGCATCTTCCCTATCCACCATCCAGCATGTCTCAGGAACTGAGCAGCCCAGATCAGAAGGCAGAGCTGGGAGAAGGAGCCCTTCACTGGGACCTGCCCCGGGTACAAGGAGGCTCTCAACTCTCCGGCCTTTTCCAGGTATGTTTTGTTGATCCTCACACACCTCTACAGCACAGTTCTCCTGCTGCTGGGTAGCTGCTAGCCTCACATCTTCCCTGTTTCACTTACAGATGGATGTCCCTGGCTCGCAGGGACTTCCCAGCCATGGGCCTTCTCCCTCAGCATCCCCCTTGGGGCTGGGTCCTGCCAGCCTCTCCTTTGAACTCCCTCGGCACACATGCTCTGGTCTCCAGGTTCGATTCCTCAGACTGTCCTTTAGCGCCTGTGGTAATGCCAACCCTCACAAGTGGGTTCGACATCTAAGCCACAGCAACGCCTATGTAATTCGGATTTGAAGCTCCCCAAACAAGGATATGGACAGCAACATCAGCACGCAGTTGAATGGGAAGAGGACATTTTCTTCTGTGTGCCTTTGGATCTGGACAGGAAGGTTCCACGGACACAGGGAGGCTCACAAACTTACAAATCCAACTTTTATTCTGAGGAATTTACTGTACAGTATCTAAAAAGAAAGTCACTGGGGAAAACGTCTTCCTCCTTCCTCCCTCACACATTGTTTGTGTGTGTAGGAATCTGCACAAGAGAGGAGGTCAGCACATGTGGCATATCACAGAGCAGCCTGGGGAGAGCCAGGTCCAGTGGGCTGGGAGCCATTAGCCTTTGGAGTCCCTGGAGCTGGAGGGGGGCTGTCCCCAGCTTCCTGCTTCCCCCCACAGAGGGTACTGCCCCCAAGTGGGGATGGTGAAGAAGATGAAGGGGGAACTGGAGAAGGATGAGAAGGAGGGCCTCCTTTGCCTTCCCCTGTTGGGGGAAGAGAGACCACGATGTATTTCTGAACACTGCCAGGACCAGCAGGGGCTGTACTTGGGGGTGCAGTGGTAGCAGTGGAGACCAGCTTGACAATGGGCTGCACACTGGGAACCGTGGTGGTGACAGGAGAGGTAGTGGTAGAGCCTGAGCCAGGAGCTGAGGTGCTGAGGGACAGGACCTGAGGGAGAAAGGAGAGCCTGGGGTCATGTTATCCTTGCCTCCCAGAATTCCTTTCCAGATGCCTGCTATTGACCCATGCCCTTTGCTCCCGCCTTCCCTTGTAGTCCCCAGTGAATGAATGGTCAAGACCGCTGCTAGCTTGAGGCCTCCAAGATCCCAATAAGTGACTCTCATGCTGTCTGAATTTGAGCCTGAAGGGATTAGGTCACAACCTGGAGGTTTCCCCAGGGTGCTCCTTACATCCTTACCCTGGCTCCACGTACCTGCTGGGTCGATGAGGCACTGGAAGATGAGGACATTACAATAAACTTGGTTGGAGGAGGAGAAGGCTGAGGAGGGGCAGCAGCTCTCGCAGACACCAGTGTCTGAACTGGCAAGGCAATGGAGCCTGGGACCTTCAATAAGCCAGGGGTACGAGGGCCTGGCTGAGGGGCCTGTGAGAGGGTCAGTGTGGGTCGAGGCTATGAAGAGACACAGGAAAAAAATGTTAACATTGAAGGCAGACCTGAGTCCCTACTAATAGCAGTTCATTGGAGGTGGGAGTGGGGTCCAGCTCCCTGAGACCACTGGATGTGGCAAGAAACTATCCCAAACCTGGGTCCTTGTATATTTCCTGTCAGTTTCCTCCCAAAGCAGCTGACCTGTGTGATGGTGAGTGTGGTCCTGTTGACCTGCTGAGCTTGTAGAGCAGCCTGGGCCCTGGCCTTCACCACATGGGAGCAGAGAAGGGGCCCAAGGGACCCAAATTCTCCCCGGTAGGCATCCTGATTGTCGGGTGGAGGGCGCAGCTTCGCAAGTACTGGGGCACAGTGTTTCTGTAGAGAAGGCAAAGTGAGGGCTGGTATCCTTCCGCAAAGGTGAGAGGGGAGCTCATCCAGTGCTACTGTTAGAAGCCACAATGAAAAGGAGTGCATCAGAGCTGGGTGTGGTGGTTCATTCATGCCTGTGGTCCCAGCACTTGAGCTGAAGCAGGAAGGTCATTGAGCTCTAGGCTAACCAGAGCTACATAGAGTTCTCCAGGCTAGCCTGAGCAGGTGGCATATCTCAAAGTAAGAAAAGAGGGCCAAGGAGAACATAGCTTCATTGGTGGAGTGCTTTGCAAACATGTATATGACCCTAGGTTCAATTCCCGGCAGCACAACAAAAAGGATGGGAGTGGGGGGACTGGAGAGGTAGCTCAGAGGTTTAGAGCACTTGCTCAGAGGGTGGTTGTTCACAACCATCTGAGACTCCAGTTCCGGGAGGTTTGTTAACTTCCTCTGGCTTCCATGGGCACCTGTACCCATGGTGTATGTTCACCATACAAAAAAATATCTTTTAAAAATAAAAAGGAATGATTTTAGTGGGTGTGGTGGTACATTTCTATAATCTCAGCACCCAGCAGACAGGTAACAGGGCTCCCACAGGGCCAGTGTGGTCTACCTTACAAGTTCCAGGCTAGCCAAGGCTATACAGCAACATCAGGCTAGCCAAGGTTATACAGCAAGATCACATCTTTTTTTTTTCCCCCTGAGACAGGGTTTCTCTGTGTAGCCTTGGCTGTCCTGGAACTCACTCTGTAGACCAGGCTGGCCTTGAACTCTGAAATCTGCCTGCCTCTGCCTCCCAAGTGCTGGGATTAAAGGCGTGCACCACCACCGCCCATAGGAGTCAACAAATTCCAAAATAAAAGACTGTTCCTTCCATAAGGATCAACTGATATGAACAGGATTTGCTTATCTACTGATGACATATTTGGTGTTCGTGCACCTTGGGCAGAGTGAGCTGTAGGGTAAGACCAACAGGATGAGTTGACTATCAAGGCTTTCTGTTGTGCCTAGCTCTCCATGTACACAACAGTGCCGGCCTCTCAAGAGTAAAAGAGTAACATGTGCCTCATGCTTGCTAAACACTGTAGCTGTGTTTGTGGCAGCTGAGGGTGGGGCTGGTGGGAAGAAGGGGAGGGTATGGTGGGGGTTCATCACCAGGAGAAGGCTCTGCACATGGTCTGCTCCAATACGGTCGATATTGCTCAGCACAGGCCCATCCAAGACACTTCGGATCCGTTCCCCTTCCTGCTGCAGCCTTGGCAGAATTAGCGTCTTAATTACCTGGTGGGAAGGAAGGGGAGAATCCCAGGCTAAAAGGTCACCAAAGGCCTTTCCCACACCACATGTAACTGCCCTTCTCCCAGCTCTTCCTGGAGACTAACATCATGTCCCAGCTCTGCCAGGCCTGCAATGGAGCCATATCGAGTTGTCCATGGAGTCTTCTCATCTACCCAGCTCTGTAGAGAAAAAGAAAATCCCAGATGAAAAGGCTTAGAAAGGCTAACGGCTAAACCAGGCCTGGTGGTACATGACAGATTCCGGCACATAGGAGATAGAGACAGGAAGATTCGAAGTTTAAAACCATCCCCAAGCCAGGCAGTGGTGGCGAACGCCTTTAATCCCAGCACTTGGGAGGCAGAGGCAGGCAGATGGATTTCTGAGTTTCAGGCCAGCCTGGTCTACAGAGTTCCAGGACAGCCAGGGCTACACAGAGAAACCCTGTCTCAAAAAA